>NC_137585.1:78377346-78847346 GCF_963210335.1 Falco punctatus | reverse complement strand
GGTGCAGAGAAAAACCCGCTGGCAGTGACAGGTATTATGTCACAGCCTGTTTTCTACCAAACAAAAGATGACAGGCAATGCAAACTGTTTTTCAGATGACAAGTTCCCGTCAAATGCGTTGCTCTAATTCTGCATCCTTACTGCCCTTTTGCCTCCAGAAACAATTATGCAAAAGAACATATAACAGGTCAGGATCCCCCCCAAACTCGATATGATCTCAGTTGTAATCCTCCGGACAACTGTCAGCTCTTGCAACAGTTGGATGCTATCTCTAGTACTGCACGATCTATAAGCAAGCTTTGCACTGATAAGCCAAAGAACTGATTTAATAACAGTCCTGAGCACTAGAAGGAACTATGAGGAAGAAATGTGAATAGTACATATCAGCATTAAGTAATACAAATTCCAAAATGCATGGATGATATTTAGGGAAACCCTGTATTCATTTAACTACTAGTAACTAGAAGTCAGAGGCTAACCCTGCAAAACCTTTATGCATGGGAGAGGACAGACAAGACTATTTGAACAGGTAAGAATTAGAAGGCGACACAATCATGAATTTACAGAATAATTACTAGGTTTAAATTGTATGTATTTACATTATACTGTAGATGTGATCACAGAACACACACTACCATATTTAATCCTAATTAAAACAAAACAAAGCAAACAAACAAACAAAAACCCCAACAGTCAAATTTTGTCATTTATTTCCTGGTATACAAATGCTGCTCCCTACATTTACAACATTAGGGTTAAATAGTTAGATATCAAAAATTTACTGTTTCTATTCAAGCTATATTTTAATAATGAGAACGTAACGAGGATAGTAAAATTAAAGATGCCATGAACAACTTTAAAGCAGGCCCTCCAAACTTCTAGTCTTTAAAGTTAAGCTTGCTTAGCAAGCTGTTTCCCCCCCCTCTTACTCAATTAACAGCAATTAACATTGGTAGCAATTATATGCAACCACAGGGAAGAGGAAGGATTGACCATTTGGCCTCCAATTTCCCGGTTTTCCAACAACATTATTGTTTGCTATATGCAGATGTTAAATGAGTAAGACACAAACCCTTGGATGCTTGTTGTAGGTGGATTTTCACTTTCCAAGGGTTTATTAGAGCCCCGCAGTGAAAAGTCCCTGCGGGAACTCACACTCACTTTGTACTGAAGATGGTTTTACTGCTGCTGCCATCCCACTGGGGCAGTCTAGGAACAAACTCGGGATCATGTTCAGTGAGTGACTCTGGGACCTACGCCTTCAATGCTTGTGAAGACACCGCGAAGAAGCAAACCCTAACCAACAGCACTGGTAAGGACTGATGCACGGGTGATGATACACGGGTGAGCTGCCACCTTCTCAATTTATACAACTCAGCCTGCAACTCTGCACCCTAGGTGACCACATGATACAAAGTACAATCATTTATTTTTCATTAATTTCCCAGTTCAAAGTATCCTAAATATTGAGAGGACTGGGCCACAGATCAGCAGTGTGGGGTCTTACAGCACGATGACAATGGTGTGAGTTGTGTGTCCCTCAGCATGGCACAGGGACACGTGAGGGCAAGCGAGGGCACAAGACTTGTCTTGAAGGATTGTCCTGGGTAAAGGAAGTCAGTCTGGCTGGAGTGGATCCAAGGGTGAACAATCCTGTCTGCTGTCGTGCTCTGCCTCCTGGGGTGGGGGGGAAGCTTCAGGAGAAGGCCTGGGTGGGAACTGGCACAAACACAGTGAGGGTGATCGGGAGCCCTAGCGGGGAATAGAGAATGAGCCCAGCAGCTGGTGCCCGTCACATGTGAAGTTCATGTACACGGGTTTTACTCAGAACATCTTTCACTTAATGAATGACTGAAAAAAAGTCTCTGGTTTCCAGCAATGATTGTAGTCGGTTCCACTCAAAACCCGAAGTCCTTAATTGTTAATACTTTGTCAACACTTCCTTCTTTTTCTCCCTCATAAGGTTAATATTAAACTATGTTACAAACATCTTTGGGAAAAAAAAATTAACAACTTACTAGGAGTTCGGTATTTTTTGTACATAAATTTATTACTGTTTTTTAAAAATTGAGACAGTGTGAATGGTTAATCTCTTGACTATTCTGTAATTAACTGCTGTGGACACAAACCTCTCTACCCAAGTGCATCAAAGATAGATCATGTTTTGTTGCAAACAGTAAGTTGCCATCACACTACAACACACAGATAGTCATGAACCAACTGGTTAATAACAGTTTTTACTTGCAGCATGTGACCAAGGATACTAGATTAAAAACAGTGGAGTGGCCAGATATTCTTTAAAGCCTCTGTTTGCAATGAACTACAAATATGTTCTCAACCCAGGGTGTTTATGAAACTCTGAGAGGTTTTGGCAATAAACCAAACTAGAACAGGTTGGAGGGAGGGAGGTTTCTAGATCTCTGGTTTAGATTCCCCTCCGCCAATACTAACGACCACTCTGTGTTTACCAGGAGGAAGTTCTGACAACTGTATGTAGATCTAGAGATACAATAAAGAAGAACAGTGAGTTTCAATTCACTATTTACAACCCACTGATTTGTTGACTGTTCTTGTTCGTAGCCATTTAACATCAACATTTAATTCACACAAAAAACCTGTTAGCATACTGACACCTTTTCTCCAAGTAGGAAACTTAAAATAGCCACTTGAGACTTTCAAGATGTATTGCAGCAAATTAAAGAAGACACAAGTAGTACTTGAAAAAAACCATATCGAAAGATACCATATGCATTTTAGTGAATGACAGCCAGATATTCTGTATCATCCAGAACTGAAGACAGATTCAAAAATCCTGTCACATACACAAGATATGAAAGAAGCTAGAATGATAGGTAAAACCCTCTCCCTGCAAAGAGTTTAGTTTTTCAGTATGAACTAATACACCATCGGCCTCATTGGTTCTAGTAGTATTTACAATTTCACCAGAAAGACCCAAAAAATAACAGAACCATTTTGCCTCTATTATACCTTTGAAATTAGCAACCAGCTACCAAGGCTAATCTTCATTTCAGACTGTTCTGAGTGCGTGTCAGAGCCACTGCCAACAGGCACAAGAAGCAATCACAGGGAAAACCTATTTTCACCAAAAAAAAACCCAACAGTACCACTGAAATGATTCTTCCACCCTCAATTATTAAAGGACTCTCAAAATAGAATAAACTCGCTGATATTTCTTGCCTTCACAGCAGCCAAGTTTGGCAGGTTCCCAGACGGGCTGCATACACGCTCCTGTCTCTTACAAAGCCAAAATGTCTGGCAGGATAGAAAACAACATAGTTATGTTCAGCGGGAAGAGAAAGGATGGGAAGTTCAATACACTTCACAACTGCAAGGCAAGGGCCTTCTGTAACTGGAGACACCCCCCCTCCAGGGCACCACAGGATCATGGCCTTAGTAGATCCCTGCACCTACCAAGGGGAGGATTAAGGGACGCAGTGCTGCCCTCCTCAAAACCACCATTGCTTATCTCTGTTTGCTAGATTTGCATATGTTTAATGTTGGGTGGGGTTTTTTTTTTTAGTTTTTCAAACAGCAGGTTGCAATGGTACTGGTTCCTTCCAATGGCATTTACACATTTCCCTCCTCTCATGATATTCACGACAAAATGTGTCACAGTCAGCAAAAGAACTCAGATGTTTTCGAAGCTCTCACTCAACTAGAAGTCTTATCACCTGCTCCCACCCAAAATAAGGAACGCTCTGTCCTTCCTTGATGAAGGTCTGCAACAGCCTCCTCAGCTCATCTATTCCTGGCCTCATTTATTCCAGCTCCACGTTCCTGATGGAAGTTCCAACTCATGGAGTTCGATTTGGTCTTTCTGCACTATTTTGGCTCTGACCTGACAGAGCAGTGACCTACTGAAGCTATTTTCTACCCAGAATGACAACCCAAAAGGAAGGCTTGGAGGTCTGGAGATTACAGCTCTGGAAATTTTAAACAGTGCCACCTACCAAGTCCCAGAAATCCTTACTCTTCCCAGTCACTTTGCAAATGCTTTTACTCTCACATGTATCTCCAAAACAGCTAGATGCCACATACAAAAACTTTATACACTGAAGAACAAATTTCTTTATATTTAAATAACAAGTTACTCCACTGCCTGTAGAAAAAAATTGCTATTTTAGTAAGACCCACATAAACAAGGGTTTGAGCTCCCTCTGCAGGCTCCCTGTCTGTAATTAACGAAGAAATTCTTTTCCCACGGCCACGCAGTCATAAACGAATAATGATGATGTGCAGAAACAAAAACGTTTTGACAGGATTTGGCACGAGAGTAGTTGAAATGATCATTGATGTTGTTCTTTAAACGAGACATTTGGGGAAAAATCTGGCCTAGTATAAACAGGTGCACTCCGCCACAGTGAAAAGAGTGCCAGGCACTTCGGAATAGGTTTAGCAAATTTTGTGTTAGTTGGATGGCAACTTAAAATAAATTATAATAACTAACTACAAGAGCTAGTACCTGTGGAAAAGCGTTAGGAGAAAAGAGTGCCATCAAGACAGAAAAGCAAGCAGATGTATGTAAAAGATTAACTTTTAACTTTAACTAGTAAAGCAGATTATGCTACTGCACCAGGCTTACACTGATTTAGTGGCACTGAGTATCTGGAGTGTACAAAGCATTAAAATCACAACCAGAGACTTCTAGCCCAAGTATGATCAGATCTGCACACTCAGGAACTAAATAAGCTCTAAGTTTCACTGGAGCCACTATCTAATGGGATTTCACAAAGGATTAGACCAGAAATGTGGATTTCTTTGGCGTTTCATGCCCAATCATTAAAAAGAAACCTCCTTTTTCAAGCTAATAGCCTTTTTTTTCCCTTTTTCACGTTAGGGGAAGAAAATCAGGACTTAAGAGACCACATAGAATCTTGCAAGAAGCTATTCAGATTACACAGTGATAATAATATAAAAGAGAGAAAATATATTTCATAAACAAAGCTACATAATAACGTTACATTGAAATACACATCTGTGTTTAGTAGTTCTCCAGTCCAACCTTTCACTGTATTTCAGTCCCAGTCTATTCTGGCTAGGAGTTCAGGTATGAAACCCACAAGAAAAGAATGTAACAGTGCAGCAAATAACTTCTTTCATAGCCACAGACATCAGAAATACCAAACATACAAAAATATTAGAAAACACAGTGGTATCTAAAGCTTTAGCCCATATCTTTCTCAGCAAATGAGAGAGAAATTAAGATTTTTACTAGCTAGAACTCAGCTATTTCTTGTAGAAGACACTCTTGTATAGTCACGTTTCTCATTAAACATTTATAATTGACATTCAGCCAAAAATTTCCCTGATTTCAACTGTTTACATGCCATATTACACTATTTTCCCATTCTTGTACCTTCAAGGTCTATGCATGCTATCATTTTTAGATAATTGCCCTATTTTTGTGCTGAAGCCTCTTAGAGGTAAGACTGTTATCACACTGTGGAGTGATCTATAATCTCTGGTATGCAGAAGAGCTCTCTTTGGGGCCAGAAGGAGTATTGTGAATTCACTTTGGCAGTTTTGCTCTGTTCATCAGCCCACATGCAGCTGAGACCCTCTTTCTCCAATGTGGCTTTTTCTGTTTGTTGAGATGAGCAGTATGAAAACCAGCTGGCAGCCAGATACTAGTGATGCTTCCCATGATCAGTACTGGACCAATACTGTGCAAAATCTTTTTCAACAGTCTGGGCAACAGAATGGTCCCAAACTGGGGTGTGTGGAGAGGACGTGGAAGCACTACTGGGCTGCTATTGAGAAGGAGCTCAATAGGCCAGAAGAGTGAGCTGATGAAGAATTTCATGCAGAACCTCACCAAAAGCGTGTGCAAAGTACTGTCCCTGGGAGGTAAGAACCCTGTACTAGAGGTGATGATGCAACAGAATAGAAAGCATCTTTTCAAAATAAGGTCTGAGGTGTTCTGATGGACAAGTTGAACATGACCCTGCAGGTATCCTTGCAGCTAAGAAGGCCAATTGTACGCTGAAGTGTAGGCATTGGGTCAAAGGAAATGGTTTATTCTCTGTTTGGCACTTGTGGCATTGCATCTGGAGTACTGTGCTGTATGCTTCTGTACAAGACACCAACATACTATGGGAGTCCAGCAGACCATCGAGGTGCTAAGGGAGCCAGGACATTATGTATGGGGAGAGTTTGAGACTGCTGGGTGTGTTCAGCCTTCAGAAGAGAAAGCTACGTAAAGATCCCTTTACTGTCTTCAAGGACCCTGAATGCTAAGGTGTGGAAAGGTGGAACCAGAGGCACACAGCAACACAACAAAAGGCAATGGACACAAGTTGCAACAGAAGGGTATCTGATTAGATGATGGAAAAAAATCATTTACAGTGAAGTCTAATACTGCAACAGGTCTCCACCCTCAGATCATCCTGATCAGCCTGGTCTAAGTCAACTGTGCTTTGAGTGGGGCATGGGGCAGCATCACCCCCAGAGGGTCCATTCTACTTAAATTCCACCAGAAGCCCATGATTTTATCTATTACCAGTCCTGGCTCATGGATATTCTTGAGTACTGTAGACATTACCCAAGCCACCTCTGGCTGTCACATGCAATGGCCAGAGGATTTACAGAAGCATTTGCCAAAGTTCCCTGTGCATGCACAGACCAGCTCTCACACTTGCTCAGCGAGCACAGCAACTCTGCTCAACTGGGAACGCACCAGGTTTCCTTGTGCATGCTCAGATCGCTGCTCCAGCACCTGCATAGCGAAGTCATGTCCCATATATTAGCCAAGACAAACTTTGTGCAATAGTGTTACACTAAAACTGCATCAGTTGGATCTGTGCACGCACAGGGCTGCAATAGAACATGCAGATCAAATCATCCACAGCTACCTTGAGTAAGCTTGCGTGAACTTTGGTAACACTGTTCTGGTAACTCCTTCTCATTCTTATGCTGCATCTATCAAAATGCATTGGAGTATCTGTTCCAAACAGCTTTAGACATGGCTTACAAAATCTACCTCATCTAAAAATCTAACTAATAGTGTGTGTACATATATTATATATATAAATAAAATCTTAAATCATCACACACACACCCCAAAAAAAAAACCCGACCTTTTTTCCTCACTGAATCCCTTCATGTTTGTTTTGGTTAACCAAGGCTCAGACTTAAACGAAATATTTTACCTGTAGTAAATCATAGTTACCAATTACATAGTTTTACATTATAGTTACAAATTCATGAACCATTAGCTACCGACCTGATGATCTGATACCCTGCTTATAATAGCGCCCACATTTTGTAAAGCATTTTTCATCAGCAAGTCAGTATCATTATCCCCATTTTTTAACAGATGAAAAAACTGAGGCATAAAATAAGGAACTGATTGGATCAAGGTCATGTAGCAAGCCAGCAGCAGAGACAGGAATAAAAACAAGGTGGCCTAAGACCTAGCGCAACGTGCCTCACTGTCATTTCCTCACCCCAATGTCTCTTTTGTCTGGGTTCCTGAATTTCAATTTACCCTCTCTCGAGTGTATTAACTTACTTTGAGGCAAAAACATTCTAATTTTCTGGTTGTGTGACTGCTCCCTCTGTTGCAGTCTTTATGGGTACTCAGATACCTTTCTAGATGGTTAAAAGATAAAATAAAAGATATGGCAAATGAGATTGTATATACACTTTCTATGATTAATTTAATGGTGACAGAGTCTTGATTTCCTCATCCCTGTACAGACAGTTATCATGTGCTGAAAGCTTTTGTTACTCTGTTAGTGCTGTTAGTGTTGACAACTCTAACCAATTAGTATTTTCTCACTGACACGCTTTTAGTAGTATTCTGGATAATTAATTAAATAAGAACAGAGATGCCAGAAGGATCTGGGATTCACCAGCTGGTATCTTACCATATTGTTATCTACAGTCCTTCTAACCAGCTTTGGATTCTAACTTATTTTGGGGTTAGTCTTCATTAAATACTTTGCCAGAAGTTATAATAAAATTGCTGCTTCGTTTCTTTTTTTCTCGTTTTGCTCACTAGATCTGTAATTCTATCAAGAAAATAATTATATTTATTTGACAGAAGAGATGACAAATTTATCAAACACTGAAGATCCTCAGAATCTGGAGTGTCTCACTTGGAAGTCTAAAGGGATGACTCCACTCCACAGTTAAACACGAACCATCAGCATTCCAGCTAGCTGCAGAATGGAGCTCAGACACTCAGCAGGGTTTTTCAGTGTTAATACCAAAATGAATGTCTCTGCATGGACATACAGCTGTGCTATGTAGAAGTACTTAGGTGGATCAGTACTAGCTCAGGTAGAATGAGTATGTTCTACATCGCTTTCCATTGCACAACACAAACCCATTGAAAGCATCTTTGAAAGACCGTCTCAGTTCTCACAGACAAGCTGCAAACCAGCAAGTAATGCCTGAAATACCACGTGGCACTGAAGCCTCAAAGTCTATGAAAGTAATCCAACGCTTTGCCTCCCTGGATGAAAAGACATCACTCAAGTGCCAGAAGTTCTGCTACCATGTAGGCTGAGAGGCACCACTGTAAACAGCTCTGCACACTGGAGACAGTTGGTGATTCCCAAATTTGCACATTTCACATGCACAAATTTGCCCTTCAGAGCTGCAAAGCTTGCAAGGATTTTGCCTAGCAGCAAAGGAGAACAGTGCATTGAGCACGAAGTACAGCAGCATGGCTACTCTTCTGCAAAACTGCAGCAAAAGGAGTGGAAGGTGGTTAAAAAGCTGCAGGCCCTACAATAAATGCTGTGGGGTCCTGCAAAATGCCACGTTTGACATGGTAAATAAAAATGTCACTGAATAGCTAAGTAACTACATAGCTCCTGGCAGCTCATATAATATCTACTCCCCTATTATGGTCTGATTCAGCAAGGTATTCAAAGCATGTTCACAACTAAAACTTCCCAAGTATTCCCACCAGCTTTACTACGAACAGTCAGTCCCCTGAAGTTTCTCATGATGCTGAACTGAGCACATGTGACTTATGTTTTTGCCCGTAACTGATACATCAAACACTAATTACTTAAGTCAGTGTAAATGTTGCAGTGATGCTTCACTTTCTCATTAATTCATAAAGGAAATATATATTGCACATTACAGATTGAAAAGGAGTTCTTCTGCAATTCTTCAAATATTTTGCAATATTAAAAAGTTATTGCTTTGTACTGGGATGAAATCAAGTTTGATTTTTAAATAAAGTTTGCTTTTTAAATAGAAAGGAGATCATAAGAAACACCCCACCTATCCCACCATATCATTTAAGGATTTTCATCACAAATACATTCCACTTGTCTTCAAGTTCCTGCTCTTGATTACTTATGAAAAATGGAACATCTCCAGGAGAGATTAGAAAACATGCACGGCATGGTTCTCAACACCTCAGATGCCTCACAAGTGGTATATCCACAACAGATTCCCGGCAAGCTGAAAGAGGAACACCAAAAACAATTTCAAGGGTATAGCTCATGGTTATCTCTTACCAATTGATAAACATGATGCCAAATCTGGGTCAAAATAATAAATGGAATATGGAAGATGAGGCAAAGGGGAAAAAAACAGTACAAATTCAAACTTTCTGAAAGGAGGCCGAGGCCAAAAAGAATACAACCAAATCTTGGTATGTGATGGCAAAAGGAACAGCTGAACATGGAGCAATAAACTGGGGAAAGGCAGAGAAAGCAGCAGCCAAAAGAGAATCCTTTCTAACAACTGCAGTCTTACTCAGTCAAAATAGGAATGAACCTAAAAATGAGAAAGTAAAAGGAAGAAAACTAAATTTTAAGGAAGATGTCTAGATTTAGTCCTGCAGGGAGTAAGAACTGCTCTTGTAGAAGACGTAATGTGTACCTAAACCCTATTCTTTATGGTCCAAGCCTTTTCTGACTACTCCAACTCATCAGAGGAACTGGGATGATTAAAAATATGTAAGCATATCTATTCTACCTGTACATGTCCTCCTCCAAGTAACCAAGGAGGACATCTGACAGATATTTTGAAAGAAAATTACATTATTTTGATAACAGGAATTACTTCTTTTTGAAGTTTGATTAAGTACAGTAACAGCTAAAAGCCCAGGCTGATGTCCCTCATCTAAATGCTCATCAGGCTTAGCTCCACCTAATTTCTCAGCTCCTCTGGTGCTAGTAAGGATCCATTCACAATGCCAAAGTCACCATTTACTGCCACTTCCAGGGACTTGGCAGCTTGATCTATACTAGTAAATCAAATACTTCCCAGAAACACTCCCGAGCACTAGAATATGATCACCTACATTTTAAATTGTTAAAATTGCACTTGAAATGCTTTTCAGTCATACAAGCTAGCGCTCCATCAGACAATTTCCAAGCACAGTTCACAAGTGAGAACATTGCAGGAACCATTCCAAATAAGCAGGTGGATCTTGCCACAAATTGCTTTGGAAGCTCAGGGAATATACACTATAGACATCTGATGTTCTGTGCAGTGGGACTCACAGCAAGGGGATGATCCTGAGTATGGCTTATTTGACAGTCTATGCACAGCCTAAAAATCCAGTTGCAGTGGTATCCCAGTGAAACAAGGCTCATCCTACTGATGTTTTTGTTGCTTCACTCACCCACCCACACCCACCTCCCAACTCCATGAAAAATTCACTAGAAACAGAGCTGCCAGCAAAATAAAATTGCAAACTTCTCTTTCCTTAATATTTCCCAACATTCCTGAGCAATCCTTGTGTTCTAACCTGTCTTGGAGCTCCCCACCTCCTTCAGAAGGGTGCTCTTCAGTACCTTCCTTTTCTGCAACTGATTTTCCAGTAATCCAAGTCAATCCCTTCTGATAATATAGTAAAAACCATGTTTCTCTAGCCTGATCTGGCTTGCCCATTGCATGATTCTTCAGCATACCTGCCTGATCAGCTATGCTACCATGGCCGCAGAACTTCACACAAATTGATGACTATCCGGTTGCGAGATCATGGGTTTAGCCTTGCATTGGAAGATACAAGAAAGACTCACACCCACAAAACCCCAGCCAGTCTACAACTGGAAGAGATTATCATTTAAGAAAATAGCACTCAGTTGAGGATAAGGAGTTAAAAATATGGATTTGGGCCCTCTATCCTTCTTTTCCAGTTTTGGCTATCTCAGTTTCTTATCTAGGAAGAGCAGATAGAAACTCTTTCTTGAACCTCACTGAAGGCAGTATATGATGAAGAGAATTTTCAAAGTTTTCTGAGTCAAACTTCTCTCAATACTCATGATGAAAAACAAAGGAGACTGACAGCTTCTTGGACCTTCCGCTTTGGCTTGTAAGGCACGAGGGAAGAGAATATCCCTCTGTAAACTGAACATACATTGGAATGAGGGTTTCATCTGTTTTTAACAGTAATTTGTGTAATTTCTATGCATTATGCTACAGCACATCATGTTAAAACTGCATTTTTACATGGCTACATTACAGTTTCAGACATTTTGTTACATAATCTACAATGACATTTTACTTGCTGTATTCATCCTGCAAGAACAATGCAAAAATGGCTATCATTTTGCAAATGCAGTTTTCATATCATGCCTGCTTAGGATACAGGGATAATAATGTTATACAGTACTTATTAATGTTTTCTCAGACAGTATGTTATGATGTACTGAACTCTGTGTCATGGGGCTCAATTGCTTAGATTTGGCAGTCAGATGAAAGTATAAGAAATAAAAAAAACCAAGCTAATCAAACATAAATGTAATCCTAAATTTTTATTGACTGCATTTATGCAGCGTTATCTGTTAGAGCTGGAACCTCGCTGACAGGAGAAAGGTGGAGAACGGGTTCAAGTGAGTGAGAAAGACACGTGCCTTCCGTTCTCAGTGAAAGTCAAAAGTCTGGGGAAGGAGAGCTGTTTAAACTCTGTTTGCATGGGTGACATGATTTTTAAAAGAATTATTGCTTCTGAGTGATAACATAGCTATTTACATGTAAAGCTATTTGAGATATGGTATGCAATCATGTGGAATACAGCAGGATCTTTGCTAGTCAGGTGTGAGACGCATAAAGCATGTACAAGTGAACCAGGACTGGTATTCTGCATGGCACAACACTGTAGTGACCATTTTTTGTAAAGATCACCTCCTAAATGTTCCTCATATTTGATCAATTCTAAAAATTACACATTCAGAATTCACTGGTTATTATGAACTTACAAAATACCTTTGTTCTTGCAGCACTCTAAAAGGCTGTGCATCACTATCAGCAATATACATATTTGATTTACAGGCTTCAAACTGCCATAGTAACTAGCAATAACAAGTTTATTTTAAGAGGAGAAGGGGCAGCTTTCCTGGAACTAGTCCTTGTTTACCTATTATCTCAGCAGATGCCTCAAGTGGAAGACTAGCAGAAGATACTAGAATTAGTTCCTTGTTGCATCTTTTCCTTTTTCCTGAAAATAATCAAGGACAAGGCAGCATGAGAAAATTAGCCAGAAGTATCATCTGCTCCCTGAATCACCTCCAGGACCCATACCAAGCTCCTGCAGGCAGCCTTGGCTTCCAGTCTGGGACTCCCAGGGAAGATACTTCAAGCAAAGAAAGAGATTCCACATCGAGGGAAAAAGGAGCTATGCATATGAACGTCTAGACCTTGCCCAGCTGATGGAATTCCTCTGTGCTTCCAGCTCCTCACCGCTGGGGTAAAGCAGCTTTCTTCAACCTCTGCCTTCGGCTTTTGGGAGGGTCTTCAAATAGGACCACTGTCTCAAAAAGCTTCCATTTATTAACTCTAGAATAATTGTGTGGCTTTTTAAAATAAATAGGTAGGAAGGTCCTTACATCAATGTAAGTAAATAATTGGCCTATCTTTGTAATTAGTAACATCTGCAGACAAAGTGCTGTATTGGAGATGGAAGATCAGAGTTTTCCCCACCAGGTTTATACCCCACTCTTACTGTACCGTTGAAGTCAATCCCAGTTTTGAAGCTGCATACTTAGAGGCAAGCTGATAATTCCCTTCGATATGTCAACAGATGTTCTAATTCTCAAAGGGATGAAATAGTTCCTTACTCCTGAAAATAACATATAAATATGAAACTTTATAGACAATTAAGTTTAACATTTTAATCTTAGTAATTCACTGTCTTAGTTTCTCCATCTTTAAAACTACTGAGTTTCTTATAAAGTGGTTTTATTTTCTTGGAAAAGCAGCTCTGCATCTGCTATGCATTCTTACTCCTATTAAAATGGTTGCCATTTTTGCATTTCACAAGGTAACTCTTTAAAAGTAACATGAAATAAAGACTTTTTTCAGGTGGCAACTTATTTCTAAGCAGGACAACATTATTAATAAAATCAATTTTATAGCTAATACAGACAATTGCACTACAAAAATTTCAGAATGCCTAGAATTACGTTAGAACAGAATTTTACAAGCGTCCATAAAAAATGACATCTTTTAGTTTCCACATCCAGTGTCCATGCAAGTGACACATGTAAGAATATGTTATTAATCCTGATTCAAAACCATGAATCTTGTCAATACTTATCAGGGCATAAAAAACTAGAGAAAGCTGTTGTTACAGTGAAGGATATGGCGCGCACACAATTTCACTACACTGACTTTAATGCTTTAATACTACTACGTCTTACCAGTAGGCAGCACTGTTACATCTTTTTAGATGTTAGCAATGTTAATGACATACAGTGCCATCTGCAACTTTCTACATAATATCTGACCTTTACTTCCATTCAAACCTCATTATTTTTTCTTCACGCAGTGTTTCTATCTCCCAGATTTTATTTCATAAAAGAAAATAAGAAAAAAAATCAGAATGCCAGAATATTTTTTAGCACATCAAAAGTGGGAAATGTATATTGGAATGGTATATTGGATTGCATTAATCAATTACTGTAACTGTCACTATTTAAAACATGACAATATCTATATCAAATGATGAATTACCTTAGGCAAATACCTCAGTAATGGAAATGATTCGTTTCAGTACTGATGAAATCATTTACACCTTTAAGATCTTAAAAGAACAAACTGATACAATAAACAATGGTCCTGATCCAGAAAACCCTTGTTCCAATGAAGAGCACATGAGCCTTCAGTTGACAGTCGTATTTTAAATTGGACTGTTATTCTAAAGAAGGATTTGAAATGTAAAATTCAGAACAGATGTGTGCCTTAAACCAAATAATCTTTAATTATTACTATTTTTAAAATAGCCAAACCTAAATGTGCAAGCATGTACAACATCCTCATAACTGATAATTTTCCGGTTTTTAATTCTACAGAGTTTGTATCATCAACTAATTGGACCTTCATCTTATAGTTGCTAAAAATTAAAATTCAATACTGAGTTCAATGGGATTTTTGGATGTACAAGAAAGGAGAAATTTTGTGCCGAATATACGTGTACCCAGCTGCAAAGGTTACTGGCAGGGGTTAATAAGTATATTTGCAAAGCACAGATAATGAATACTTACATTAGAATATGTATCTATTTTATATATATTTGTATGTGTAAACATACACACATGTGCCCACACAGGCACGCACACATATTTATATGAGTAGAAGTTTAGAAATAAACAGTATTTTCTTAGTTCTTTGGTAAACAAGATATATCAGCTTAAACATCTTAGTAGTGCCAAAGATTTTTTTTTCCACTTTCTGTCCTACTTTCACACCGAAATTATAATTTCATATTTCATAAAAAGGCACTGAAACGTAAAATGGGCCAACATCAAAATATAACAAGGAAGCAAAGATAAATTAGAGGAATTCTTTGGTTCTTTCACTAACTAATCAGAGATATACAGAAAAGGACCTTTTAAGTTTAATGATACCTGCTCATTAAATGATGCTAAACACTAAAATACCACGAACAGCAGGGAATTTCAGTTTACATTAGAGAAAAAAATAAAAGGGTAGAAATGACTGAAGTTGGTCAGTTCAAGCTGATAGGGCACTTCAAATGAATAACAGAAGAATAAAAGAGACACTCTAGGTTAAATTAGGTTCTCCTATGCCTTTTCTTGAAAGTGCTTAACTTCACAAATTTTATTTGAATTAACTAACCTGCCAAAATCAAAGACTTGAATAGGGGTAAAGTTAAACAAGCAACTATACTTCACAGTAAGTTTACCCATTAAACAGCAGATGAAACCTCTGCATAAGAAAAGATGGGGGAAACAGTTTTAAAATGAGCATTTTTTCTTTCTCTAGTCAGGGAAAATGTCATTCCTTTCATACTCTTGAAGTAAAGCTGTACTTCAGAATAAAATTATACAGATATGAAACTTAATTCTTCTAATAATTTGTTTGTAAGAGTCCCGTTTCTCTAAGTTCAGCACATTTTCTTTCTCTCCATTTGAAATATATAATACTTGTGTATCACCATTTTAGTGCAGCAACAAAGGTATTAAACAATTAATTATACTGTATTACCTGACTAATAACTTTTGCAAATACACTGAAAAGCATTTAAAGGAAAATAAGCCATTTGAAGAAACCATCAACATGGAAGGGAAAAAACCCACCAGGTTTGTAAATAAGAACATGGCTTCAAATCTTTCACAAAATAGATGCTATACTCTATGTTACTTTTGTTTGAAGATTGTTATTTTTATAATTTGAAGAATAAAAGAGTTCCATTCTGGGGTTTTTTCCTGTGCTAGCAGCTGTAACTTACCAATAAAAATACATTATTTCACATACATTTAATCTGTTCCTTACACTTCCACCCAAATCTTTCTGTCCTAAAACAATTAAAAACAAACAAACAAACAAACAAAAAACCCTCACTCTATTAAGCAGGTAAACTTCTCCTAACAGACAAGTTTTCACTCCAAAGACTCCATTCCTGAAAGTGGATCCTTGTAGGCTGTACAACCTGCTTGAAAGACTCAGCTGTAAGATTAACCTGCTCACTGGCTAACAGCTGGGTTTTAATTTTTATTACACACAATACTTCTACATTTAGTTAGCCATCTTCAGCCTTTAGCAATCTAGGAGAGGGACAGAGTCAGAGAAAGAAGAGAAAGGAGCAAAAGTATATTTGGGTGTATACAGGTAGCAAGCAACTCTCACCACCTGGGTCTGTCTCGGGGAAAGTGAATGTCTGTGTTCCTTAACATCCCTCCCAGAACCCCCCTACATTTTCAGGCTAATGCTTGGCCTAAGGATGCAACACTGGACTGGGGCACAAAAGCCATGATTTTGGTCACTGACAGAAAAATAATTTGGGATTTGATTGTCAGAGATGATAAGCAAGCATGATTGGCAAGCATGTTTCCGATCCAGCCCATTCATCTCAGATTTAAATGCTGACCCACGAGGTACGGGGTAATGGTTGTCTACCTCACTGAGGGAATGTGAGATATATTCTTACGGCTTTGAAACACTCCAAACACTATAAGCATGGCAGGAGTGCAAAGAAATACAGCCCCAAAGTAAGATGTGCAGAGACATTTGTTCTCTTTGGTCACTGACTGACAGTGGACCCTTAAGACAGCCAACTCCAAAGGGATGAACCCACACCTCCATCTAGGTAAGTGCCATCACCTTTAAAAATTATTCTCCAAAACAAAGTTGTTGTATCAATATACCTTTACACAAGGTTGCTGAGTGATGGGCAGTGTGTCAGCCTCAGAAGAAACACTGGATTTGATATGTCACAGCTATAACTGGCAGGATGCAGGCAAGCATCACTCATCTGAAAGCAACCTTGGCAACTAAAAAAGGTGCAGTAGCAGTTGTAGAATAACAGCACATGAAAACTGTATATATGGTGACAGATGGACTAAAATACATGAGAAAGATCTCTGCTCTGGAAAAGTTGCCATAAAAAGACAAGACAAAGAAAGGATCGGGATGAGATAAAGTAAATAAATAACACAATGACCATTATGATGAACCATTCAATGAATCTAGGATTCTATGATATAGAATATGTTTTATTCCCCACTTCACTGTTACTTCTATCTTATCTTTAGGAAAATGAATAGTTGACTTTCTGTGACAAAAGCCAGGCAAATCTCTTGCCACTTGCAACCAATCTTACAGCATCGATCAAGGAACTGTCTCGTGTATGCTCAGAAGTACATAAAGGCTCTCCTACAGTTCACTGTGAACAACTAAGCTTACCATAGCATAAAGAACAGCGAGTTATGTCTCCCCATGCCTTAGCAATATAATCAGAGCTAACAAGGATGTGGTTTGTTCATGACTTTTTTTTGTTCACCCCTGCACTGGGTTAACTCAAGCGACTACACCCAAGCATCTTCCATTTGTGTGAAACTCAGCAGTGAAGAACTTCCTTAGAGATATTTCTTCCAGTCAGAATACTGTCAGCATGCATCTGAAAAAAAGGATCGGCTGCACTCTGTAACTGTCTTCTCAGTCGATTCCAGCTAACACTGGAGAGTTTTTCATGCTAAAGGCCTATGCCTTTATAGCACTTAATAGCTCTACCAGTCTCACTAAACTGAAAATGATATATCACCTCAGAACAAAATTTAGCAGGTGAGTGTGGACTTCTTCATTCAGTGAGAGGGAAGGAACCAATCTGATCTTTTTGTGGTCACCAACATCACGAAGAAATCAACTTCTTAATTAAAAAAATACAAAGTTACAGGAAACGCCAGGAAATTAGAAGCTAGAAAAAGTTGCCCTTGCTTGTTAGGAAAACTAGCAAAAGACTAGTTAAGAATAGTTGGGCTTGTTGAGTAAGCAAGCTGTAAGACAGCATTGACAATGATGTGATTACGCTGTCAGAGCCACTTACGCTGTCAGAGCCACTGAGTTAACAGCTAATTCATTCTACTAGTAAATATGGATGAGAACAAACAGGAAAGTTACCTTCATTCTCATTAGTATTTTTACTACAAGTTGCTGGAAGCATCAGCTGAGAGGCCCCACTTGTACAGGCACTCTGTGAACCACAGCAAAGAGACACCACCACCAAAGAATTCATAGTCTGATCAAAGACACCTTGCAGAATAATTTATAGGACCTTTATTCTTTCCCTAACTTGCACATTTTATTGTAATTATTTTTGCAGCATGTCTTACAACAAATACCTCCTCATCTATTATTCTTAACTAATTCTCCTCCTCTTCTTAAATCATTTTAAGTCATGTCATTGCTCTTCACCAGCAAACATTCTCTACTCTAGTATAAAACCATAGCTGGAAAATCTGGGGCTGTTCAGCTCAAAAGGACAGGAACTCATAAACCAAAAAATGTACACTTTGTGTTCACTTTACAAATGCATGAATCATCAACTGACCAAGTCTACCTGGTCACCTGTTCTTTCCAGAGAGGCAACAGAAACTTAAGACCTGACTACCACTGGCCTCCCTGACTGCCTCTCCCTGTGATAGTTCTGGGAACGTTACTGTGTGTTTCCTGCAGAGTGGAACAGAAATGCACAGGACAAACACTGTTTATCCCCTTGGGGATGGAGAGGAGGGATAGTTACATTCTGAAGGAAGAAGTCCCAGTATAGCCAGAACTGGTTTGTGGAAGTTAAGGCTGGGTAAGTCTGATGTATGTAGTCCGAAGGAATGCTATTCTCAAAAAAAACCCTATGTGCTTGGTTTATGGTTGTTGTTAGAATACTCATATATTCCACTGTGTTACATTCCCCAAACATTCATACAATATTTTAATTAGACCCTTTAGCTAAATATTACACAACATTCAAGCTCTAACTGTTTTCTTTAAATAGAATGTAGTGATAGGAAAAAAATCACCAGATCATCGATCAAGTTCAGGCTACTTAAAAGCCAATATGCTCTTTCAAGAAATGATATGTGCAAATATTGTACTTCGTCAAAAAGCTGAGAAGTGCTTTGGTGATGCAAGAATAAATGCCCTTAAATTAAGACGGGGGGGGTGGGGGTGGGGGGGTGGGGGGTGGGGGGTGGGGGGTGGGGATTACTTGCTGTCTTGGCAAGTAATTTGCAAAACTACTTTTCTCACCTACCTGCCCAAGAATGTCCAACCATTTTAACAAAGTCATGAAAGCAATGCCTCTCCTTTAGAGCCCACCAAACTGACACAGATCTAAACTAGACACACTGATGCGTGTGCAGTCTGTAGTACATAAATAAGAAATTCTATCTCAGGTTAGTCTTGTATCTTTCTAATATTTTACTTCATTACCTCTGTATTTACCTCTACATATGAGAATTTTGATACATATCTGAATGTTTGTTGATGCTAGAATTTTCTTTTCTCTTACACTCTCTGCATTCCCTTTAATTCCATTCTCCTCCTTTGTCTAATTTTCTCACTTTGCTTTTCCTTTAGCCTCCTGTTTTATCCAGTTACTTCTCTATTCTGGGAAAAAAACCCACAAAACCAAACCAAAAAACCCACCAAAAACCCAAACCCAGCCCTACTTAATACTGAAGAACATATCAATAAGGTATTCTTTCCTATTTCTGTGTTTCCACTTTCACTCAAGCTCTCTTCTTTCTCCCCTCGTACCTCCCTCCTCCTTCCCATCTCAGTCATTTATCCTAGAATTTCTGCTCCTCTTTTAGTCCCTTCTGGACTTAAAATCTGTGCATCTTTACTGAAAACATTACTTACTGGCTTATTTAAAGTTGTGAAAAAGCAAGACCTAACACAGCATTGGTCTTACTGGACAAACATGTATCAAGCATCTTATCACATATCTCAGAGAAGGCAATCTGAATGGCATTTGGTCCATCTTAAGGACAGTGTGATATCCAGATGAATAAAACAAATGTCCTCTTTTTTGACTAAATTAATACCCATTAGACTGGTAAAAACCCTCTTTGCTAACACAGGTTGAAGGATAGTGTTTTCTTCTTTTGAAATAATTTATAAGCTTCTGATACTAACTCTTTTACGAATGAACCTAATATCTATGTTAGAGGTCACAGTTTTCAGATACGTCCCCAGAATATATTCATTTAATAGGGAAGTTATTGACTGAACTATCCATGACTAAATGAACTGGAATTCCTTTTTTGTTTTTCAGGGAGGCTACCAAAATATATTGAGTATCATCAAAACTGCTACAGATTGTGGAACAACTCCTGCACAGCATCAGATCCAAAGAATGCATACAATGTCCTTTATAAATTATGAAATTATTTACAGCAATCACAGTGTGTTAGGTGCTTTCCAAACAAAGAAGTGATGTGGCTAGCTAGTAATTCCAGCTAAATAAAGTCATGTTTCTTCATCTGCAAACTGGAAATAGTGGAACCTGCCTTCTTTGGAAATTACATTAACAGAAGTGAGAAACCACCCTTCCAGAACAATGTACATCTATCGTAATCCCAAAATTATTTTTGCCCAATGCTAAAAACTAAAAAAAATATATATTAAAAAACTAAAGCATTATCTTAAAACAGATCGGCCAATATGGTGGCTACGTTAACAATACTAGGATGTGTACTCATGTTTTCTCTCACTCACCCCACCACTGTTTATTTGCTTTCTGCACAGATTCTGGAATAATTTAAACTGCTTACAATCCACATTTTTTGTAATAGGAAGAGGTGAATGCAACTTTACAAAACCAAGAAGGAGCAGGATACATATCCCTTTGTACTACTGTATATGGCAATGGATTGAAGGTAGCCATTGAGATTAAGAATGCACATGATCACCACCATTCCTTTAGATGGAAGAGAAAGGTCAGAAACTTATCTAGGAAAAAGTCTAGATAAGGTGATACAGAGGCTTCCTTTATGCTGCTTTTAAAGAACTTCATCAGAAAGTGGTATTTGACCCTACCAAAGGTAAGCAGAGTCCAGGCGTTGTCTTTAAAAGTTAGTATTTCTCCACAGTTACCTAAAAATTCAATTTGAGATTGCACCACTTTCCATTACAAGTAGAACAACAACAACAAAGACAGTGCCTTGTTCTTCAGCATTTCTTCACTTTACCACAATAACATCTGATACCTGAGTTGCATCTTTCTGATCTGTTTTGCAGAGATAAACCTTAATTTTGCATCATGGACAAACATCCTTAACATGCTTTGACAGTCTAGCAATAATTAATTTAGATGTATTCTTATATACCATGGAAAAAAAAAAATCCCGTATTATTTGGACTTCATATTTTCAGAAAGTAGAAAGCAAGGATTTAGCTTCATGTGAAAGCATTTAAATTTAGGCCCTGACATGTATGTACAGTTTCTAATAAGCTATTACAATCAAGAAAAACTGTACTTTCTTCTAAAGCCTGTACAGTCAATGGGGCCTAGAGAGAAACGAAACTGCCCATTCACAAGGGCCTCTTACTTAGTTGCCTAAATGTAGGTATCCGTCGTTATTTCAGGTGATCTAGGGTACCATGCTCAATTTTTAGCTTCCAGTCCAGGAGTACAGAGGTCTCCTACTGGTCATATTAGATCTACCAACCCTCTGTGGAAATCTCAGATATCTAAAGTCATCTGTAGAGACACTAGAAACATTTGTTTAGGCAAATAAATTCCACTCTAGATGCCTATTTAAAGGCAAGCAAAACCACTCTCCAGACTCGGTTGACTGTACTGATTAAAAGTGGGAGCTCCATTCATTACAAATTTAAACTTTACCATGCACTGCGAGCGCAGACACCTGTGACTGGGCATGTATATTCAGGTGCCTCGTTCTAAGAGTTGAACCTTATTCGAGATGCCTTCAGGTTTGTCAGCTGGAAAGCATGGCTAAAAATAATTAAAACTGGCATGCACTGAATATAAAAAGGAACTGGTCCATATATGTCTGACAGGGCCACATATAAATGACAGTTGCTCAAATGAACCTTTTTTTGTAGAAAAGTAACAACTCCCTTAGACTCCTTTTTACCAAAACCTAATAAAATTAGATTTCAGGAATTTACTATCCAGCTCAGTTACACCTAAGACAATGAGGTTGTTCTTAATTTTTTCTCATGTGCAAACCTATAGTCGTTCTTCTTGTTTCCCCTAGTTAAATATGCATCCCTGTTTTTCATAGATATAAACATATGGTTTAAGAAAACATAAGTTAGATTTGTATGTCACTTTATTAGTGCAGTTTTGTAAGAGAAGATCTGCACAATCATATTTTGCCTGTCAGTCAAACATCAACATTGTCTGGGACATCTCCTCCAAGTGTGACAGAGCTTTAACCATCTGAAGTTGCTCCAAGTTTAATGAAAAAGGAAGACAAAGGTGTTACTAATGTAGCCACCAAAACAAAGGTTGTGCCACAACTGCTGTGCCACACAGAGATTTCACAGGGATTCTACTGCTCATACAAATGTTTTATTTAGAAGACTGGTTTCTGTACCTTAGAACAGCAAAATTTATATGATCATATTAAAATCCAGCTGCCAGAATTAGAAAGCTAAGCGGATACTAAAGGCTTATAAACAGCAGCTTTCAATTTTCTACCCCCTGTTAAAATTGAAAAACCTACAAAGAATATCTGAAATGCAACCAACAATGAATTTACGTTTCATCTTGAAAGCTTTACGTAAAAGTGGTAAAGACTGAAGACTATCAGATCTTCTGTACTGTTACATCCTTTGAACAATATTATACACTGGCAGAGCCCAGCTGCAGAGATTTTTCTATGTAACAGGGTTCTTAGACATCCATTTTTTTCCTGAAGTCTATCTATTGTGGGTAGTGTATCTCTTTGCTACTGCAGGCAGTGTTTGACAACTGTAAGGGGCTCATCAGTATCGATGCGAGACTGCAGAAAAGACAAAGGTCTCTCTCTGCTCCAGTTATAAAATAACATCCTTCACTCTGAGGAAAATCTATGAGGTTAACATCTTCTGCTCATCTTCCATGACTACTAATATCGTAAAAATATTATCAAACGGGAAAATAAGAGGGAAAGCATCTTCCCTTTATCCAGATCAGGACAAGCAGTTGAACTGACATTACAAAACAGAGAAGATAAATGCTGCACCACCACTGGTACAGAGCTGCTGTTGGAACAACAACTACATGTGCTGGGGTTTGTCCCCTTGGAACAAATATTGATGGGATGCATGGTCAGGGACCTCAAGAGCTGGTGAGCTCTTGGCCAGCTGAATGAAAAAGGGAGCACACCGGTTCCTCATCTGTGAACTTTAGGAAGAGGGAAGCAGGAAAGCAATCAGCATATTTGGGAGATTAGTGCAAGAGACTCAAAAAGAAGTGTGGATGCATAGGAAGCATATACTGGGAAATAGGTACCAGTCCTCCAACACAGTGACACTCTCTGTAGAGCAGATCAGACAGTAAAAATCCTCCTTGTATACTTCCAACAGTTTTTTCCCACACCACTCAAATCTGCAGGTTTCCTTACATACATCCACATCTGTCAGCATGAATGTCTCCATTCAGCACTTCTGAGCTTTTTCTGCCATAGGTTCTCAGTCTCTATATCAATGCAAAATTAAAAAACACAAGAACCAGTCTCTCATCTACCATGGAGTGACTACCACCAACTCCTAATAATATCAATGTGTAAGAAAAGATTTATACAGTACATCTTATACACTGATGACTGTACATTTGTATTCAGCATTATACTCTGGCCTCACATGAGGTTTCCTAATCAGCAATGTGTTTGTTCTTTTCTTTCCTCTCTGGATAATAATTTAGAAAGTCTTTCAACTTCTTCACAATTTGTGAGGGTCCTCATCTTGCATAGATACTCTGCAAAGGGAGTGTTCACCTATTCAGATAATCTTCATAATTATGCAGCTCCATAAAGAGAGCATCACTAAATCCACTGTCGTTTTTCAACTACTCTGGAAAGCAGATATGCTATGTACATCCTTTTTTTTTTTTTTTTTTTTCCTGCCAAAGCAGCTGTAAAATTCTTCATAAACCAGCGAAGCAGAGGGTAAATTGGGAATACCAGACATGACAGGAATAGCTGTAACTCGATTCATGTCAACAGTGTTTAGAGACAGAAGCTCTTTTTCTAGTCAGAAAAAATAAGGCTAGTGTGTATCTGGAGGAGATATAAAGCCTCCAGAAAAAAAGGTACTGCTCCGCAACACAGAGCAATACATTTCCCTTATTCACAGCAGATTAACACAACATAAAATACAAAGTACTACCTTTTGTAATTGCATTGAATCCAATGAGTCAATGTTAAGGATTTGTGTAAAAGTAGCCGCAAATACCTTGTAAGATATATAGATACTGCAAAATACTGAGACATTATTTACTTCATAAAATTCAAAAGCAGCTAGAAGCTCAAGGTGGTGATCAAACTGATTTTACAATTAATTTTTTTCTTTTTCTTAGCAGATCACAGTGATGCTAGAAAACTTGAATTAACATGTATAATTTCGGATCTCGAGAGAATGAAGTCAATAGGACAGCACCACGGGAAAATCAGGCAGAAAGGCAGTAATGTTGGCGAGTGCTACGAGGCTCTGAGGTTTCTGAGAAACCTACTGTCTACAGGGGGGACTTTGAGAATGATATTGGGGAATAAGGAAGAGGAGGAGAAGAAATCTGAGCAGGCAGAAAGGGCACATAATTAACATCTATTTTGTATGACTGTATTCACTGACAGAGGCCACACAATGCTTACTCCCAGATATGTCTTTGCAGCAATTAACATTTGTTCCCCATAATTTTGGAGGGTGTTTCCAGAACCTGAATTATGCTGCCAAGGTCTAGAATAATCCCTTGCTTATCAGTTCGGAGCAACTTGCCTGAATCTAAGACTAGATCGAAATGCTTCATCACTAGTCACCTTCCTTGAAAGAAATGCAGTCCACTTTGTCACAATATGAGGAGGTTTTGGAAGCATTCCTCTTCTTACCTCTTACAGTGAAATATGCTCCTGCCTAGCAACTACACTGGCCAAACCATACCAAAAATCTACAAGGCGTCTTCCAAACGTTTTTAATAGTCAACATTTTAGCGGTGGCTGTTCAGATGAGCTTGGGCATGCTAGTCTCTTCAGAATGCAAAACATGTTGATACCTCAGGTAGCCAGTGCACAGTGCAAGTGTATTGCGAGAGAGAATTCATTCTCAACCAAGAACACAGTCCGGAGTATCTAACGGCATGTCATCACTCAGACAGTCAGAAGAAATTAAAAATGGTAGAGGGGACATGCCAAGGAGTTACTGCATGTGTGGATGAATTGGGTGTGAGAAAGCAGTGGAAAACTAATGAGAATGGAACAGTTAAATCAAGTAATACAAGGATAGTCATGAAAAGTATAGAAGTGAATATGACTTCCAGATAAAATCCTTTAACTTTTATGGTAAACGAAAGCAAAATAATTACATTGTAAATTGTTTTTGTTTGTGTATGCCTTATTCTGAAAAGGAAGAAAAGAGAAAAAAAAAAAATGAAACCTGAAAAAAAAACCCAAAGCCTTTTTAATGTAAGCAAATTTCTTGACATTCATCAACAACTGGAAACGTAGACAGGGCTTTAAGTTAATGCTACATGATGATAGTCACAGAATCCCTACATACATGATATCGTCTTTCCCAAATAGGTGAATGACACTACAAGTCGATCACCTAGAATAGAAACTAGAGATCTTTTTAGACAGAACATAAAAAGCAAGGACATGGAACACTTGCAAGGTTGGTCAGTGCTCACCACATATTAAAATAAAAACTTCAAAACAACTGGAATTATAGAGCAGAAATAAAGGAAAGGAAGAGAAAGGCAGAAAACAAGCACTATAAACCCCATATACTGGGTGCAATTTTAAAAAAAGACTAAAACCTAGTAAATCACAAGTGAAGGAAAGGCTGGTCTTAAGAGGCTGAAAGTTTTTTTTAGAAACGCACTGAGAGTTAACAATATTTTTGTCACATTATAGCACCTAGGCTACTCTGCTTTGGAAAGGCCTGATGTAAGAGACACAGGCATAGCTTGAAGGTGGGCAGTCAGACCACAGGCTGAGAGCCGTGACTGATGTGCCCATTAAGAAACCGACATTCAAAGGACAGCCCAAAATCTCTTCCTCTGTGCAGGCCAGGGTGAGCACTACATGCTTTATTTATCTCCTCTATCCCAAATAAAATTTGAGAGTACACCTGTGAAACAGGACACATTTAAAAAGGTAAGGTGGGTGAGTTGATTAGCTAATTAACCAAGCTCTTATATACAACCCATAGGGAGCATCTCAAATGCATAGGACATTTTTTGTTATTAAAAAAAATAGGACAAGGAAGATTTATCATTAAAATATATTTCACTAATTATACCACCTGGAGTTCCTTCCACAAAACAAACTTTTAATTAGAAAATGTGGGTTTATAGAAAATGTTTGGTATAAAAGTTTGATTGTTTATTAGGAGTAGAATGTGGAAAGTTCCTTGCAGGCTAAGGAGCACAGCTGCATTACCTCAGAGTAATTTAAATGGCTCAGGAATCTCTTCAGAAACTCTTGGCACTTTTTTTTAATCCTCTTTAGGAACAGGTGACCCAAGATAAAATGGATATTTGGTTTTACATGACTGAAGATCTTCACTAATTGTAGACATACAAATTATTTTCTCTTTAAGGAAGTAGTAAAACCTGATGGCACATTTAATATAAGCCAACCTGAGAAGCTGAATACTCAAGTTTTGTACAGACCCTTTGTACCAGCAGAGTGTTGCAACGTAGCTGCTTTCTTCCCAGAAGAATCAATCGCCATATTCTCCATGCCTGGAGAAACTCAGCTCATACACTGCAAAGCACAGCCTTGCACTGGAGATGTAGCTACATCTGCCATGTATAAAATCACGTAAATTACTTATAGAGTGTCTTAAAGAACAACAGCAAAGTACTTCTGTTAAGATAAGCTGCAGAAAACAGCACAGACACATGGGAGAATTTTTATGCCCATCTTCATGCTCTTAAAATAACACTTCATCCACTTCTCTTACTGTATGAATATCCTTTTCAAAATAGCATTAGTTAATTTTTTTCTGAATATTTGTCTTAAGAAGTTACGAGAAAGTTACTGGACAGGAAAGCAAAAGCTGCATGACTCTTTATATGTAGTATCAAAGGGACAAATCCCTCTTTCACATATTCCCTAACTTAGTCCTTGTGCAAGGGAAGAACCGTGAGGTCCCATCTCTGGGGCTGGAAAAAGGAAGAAAACAGCAGTCCTCCAAAACCAGGAATCATCAAGGAAAGAACAATGACCTGCATTTATTGCTGGGTAATGCTCCCAGTTGAGTTAATAAAGTTGTGGCCTAATTAAACTGAGCACTTCACATCTTGTTTTTCTTCTTGCATGGCCAGGACAATTAAGCATCCTTTGATGTAGAGTGCTCTGAGGAAATCTCCCAATTACTTTATGAACAATTTTTGTCATAAAGCCTGAGAGAATTCATTGAAACCACCTACAGTGAAATGAGGCCAGAACCAATCAACACTGGATGACCAGACTTAAGGCTGAGGACTTTAAACTAGAGGCCACTAAGACCACAAGCAACACATTATACAGAGAAATTTAAGCCCTAGGAATTGCTAGTCGGGTACAGTAAGATGAAAAAATTTCTGTGGAAATTACCCAGTTTCACTCCTTGAATAGAAATTTTTGACGATTACTGATTTTCTGTGTACTGTAGGTTGTATTATACTCTGACTGTATTCCAATTGAAAACTACATTAATAGTACCTGTAACCGCTCTGCTGAATCAAGTAGAAAAAGACATTTTGTTACTTTTTACAAAAAATAAGCAAGGATATTACTAATTCCACATATTATTAGTAATTTAAAATAATAGTTTACTAACCTAAAGGCAAAGTGTTATGGACATAGGATAATAAGGATTAACTGTACCTTGAAACCTACTGTTGTCATAGGCAATTATGCTGTATATTTTCCTCTATAAACTGATCCATTTTCACCTTAAAACTAGTCAAGTTAACAAACATATCAGAAAAACTAAAAATACAGAAGAAATACTCTTAGAAAGCAACATACATATATATATGCCAAATATATATATTTAAAAAAATAGACAGTATATTTCTTATTTTAAGTATCATACACTCTATTTCATTAATTGGTAATGTAATTCATTGAAATTCAGATGCACCATAAATACAACTTTTTTAAAAAAAAATTGTATTTGCCAGTTTTCAGATGGCAGTAATAGGGAAATAATAATTTTAAAAATAAATAGACTAGTAAAATATTAAACTGCCTTCCAGCTTTAAGAGAAGTATCACTTTAATGTTGTGCTAATATTTTTAAAAAATGTTAGATCCCAACTATTGTACCTATTTAGTGTCCACTTGTGGAGATAAAAAGAACCCTAAACCCAAAGAGAACAATTATGCAACTGGGTTATCTAAAATAAACTTTTCTTCTAGCATAAGAAAAGTATAGCATTTTAAACTCTCATCTGTTATTGCTTACACTGTGCATGGGGCAAAATTTATTTTGTGAAAAATTTTGTTATTATCTGGATAACTCAGCTCTCTGGCACTGAGTCCTTACAATTAAAATGTGAATTAAGTTTTAAACATATTGCTATTATTCACCTAACTAACGTAAACTGGGCAGAAAATAAATAAATAATAAAACCCCCAGCATAAAATCCCCCTATAAGGCAATTCATCATTAATAGAAATGAGCTCTAAAATGCATCACAGGCAAGCAAAAAAAGCTCCAATTATTCTTGTCTTACAGTATAGTAACAGGACTTTACTAGGAAAAAAAGATACAGTAATTTAGTAACGTTACGATCTACCCATTGGAAAACACCACTACTGCTGCTGAAATATTTTAAGACATATATTCCATTCAACTCCCCGAACAAATAGCAGACTGTACTTCAAATGCATTGCAAGACTATTAGGTAATCTTTTTCTTTGTTTAGATTCAGTAGGGTTCAGTGACAAACATTCATCTTCTCTTTCTATAAAAGTTCCTGTTCTCTTGGTTAGTTAAAAATTGCTTTACTTTTAGTAGCAACTCACAATTTACTTCACCATTGATTAGCCTCATGCGATAAACTTCAAACAAAATGCAAAAAAGATTATTTAACTATTTTAAAATTATGAATTATTTGTTCTATGTTTAGATCACACAGTGGAAAGAGCAGTTACATCTGTAGGTAGGCTAATAGAATCAGACACAAAGCTTCTGAAATAAACCAATACCAGCTGCTCCCATGCCTCATTACTCAGCAGTTGCTGCTAGCCTGAAATATTGTACATTGCAGAATTGTTGGCTTTCAAAAGCCACGCAGAATTTCGAGAAGATGTAGCAGTACAAAACAGACACTTCCTTTAGACCAAGGGGAAAAAAAAAGAAGAAAAAAAAAAGTTCTATACTTCAGCTTATGTGTTCAACTGTTTTCCATTTTAAGGCACACATATTTTCCACCACTGTGCATTTTACTTATTTTAACAGGTGAAAGCAATTAGATTTTAAAATTATTACATTGTCAGTGTTCCCATTCTAAAAGAAAAATCTAAAAATTCTAAAACTACTGATGTATCTTTTTTATTAGTAACACATACTTTGCGCTTGCAGAAGGTATTGAAGTAGGAATGACAGTACATAATCACTGTCTAATAATTTAGCTCACTAAGAGAGGATATATTAATGGGGGAAAAAAAATTGGCTCCAGATATACAGTGCAGCCAAAAATTCTACGCACATACAGGATTTTGTATTGCTATAAACATGTTGTACACAACCAGAACTTCTAAAAAATGACAAATTTTTGAAATCCTCATTAAATTATTTGAGTTTGCTGTCCTCTGCAAAAATTAGATTGCAACACTCAGAAAACTCCCAGAAAAATATACTGTCAGACCTTCATCTCAAGTGGACATAAAGAAAGCCTAAAGAGATTCACCTTCTTGAAACACAGAAGTAATTTTAATGTACAAGTTTACACAATTACAATTACAGAGGTTTAATTTCCAGCAAGCCCCAAAGAATTCAATATTCCTTGGTTTTCAGGACTCACCTTCAACACAATGGGTTAGTTTTGTTTATATAATACATTTGGTATAAGAATTAAAAACTTGACCATGTTTGAAAGAACATTTATAGTCTAACAGGACTCAATTGTAAACTTCTTTGCCTACTCTGAAGATAACATTTCAACATACACAAATTAATTAGGCAGGAAAATTAAAGAAGACTTCTGCTTTATTTAAAAAATACTCAACACGGTGTTCTGTGGGTACTCTGGAGTATCATTTAGAGGCTCTATGTCACAATGTAATGCTTAATTTTAAAATACTAAAATAATGAAATGCAAGTTCTGTGATGGTGTATGTTTCAGAACAGCATTGTCTTTTTATATCAATCATTAAGTATTTTTTTCTAATATTTCATATCTCTGAAACTGTCCTCTGCATGATAAAATAAATTCAACTCATCATTTTCAGAATAATAAGTGGTTACTGAATATTATTTGCCTTACTCTCAAGTGGAAAATTATGGAAATGATTCTATGGGATCTAAAACATAAGCAGTCACTAGTAGTAAGTATGTTAGGTAAGGCAATACCTTATAAGTTCATCAGATAAGCTGTTACATGTTTAGAGATTTTTTTGCTTTTTCAAGGGTATAATATGATCAGCATTATATCTTAGAAGACTATTTCATCAATTTTTAAATCCCTTTAATTTAAAAACTCCCTAATAAATAAAACACAGAAATCCAAGCTGAAAAATACTGAATATTTCATTTAAGATATAATATTCAGCTACTTTGAAGAAATAACATTATCTTAAGTGAAATAAGGCCTCTCTTATGTACTTGTCATATTTTAAATAGATTGTACTCAATATTCTGGATTTCCTTTGACAAATAAAAAATACCTATGACAATTATTACCAAATAATAAAGGAAAAAAAAGCCTTTCGGGCCAGAAAGGTGGGACAGCATCCAGACAGTGCAAACACGAAACACAGGTGATTTTCTCACTGCTGGACACTCATCTTATGAAGTAATCAGGCATAATTTGCTGCACTTCTAGCAGAATTACAGCATAGCCCAGCTAAGTAGTCTGGCAATAAAACAGTTCAAAATTCAATATTTACAGTGATATCCCTTATACTAATGATGCATTCATGTCTGAAGGCCATAAATTCCTTACCAAGTGAACACAGAGAATGAGAGTGTCAATTTTTGGCATTACGTGTCATGGCACATAAAAAACAGCTGAAAGTATAACTACATTCCCATTTCCTAAGAAAACCGGAGTTATTGTCAACAGAAGGTTGGTTAAGTCATGACTTTCCTGCCATTGCTTCACTTAATCTTGGGAAGCTCAGTCCTATCCACGCTTTTAGGGAAATATCTATAGGCTCTGGAACAGACAAGACAGCATAATAAAGGTGGATGTGTTCATTAACATAACTGAAAACACTTCATATTTGACCTCTAAGCAGAAAACAAAGGTCCATTGATAACACTGCAAACGCAGTCTCTGTGCTATTCATCAGCCATAACCCTAAAGTGGAAGTTATTAACAAATGAAGTCTATTGGGTTGGCATGACAAGGTTTTGTAGCAGGGGGGCTACAGGGGTGGCTTCTGTGAGAAGCTGCCAGAAGCTTCCCCCATGTCCAACGGAGCCCACACCAGCAAGGTCCAAGACCGACCCGCCGCTGGCCAAGGCCGAGCCCATCAGTGACGGTGGTAGCACCCCTGGGATGACGTATTTAATAAGGGAAAAAACCTGCACAGCAGGAGCTGGGAGAGGGGGGTGAGGCTGTGTGAGCGGAGCGTCCCTGCAGCCCCCCGGGCCAGTGCAGGCGGAGGGGCAGGGGGGCTCCAGGCCCGGAGCAGAGGTTCCCCGGCAGCCCCTGGGGAAGCCCCTGGTGAGGCCGGCTGTGCCCCTGGGCCCGTGGAGGGTAACGGTGGGGCAGATCCCCAGCTGCAGCCCGTGGGACCCCACGCCGGAGCAGGGGGTGCCCGAAGGGGGCTGTGACCCCGTGGGCAGCCCGTGCTGGGGCAGGGTCCTGGCAGGGCCTGTGGCCCCGCGGGGAGAGGAGCCCGGGCTGGGGCAGGTTTGCTGGCCGGGCTGGTGGCCCCGCGGGGGGACCCCGGCTGGAGCCGGCTGTGCCTGAGGGGCTGGACCCCATGGAAAGGACCTGCAGTGGAGAAGTTCATGGAGAACTGTCTCCTGGGAGGGCCCCCACGCTGGAGCCCTTCCCCTGAGAAGGAAGGGGCACAACCCCCATTCCCCGTCCCCCTGCACCACTTGGTGAGGAGGAGGTAGAGAACTGGGGCATAAAGTTGAGTCCAGGAATAAGGGAGGGGTGGGGGAAAGGTGTTTTAAGATTTAGGTTTTATTCTCTCATTATCCTGCTAGGATTTTCATTGGTAATGAATTATTTCTCTGAGTTGAGTTTGTTTTGCCCATGATGGAAACTGGCGGGTGACCTCTGTGTCCTTATCTCAACCCACGAGCTTTTGTTATATTTTCTCTCCCCTGCCCAGCTGAGGAGGGGAGTGACAGAGCGGCTTTGGTGGGCACCTGGCATCCAGCCAGGGTCAACCCACCACAGAAAGGCATAAGAGGACAAGGAAAACCAAAAGGTGTCAATAAAAATCCACAATCATTAGGACTTAAGAAAGTAACAACCCATTCTTAAAATGTAATTGGGAAAGAATAAGCATTTAGCAAATCTCATTTTGGGAAAAAGGAGGCCGTTTTATTAAAATCCAGAGAGATAATTTATACCCCAAAAGTATTAAAGCCGATGGAGAGCAATTAAAGCAAAAGGAATTCACTGAAACATTAATGTAAGGTTTTAACAAATCTTGGAATCCTCTACAAGACCAAGAGAATTGCAAAAACTCAGTAAGTTTGTGTTTATGAAGATCAAACCTGAGAAACTACAGGCAGGCTGACATCAAGCCAGTATAAATTCTGGAAAGGTTAGGCAGTAAATAATTAAGAAGTGATAGCATAATTCATTCACTTGTAAGTCCTGTCAACTAAACTCGATACCATTTTTAATGCTATAACAAGTTTGGCTAATAACATTAACTTGTATTGTCATAGTACACTTAAGATTGCTATAAGATTTAATCTTGCATGACATTTTCAAGCACCATACAAAATCAATACTCTACATTACATGGATTAAAACTGTTTAAATACACAGATCTTGAAAACTGTAAGTGGAAAATTGTCAGACAATGTAGGTTCTCTGAACAACTTTTATTGTCCCAAATTTATTACTTCCATTGTAAATCAGGGATTAATTTTTTTTCAGATGACCTCAGCCTTGATACAATGGGAAATATCAATCAAACAGATGGGCCTATCTTTCTCAGTATAACTCATCTGAGCATCACACAGCTAAAATGTGCTTCTCAAACAGAAATACTAAAACTATAATGTAGTTCATTTATATAACAAAAGGTTAAAAGATAACTTGCTTACCAGCTCTAAGTATCTATCAGGCAAGAGGTACCTAAATATAACCAGCCATTTAATTTAGCAGAAAACAGAGCATTCTGGAATCCAATGGTAGAAAGCTATTACTTGGCTGTGTTAATGTAAAATTCACATTTCTTTATTTCTAAACAATGAAAATAAATAAGCTGTTGACAGACATGACATTATCTACCTTTCCAAATCTTTACAAAAAGCTTTGACATCTTCCTCAAAGAGATGTCACATTTCAAGTGGAAGTTAAGAGTGACAAGGAATACACAGCATTTCAGGAGGTTCTGAGACCCAAGCTATGCAATGAGTCCAAGTAAATTAGCAGGACTACATTACCAGTCTTGCCACACAGCAACCCGCAAAAGGCAGGAGAGAAAAGCAAAATCTGAACTTGACACACATGTGCCAGAAGTTCTGGAGAACTGGAAGAAGTTAGTAGCTTAAACAAAAGGAATGGTTTATAGTTACTGAATAACTCCATCTTCTGGGTTTCTCCCCAAGAGCCAGTGCTGAGAGTGAATCTACAACTGGAAAGTTAACAGTAGTCAAATCTAGACATTATTACTTGCTCCTCTACCCTTAAGAATGCAGGTTTTTTACTTCAGCAAAGTAGTTTAGAAAAGCATCCCTAAGAGGACTGGGCTGCCCCATTTATTACAGCCCAGCAGCCCAGCTCTGCCTTAAGGACACTGGCTGGCTAGTTGCAGTACTGAGGCTCAGAAAGGCAACACGTTATGAAGGTTTTTTTACATACATACTTCTTACTGCAACTTCAGAAATAACCATATCTTACAAAGACCATATTTTACGATGACAGAAAGGAAAATTTATTTAGTTTTAATATGTTTAGAAGGAGGGATAGTGAAATGGTAAGACAACCTAACAAAAAGACAAGACTGAGTCTTCTTTCAGCAACAGAATAATTTAATCTCCAGTCCTTAGCAGAATATGCTAGGGATATATATCCATATAAACAGACAGACAGATCTATCTGAGGACAAAAAAGGAAAACTCTACTTGTTATTTATCTAATTAACATTCTTATAGAGATAAAGCATACAGGAAGTGCTAGATTTTTTTGTAATGAAATAAACCAAGTTTGTCTGTGAGCAGCAGAACTAGCAAAGCTCAGGTTTCTTCAGAAACAGTGTCTTGAATTCTTTTTATGCAAGATGTATGGCTTCTCCTCCCTTTTTACTGCAATTAAGTTCCTCCCCTCCTCACTAATTCCTTCTATTTTCCTATCCTTTCTATTCCCTTTCCATAGCAGAATTCTCTCAGTTCTCTTCTACCTCAACTAACTCCCAGCCGGCCAAAAGCCAGCATGAAGACTTCCATATAGACATGGTGATTTGCTTCTGAATACCCATGTGCTGAATATGGGACTAAAAGAAGAGCTAATAATAGTTATTATGCATAAATTCAGCTTTTTTGTCATACTGACATACTGGTTAGGAAACCAATCTAAAAATAACTTATTTTTTTCCTGCTGGAGATTAGTTTATTAGCCTGGTACAAATGCTTTCCAGTTCCTGAATATTTGATATCGAGTACCAAAATCTGATCACACACACACACACACAAATCTTAGTTTAGACTCTATTGAGCATTATTATACATCTATGATGAAATTTGGCAATTCAGTCCCACTCCCCACTACCTGGAATCTCCTCAGAAATAACAACAAAACCCAGTCTATTTAGATTTGTGGCCAGTGCTGATTAGGATAGACAGATTTAAAAATGAATAGGCATAAACATATTTCTCACCCATATTCTCATTGACTAAGCCTTCCTTTTTCTTATCTGCCAAGCAAAACCTTTACTTCAAATTCCTCTTTAAAATCTATTTTAAAATGCACTTCTTTAGGAAGTCTTTTCATCTTTTACCCATTTTACCTTATGTTTGTACTACATGGCACAAAATTACAGTGCTACTTTTTCTTCTGCTGCTTTAAGGATTCAATAGAGAAGAACTTATTCTGCCAGATCTGGGAAGAAAATCTTATGCAGGTACAGGACACGGGTTCTGAGGGCTTCCAGAACACGAAGAAGGGTTTTGCTTTTGGCTGATGAGGAGGTCATAGGCAAAGGCACAACCCCCCAAAGTAGTGAGCGAAAGCTTGTACCAACAATTCATTTATTGTTGCTGGGTTGAGGGAGGTGGGTGGGTGCTCACAGCACTTAACTCACAAAGTTACGTTAAGGAGCAGCAGCTGTCTAAAAAACATGCATTTGTGTTATTGGGAAGCATGGTGCCATACCTTGGAGCTTGCAGAGAGACACCTATAAGAAAACTTGTTATTTATCTATAAGATAAATAGTATCAAGTTATAAGATAAATAGGTCCTGCCTCACTTGCACTTTTTTGGCTCCAAATTATCTTCCACAAGAAGTTGCCTCTTTAAAACTTCACAGTGTATTTGAGAGGTTAATATGGTTTTTTTAATTCAACTCTGTGAGTACACTAATGTACAATAGATGGGGTTTACTAAATGTTTTCTAGGTTATCCAGAAATACACCATCCGGACAAATGAGAAAATCTCTTCCCCTTACACAACTATGTGAGAAAAGCTGTTAAAGCCTTGCATGTTTTCAGATTAATATTTGTGACTTTTAAAAAATTGTTACGCTTATTCAAAGAGAACTTGAATAATGCCAAATTAACCACAGAAAACTGATACCAGCCATTATTTTAGAATGTATTTGAATACTCTTAAACTTTGTCTTCTTTCTCTGAAAAGTGTAGATTCCTCACTGATTATGCAGACTATGAGATCCTCATATACAAATTCCATACAAGTATAGAGAACAATAACCTACATATCTCTCGAGGTTTTCAAATCTCTCCTCTTTTTATTAACAAAGGGTTTTAAATAAGAAGTGTTACAGGTTTACAGAAACCATTCAGAACTGAAAGTCTACAGCTCTCAAAAGGGAAATGCATGTTTATTTATAACTACTTCTAACTATGTATACATTTATCTTGCTAAGAAGAATAAAATCCACGGTGATTAACAATTTAACAATGCAAACAGCAAGAATAACGTATTTTACTAAAATGAAATTTAAAATTTAAATAAGAGGCATTTAAAAGAGATCTAAAATTTTAATTATAATAGCCTATTTTAAGTATAAACTCACAATATGACATTTACATAAGTTTAACGAAAGCAGTATTAACAGTGAAGTTTTAACGAAAAAAAAATCAGATGAGGAATCCACTGGAAATCACCAAATATAAAATCAGAACCAGATTTTACTGAAGTTCTAATCAGGTTTTCAAGCCAAAAACCTATGAGGAAGGGGAAAATACTTTCCCTATTTCATTCCAGTTCAGGTTCTTACGGATTCAACTGGTTCATATGAACAGCTAAACAAAAAAAATAAAAAGAGCTGAGAACGGTGAGACTGGAGAATTTCTAATTATTTTTTTTTCCAAAATACTCAAGGAAGTACATCAGAATCACTTTAGACTAATCAGTTAGTCTAAAGAACTAACAATTTATAATATTTTTTGTTAAATAACAGCTTTCTGAGCAAGTAATTTTTTTGACAGATCGGTAATAGATTCAGGTTCAACAAAGAGAAGTGTTGGGCACTGCACTTGGGTCACACCAACCCCACACAGCGCTACAGGCTGGGGCAGAGCGGCTGGAAAGGGTCTGGTGGGGAAGGGCCTGGGGGTGCTGGTTGACAGCCAGATAAACATGAGCCAGCAGGATGCCCAGGTGGCCAAGAAGGCCAATGGCATCCTGGCTTGTATCAGGAACAGTGTGGCCAGCAGGAGAGGGGCAGTGATCGTCCCCCTGTACTGGGCACTGGTGAGGCCACACCTTAAACCCTGTGTTCAGCTCTGGGCCCCTCACTGCAAGAGGGAGCAGAGGGGCTGGAGCCTATCCAGAGAAGGGTAACAAAGCTGGTGAAAGGTCTAGAGAACAAGTCTTATGGGGAGCAACTAGGCAGACTGGTGGTTGTTTAGTCTGGAGGAGACTTAAGAGGGTTTCTTACTGCTCTCTACAAGTACCTGAAAGGAGGTTGTAGGTGGGTGGGGATAGGTCTCTTCTTTTAGATAACTAGTGATAGGACAAGAGGAAATGGCCTCAAGTTGCACAAAGGGAGGTTTAGATTGGAGATTAGGACAAATTTTTACACTGAAAGCATTGGAACAGGCTGCCCAGGGAGGTGGTGGAATCAACATCCCTGCAGGTGTTGTAACAAATGGGTAGTTCTGGTGGTTAGGGACATGGTTTAGTGGTAGACTTGGTAATACTAGGTCAAGGGTTGGACTTGATGATCTTAAAGGTCTTTTCCAACCCAAATTATTCTATGATTCTTCTTACATATCTCATAAAGATGAGGGGGTTTGTACTTAAAAATAAATATAAAATGCTTAATTTTAAAGTTTTTAATGTTAAAAAGTACACCTGAGAATAAAAATAAAGGGATAAATTTCACCTACTATAATAAATGTTAATTAAAAAGAAGCAACATCAGGTTTAGGAAAGCAACTGAAGTAGAAATACTAACATGGTTAAAGATAACTTATAAACTGAACTGAACCACCATTTATCAAAAAAAAAAAGTATTTGTGGTTATATTTTTTTAACAAAAATGTAACACTGAAATATATTGGGGCAGTATCATTTTAAAGAAATTACTAAGAATTTTAATTTACTGAACATCTCAATAAACATCCAGACATTATACACAAAGATTAGCAAGTCTGAGTTTTACCACTCCATTAAGGAGCAGTTCACATTTCCATTTGTCACTAATCCTCTATCTGCCATACAAGTCCTACCGGAATTTGCATCATATTGTAATGATAAAAAAAAATGAAAAAAAAAAATGATAAAAACATAACTGCGAAAGTTTCTGAAACAGGAAGACAAAATCTTAGAGTGGCTAAACTCAGGCACAGTTAAGTGTTAAGCCAGCTATAAGCAATGACTTTAAAAACTTTTTCCTTTAATTGTAAGACAAAACCAATGAAGTATATTTTAGTCTGTGCTCATTAGTTTACTGGTTGCTCTCCAGCAGTGTCTTCCATGGTCCAGTGCTCCCAACAGCCTATTTATTCCAAAATAATCACAACACACATATTCTATACTCCCTGGGACACCACAATCCCAACACCTCCATTCAGTACCTACTACTGACACATTCTGATTTGGACAATATTGTTGTGGATTTTCCCTGATTAACCTCCCTGGTTAGTCTTAAATTAGGAACACCACAGTATTAAATCAACGGAAGTCCTAATCAATCATCTGATAAAATACTATCACTCACTCTAAGAATGATATTAATCATCAGAAATCATGTACCATCAGAGATTTCATTCCTAAATTAGAAGACTGAATTTAATCTGAATTTATTTTTTCTAGATTATTTTTGATTTAGTCAAAATTATTTGGTCCATTTTATGGACTGATAGTTGAACTTACATTATCTGGCAATAAGAATGATACTGTATTCTTGGCTAGTAAGTAAAAAATTTCCATGAATAAGGGGGGTGTGTGTGTGTTCTTCATTCTGTTCTTCAATGAGGCTGAAATTGCTGATGAGTACAAAATTATCCCTTTGTAAAGAGATAAAAATCTGTTAAAAACTTTGGATTGCCTTGAACTGTAACGCAAAAATAATACAACATTCAGACTTTTTGGGTATGTAATTTGTTGTTATTCAAGATGAATGTACACTTTGAAAAACAAAAATATTTTCAATGTAATCCATCTGCATAACATTGAAAAAAGAATCGACACTTAATAGTAATTTTGATTTCCCTTTAAAAAAAAACAAGCAGCAATATAGAATTTCTCGCTAGTCTAGCTGAAAGCAAAACATTTGTTTCAAAGCTATGAGTTTTCTAGTTTATAGCTCATTCTAAAAAGTAGATATTCATAAAGGCTTGTATTTATTTTGAATTCACGCACTGGAAGTTAAAAGTACTGTTTGTTCTTATTTTTAAAATCACTTGTGAAAACATCTGAGAGAAAAATAGTAAAAGAATATGTAATACATTTTCAAATAAAAATCACTCATTACAGTTCTAAGTCAGCATGCAGTAAACATCTGTTGGAAACATTCATTCCAAAGTCTAAAAGAAGTGAACATTTTCTCAGTAGAAGGGTATACTATGCAAACCTAAATATAGTCATCCTTTGAAATCACACATGAGCTTTAATCAATATGTAATTTACAATTAAGCAATTATTTTCTGATTTACAAGCATTACAAGCATAACAAATGCAATTAACCTAGCATTTCAGACACAAATTAGCTCAATTAATATACCCCACCTATATGACACTATGAATCGATGTACATTTTTCCATTCTGATTTTTAATTGGATATGAAACATAGCTCTAAAAAACAAGATCTAAAGCTAAAGTATTTCATCACCTGTAGGTTAATTTTAAAGCAATAATGCAAGTGTAATGTTTTGTGTAGATATGCTATGCAACAAGTTAAACTACTAAACCAAATCACAGTATACCAACAAAATCTCATATATGTTCATGAGAGTTCCAAGATGAAAAGTGACTAATAAAAAAAATCTTAAAGCAAAGTCAGAGAAGGTGGAGTTACTGAATGCTGCCTTTGCTCCAGTTTTCACTAAGGCCAGCCCTCAGGAATCCCAGACCCTGGAGGCAAGACAGAAAGTCTGAAGAAAGACTTTCCTTTGTCAAGAAGGAACACATTAGAGATCACTTAAGCAAACCTGACACCCACAAATCCATGGGCCCTGATGGGGTGCATCCCTGAGCACTGAGGGAGCTGGCAGATGTTATTGCCAAGCCACTCTCCATCCTTGAAAGGTCGTGGAGAACAGGAGAGGTGCCTGAGGACTGCAGGAAAGCCAGTGTCACTCCAGTCCTCAAAATGGTCAAGAAGGAGGAGCCGCACAACTACAGGCTGGTCAGCCTCACCTCCATCCCTGGAAAGGTGATGGAACAGCTCATCCTGGAGGTCATCTTGAAGCATGTGTAGGAAAAGAAGGCCACCAAGAACAGTCAACATGGATTCACCAAGGGAAAATCATGCCTGACCTACATGATAGCCTTCTATGATGATTCCATAGACTGACTGAGTGAACGAGGGGAGAGCGGTGGATGCTGTCTACCTTGACCTCAGCAAGGCTTTTGACACTGTCTCCCAAGACATCCTCATACATAAACTCAGGAGGTGTGGGTTAGATGAGTGGACAGTAAGATGACTGAGAACTGGCTGAAATCGCAGAGCTCAGAGGGTTATGATCAATGGAGCAGAGTCCAGCTGGAGGTCTGTAACCAGCGGTGTGCCCCAGGGGTCAGAAATGGGTCCAGGCTTGCTCGACTTACTCATCAGCGAGCTTTATGAAGGGACAGCACACCCTCAGCAAGCTTGCCAATGACACAAAACTGTGAGGAGTGGCTGATTCACCAGAAGGCTGTGCTGCCATTCAGTGAGACCTGGAGAGGCCCGAGTGCTGGGCGGAGAGGAACCTAAAATGTTCAACAAAGGCAAGTGTAGGGTCCTGCACCTGAGGATGAACAACCCCCTGCAAAACCCCAGTACAGGCCAGGGGCTGACCTGCTGGAAAGCAGCTCTATGGAAAAGAACCTCAGAGTTCTGGTGGACAGCTCGTTGCCCATGAGCCAGCAGTGTGCCCTTGTGGCCAAGAAGGTCAATGGGCTCCTGGGGTGCACGAGGAGAAGTGTGGCCAGTAGGTCGAGGTAGGTTGTCCTCCCCCTCTACTCTGCCCTGGTGAGGCCACACCTGGAGTACTGCATCCATTTCTGGGCTCCCCAGTTCAAGAGAAACAGGGAGAGGGTCTGGTGTAGGGGTACAAAGATTATGAAGGGACTGGAGCACGTCCCTTATGAGGAAAGGCTGAGAGAGCTGGGCCTGTTTAGCCCGGAGAAGAGAAGATGGAGAGGGGATCTTATCAATGGATAAAATTAACTTATGGGTGAGTAGCAAGAGGATGGGGCCAGGCTTTTTTCTGTGGTGCCCAGTGATAGGACAAGGGGCAATGGGCACAAACTGAAACACAGGAAATTAATGTGGAAATTCCTGTGGAAATTTCCTGAGAGGAAAAACTTCTTTACTTTGAGGGTGACAGAGCACTGGAACAGGCTGCCCAGAGAGGTTGTGGAGTCTCCTTCTCTGGAGACACTTAAAACCTGCCTCAACATGACTCTGTGCAACCTGCCTAGGTGAACCTGCTTTAGCGAGAGGGGCTTGAACTCGATGATCCCCAGAGGTCCCTTCCAATCCCAACCATTCTGTGACTGTGAAAGTCATTCTGTTCTGTGTAGTTTAGGGGGTTGCAGATATTATTCCAGACATAATATAGGCAGCCATGTCATAATCTAGCTCAAAGAGCTATAAACAATTTTACAACCTGAGTCACCAAAACCAGTTTAGACACCTGTGTCAGGCTGAGATGGTCCTTCTTTACAAATGTTCATTTCTTTCCACTGACTATAATGAGTGTCTAGATGATGTTCTCAGATCTAAAGATCTACACTATGGACATTTGAAGTTAGGTGAGATTAATTCCATCTTAGATTTTGTAATGTCAGTTTCTGACACCTACTTTCTGACAAATTGCCCTCCTTCTGCAACACATTGGAATGATATTTGACCTGGTATCTTATTCTTCATGAGTCTTTCATTATTTAATTATTTTTTATTAACATATTCCTGGTTCATTTGTTTAACTGTCCATTGTATGTTAAAGTTTAACAGGCATATAAAGTAGTACTTTTCCTATCCTTATCCATCTAAAAAAAAAAGATAAATCTAAATAGTCATGTATGAACCTGACAGGGTTCAAAAGCTAATTAATGTTTCAAATGGGAACAGACAGAAGGAGGTTTGCTATACCATCATGCTATTTGGCAAAAAGATGTAATTCCTAGACAGAAAAAAGCCTGTTAAAATCAACCATGTATCTCAGTTAAGTCAGTTAGTAATTCCTGTTCACTCCTAAATACAGGGTGTCCCAAACAATTTATCTTTTTCAGGATTTTGAAAGAAAACAAATCAGGCATTTGAGGTTCAAGGAAAACATTTCTAATTGAGTTCAATCTCAATATTGATTTTAATTCTGTCAGCAACATAACTGATTTCACTTCAACTGTAACACTGTAAGGTTTTAGTTCATCCATGAATGCTAAGAATTTTGTGGGAAGCAGCTTCCAACTCCATTTGAAAAACAGAAAGCTATATGTCTCCAAGCATCAGTTTATAGAAATACATGGATCAAGTTCACATAATACTGTACTATCAGACAAGTTAGTTCTTCTAAAAGGAAAATCCATGCAAATGGAAAATCTACACAAGGTTGATTGATTTCTAAAAAAACTGAAGACTATACATGCTCAGATGAGCAGCATGAAATAAATAATTTGGAGACTTTTACCTTAATTAAGAATACTCCACCATATCACAGTTCCTAAATAATAAACAGAACATAAGATAGGTCAAGTCAAAGACACCTAAATTTAGCTACCTGCATGGAAGTGCCCTTTTTCAAGAGGAAAGTAGATGGGGAAGCACCTGTTACAGTCAAGGGAGAATCTATTCAACTCAAATTAGGGGAGGCAACAGTGTATCCCCGCTCAGCCTGAAGTAAAATGCCCACTCACTCATCAGTTGTATCACTAGGGCTCAGTGTCAAAAATTGCAGGACTTAATGACTGAGTAACTGGACAACAAAACAATGAGCAATATTCAACAGTGATAAACATAAGGTGATGTGTTGATACGAAAAGCCATCCCAACTTTATCTACACGACAACAAACATGGATGACCAATGACCACTAAGGAATCAGGTCTTGGGTTATACCGGAAAAAAATCAACATGTTAAAACTGTGATCAAAAAAGCAAATCTAGTAGTATCAAATGTTAGAAGAGAACAAGAGGAGAGAACAGAAATCATTAATACTTGAGATATGATGCACCTGCTTCCAGTATCTGTGGGCAGACCCTCCCTACCCCAATTCCACAGATACAATAAAACTGGCAAATGTGTGTAAATAGGCCAGAAAAAAATATTGTGATCAAATACAACAGTTTGGACTAATTTGACTACTACTCATTAGTCTGGGGAAGAAATGATTGAAAGAACATACAAAAGAACTAAATAGAACTTTCACAAGGAAAAGATAAGCAAGGAATGACTGTCCACTGTATCTTTCGATATGAATCTAAGATGGTATCAAATGATGCTGATGTTGGTTTCAAGACACATCAAAGCAAGTGGTTGTTTACAGAGCAAGGATTCAGTCCTGTAATTCCTTGATGATGTTAGAGGTCACTTGAATTAAAAAAAAACCAAAAAAAAACCCCAAAAAACCAAAAAAAAACCAACAACAAAACACACAAAAAAACCCAACCCAGGATAAAATTATGAGGGGAAAAAAATCATCAACATCAATTGCAAACGTTTCTCCTCTGGCTCAGGAAGTCCTTGAGTTGTGAAAATATTCTGTTTGACATACTCATTTTCTCTTCCCTAGCATATGCTGTTGGCCACTGTTGGTGACAGACCACAGGGAGGGATGAGTCTGCTTTAACCCTGCACAACCTACAGAAAACCACAAATACTGAAGTTGGTTTAGTGGCATTCTGGAGTACTGGACTAAGTCCACCTTTATTACAGATTTTTTGTGTGATAGTAAAGAGGTATTAAACTTTTTTTTTTTTTTTCCCCTCACCTCAGACTGACATAAATTTCTGAAGGGTCTAATAATCATCCTGATGTGCTTGACATGACAGGACATCAATGAAAGCAGTGTTCTGGACAATGTTTTTGTAACACTCAGTACTCCAAAAAAATTAGATCACAGATGTCCCTATATCTTAGTTTGCCATTCACAGAACATGAATATAACCAACACATCCCTGAAATGATGGTGAAAATTATTCTGGAAATTGTTAGAAAGCATTCACAAACTACAGTGAACAGCGCTGTAGAAAAGATCATCACAACAGCTTGAATGATGTGCCATAAACAAGGCAAACTGTCAAATGTTTCTGATACTGAACTAAAATACTGGGTAGCTTTTTATTAAATGGTCACCAAACAGTGTGAGAACCAAATAAAGCAAGGAGCCCTGCAGAACTGTATATAACATGACTGAATCATGGCTTGTACACACAAAAGGACTGAATCAGGACTGATCTAACTACATTCCCCCATTTTTGAGCATTATTTTATAATCTTAACAAAGATTTTTAAAAACAGGAGTACTTGTGATCAATGTATTATTTTGGTTGAAATAGAAGCTTCTGCTATTGAACGAATATACCAGAGGGAAGTTTCCACTTCATGGCAAACACTTCTCAAGCAATCACTGAGATTTTCATAAATTATGTCCATGTTAACAAGTAGACAAAGCAACAACAGGAGACCAATATGACCCACACTGCAGGTTCATATCCATTTCACAATATCCCTCGGTGGATTTTACTTCACTCTGGTCCAATGCCTTGAATGTTCTCTAGATGATGGAGCCTACTTTACGTGCTCTTGGAAAGCTTCTTTCAGTTTACTTTTATCTAAAGGCATCCAATCTACAGAAGTCAAAACAAGCTCTCCAAGGTAAACCCAGGCAGAGTAGCAGGGATGACTGGGATATGTGCCTCAAAAGTGCACTCCCTATGCAAACTAAAACTGAAACAATAATTACAAAATTATTTCAAACTATAACAAACTGGATATTGTAAATTTAAAAATGTAAGAAGGTAGGCAATGACATTGACATGCCATCTTTATTTTGTTTTGGAAAGCATAAAAAAGTTAAGAGCATCTGATTCCAGAACAAAACAACTGATACTAAGATGATACTAGATTAATGACAAGTATGGGGAAAAGATTTGTGAATGCCTTATGAAAGTAAGATTATCTAGAAGTTAATGTGATATTAATGTCATAAAATAAATTATTTGAGGGAAAGCAATGAATTCAACACATTCAAGTACATTTTTAGTCTGATTTGCACCTATGAAAAACTAATTTGAACTTAGTGAACCAGCTATTTCAATTTATTTGGTTTTAATTTAGAAAAATGGATAATAAAGTGCGACCAAATTGCTTGACATTTATTTGTGGACTCATATACTATCATCCAGTCATACAGAAACAGAACACAGAATTTGGTAATTCTATTAGTATTACCTACTGTACTTTACTGGAAATGTTATTTACAGTCAATCTTAACTTAACATTGCAAAAAAAGGTTCCTACCTGCCTTACTTTTACTTATCTTCTTCTAACCAAGAAAATTAAACACATGGTAACATGTGTCCTGGTTTCAGCTGGGATGCATTTAATTTTCTTCTTAGTAGCCGATAACCGCACTGATGTTTTTAGTTGTTGCTGGGTGATGTTTATACTAAGTCAAGGACTTTTCCGTTTAGAGGGCTGGGGAGGAACAAGAGACTGGGAAGGGACACAGCCAGGACAGGTGACCCAAGGTAGCCAAAGAGGTATTCCATATCATATGATGTCATGCTGAGTATATAAACTGGGGGAAGAAGGAGGAAGGGGGAGGACACTTTGCATTATGACGTTTGTCTTCCCGAATAACCATTACGCATGATGGAGCCCGGCTGTCCTGGGGATGGCCAAAAACCTGCCTGCCCGTGGGGCAGTGGGGAATGAATTCCTTGCTTTGCTTTGCTTTGCTTGTATGTGCAGCTTTTGCTTTACCTATTAAATTGTTCTTATCTCAACCCCTGAGTTTTACATTCCTTTCCAAAACTCTTTCCCATCCCTCTGGGGGGGGGCGGGGGGGGGGGGAGCAAGACAGTGGCTGCGTGGGGCTTGGTTGCCGGCCGGGGTTAAACCACGACAACATGCTTTTAATTAAAGTTACTTTTTCAAACTAAGGGTAAAAAGAATTGCTATTGATCTTAAAAGAAGTCTACGAAGTTCTAAAATTATTGTTCTACATGCTTTAAAAAATAAGGAAAAGAAATTCCTGTAATGATTTTTCTGATGTCCACAAGCTTTTTGCATACTTAGTTTTCCCATTATTTACCATCTACAAAATATAAGCGTATAGTGTAAAAACATTAGTCTTAAAGGCAAACCCAAAAAATTACTATTCATAATTAAATTACTCAACTTTTAATGAAAATTATGATATGGAAAACTAAAAAATTAATTACATCAATTAAAACTTCTGCATAAGCTGTTTGCTGGGGTATTATATCCCTTTTACATAAGTATTCATTTGAACATTTTAATCCTAAAAGCTACGTAAATTCAGAATTCTGTACTTCATCAATGGTCTTAACATACAAGAGATAAAAACTTCAGAATGTTTTTTGACACTGTAGAGATCCAGTCTATGGTAAAAATGACATTGGAGTAGTAGTACAGATTTAACTAACTAACAGAGTAATCATTAGGTGAAAAATTCCCAACAGCATCAGACCAGGATTTCATCAATGTAAGAAGAACTGCTCATTTTAAGTACCATTTATGATTACAATTTTATTTCCAACACCTTTTTTTAGCGTTCTACATCTGGCTAACATTGATGGCTTTGAGTCCTGATCAATGAACTTCAACCTCCTTAGCTTCAATATGTGAAAAGGAAGAGTAATTCTAATTTTGTAACAGCTATGCTGCCTCTTTGAAGACTAGTTTGATAGACCAGCTTTTCTCTCCCATAAACTGACTCACCACTAATCAAATGGGGAAAGCATTCTCATCTAGAGGTGCAGACTGAGAGACATGGGACAAGCAGATTGCCTTTGGATATGACAGGAAAAAGATTAAGAAGAGACTAAAATTCAGGCTTCAATGAACTCGGTGGCAAAAGTCTCCAATCCATTTCAATAGCCGGGCAATTTCACCCATTGATGTACATAAACTGATTTTACTTTGCATAGCATAACTTTGTTTATGATACTCAGGGCTTTATTCAAAATCTCACAATGTTTGGTATTTTCCTTAAAGCTTCAACTGTTGGAATCTACAATTTTTACAAGATTTCCTCTTTAAAAAAAAAAAAAACAAAACAAAAAAAAAAAAAAATTACAGTTCTCATGGGTACAACTTAAAAGTTAAAAAGCCTAAAACCTAAAAGGTTCAGAGCCCCAAAATTAGTTAAAAAGAGAAAAGTCCTCCTAATATATAAGCCAAATATCAAAATTTGAGGTGGCCAACTTGCGACTTCATGAAACTATTTAAATATCACGAAATTTTGTAACTGACATCACAAGAGCTAAAAGCTTTCTTTTCTGTTTTCTTTCTTTCCCTGTTGGGAATATGTAGTGCTACAATACTCAGTCTTACATCTGATCCTCATTACGAGTGGAATCAATTCTCAGTCATGGTTTTCATAACCACGCTCTGAATAGCTGCTCCATCGCTAGCAGTTAAGTGGTATTCAACAGCGGTTCAGAGAAACCTGTTGTTGAGGCTTATTGTCAACAAAGAGCACTTTCTCTGTGATGGCAGAACCTATATATAGAGCTGGAAGGATGAGCCACAGCGAACACAGAGAGATAAATCTAGCTCTACTTTGTGTTTATGCTTCATTCACTGAAAGGAATGACATTTTACAAAACTCTTCATCATCTGGATCTGTCTGTTTAAACAAAATTCCGATTAGGCTTTGGTCATGTGCTGGTTGCTATTAATATTGCTATTTGGAACTTCTTATTCAGTATTGTCTGGTTCAGGACGTAAATCACAGAATTGACTGCGTTCCTTGCCTGAATGACCCACACGGCAGATACTGGGGAGGTCTATGTGTTTGTCATCAACAGGTTCCAGTTTTTACTGTTTGCTTCTCTGTTACTTTCAGAGAACAGTTCAAAAAGCTTCTCAAAATTGCTGACACATTGTGAATAAAATCTTGCTGATGTGCTTATGAGCAAAGATTGGTGCTTTTCATTAGAAACGTTCAAATGCTTCTTCACTTTTCCCCTGTCTGAAATCTCAGGCACACCTATTGCAGAAAATACACACACTCCTCAGATTAATATGAAACCACTAACTACTATGCTACCTCATATGTAACATGAAATAGTAATATATCAGCTGATCAGCTCCCAGCCAGAATATTGGTGTTTACTCTTGTTCTGGCTTCATATATGCAAAAGCGAAAGATTTATTTTTGCAATCCATTCTACTGATGATAAACCTCACTGTATTAAAAAAAATCATAGAAAATTTATCATAGAATTTAAGACTGGTAAACACCTCTCAATTTCTTTTCTTGCACTTGGTCATTTAAAAGAACAACCTTAAACTATTTGCAAATAGTTTATTTGCAAATGTAGCTGACATGCTACTCCAGACTACAAAGACCTTTGCCTATATTTTGATTCTGCAGAAGGAGGAACCACAGAACAGTGACAACTGGTATGACTGTCCATGTTTTGGGTTAGTAAATTCAAAACTACTTTAAAACTTCCCAAGTTGTAACTGAAATACAATTTGTTAATGTATTTTTAGCTTGCATTCTGGGTATTCTGGATAATCCGGATAGTGCCCACCCAAACCCTAAAGGACTGCTTCCTCTCTTTCTAGACATGGGAAGGACAGGAGGAATCTCGATACAGAAAGGTGAACATCAGTAACATGTTACCTTGATGTAGCAGTTACAAAGCCCCTACTCTCAGAAACACATTAAGCTTTAATTGCCAAAACCAGAAACTTACTTTATAACCTCCATATTTGCCATCTTTATTTAAAGATAGTTTTATGTGACAAAATTTGTAATGTACCTTACTATAATCTTTCAAAAATATTTTAATGCAATATATAATTCATTCACATTGCAAGATACATATTTTTCATATTTGAACCATGGCTAAAGAACTTGGTTTTCTCTTTTTTCATCCAAGTCTACAGTAGTTCCGTTTCCATATGGTATAAAATACAGATATAAGCCCTAGTATAAGCAATTGAACTTTTCACACCCTCAAAAGCCACAAAATCAGATGGTCTGTGGTTTTTGCAGCTGGTGCACTGCACTCATATTGGGTAGTGTCATATGAAAAATATTTCACTCCCCAAGCCCTAAACAGAGTCACTCATTAATGAAATGCAGGCAGTACAATGAGATCATATAAGGTATAGATTTCAACAGCCATACTAAAAACAGTAAAGGAACACTGAACAAGAACACAAATCAAGTTCCTCTGCCAGAACAGGATTTTTTTTTTTTTTAAAAGGAATGTCTTCTTAGATTTAACATTTGCTTTGAAAACAACTGCTAACCACTACCCAGAAAAGCCTTTAGAACAAGTGTTAGCAGACTAAACAATCACAATTTGGCAGAGGAAAAACAGTAAATATCTTCAGACACAGTTACATTACAGGATGTCTCACCCCAATACACCATTATCAATTCACAAAATGATTTACTTAATACCACATATGGAATTTGCTTACTTAAGAAAATAAACTGTCACCAGCAAAACTTTGTTTAAAAATAATTCCAGAGCTGAGGTTTATCGAATTTCACTTTAGCTTGTTTTTACAGAAATCTAAAAAAAAAAAAAAAGCGCAAAGCAAGGCAATCTAGTTGTAAAAATATTGTATTTATTATATTAAGCCCACTTGCACAGAAAATGTATTTAGGCAGAGTTTTTAAACACTGTTACTCGGACTATTCATTAAAAGAATGACCAAGTCTTTGTGATGTATGTCATGATATTTTATTTCAGTAAAATGTATCAAAATGTATTATTTCATTTCTGTCTTTCCCAAATGATACCCATCTGTTTTCCTCAATCTAAAAGCTTTCTTTAACTAAGAAAAGCCTCAGCAGCATAAATAAACACCAGACAGTCTAGCCAAGGTACTTCATGGGCTTGATTCTCTTCTTGACGACTCATACAACCCTGCAGCCTTCAGTGGCCTGAATATGATAGCTGTAACTGAGCTAAGTATCAAGGCTCTGTGCAACTACTTTATAAATCTAGGAACTACAGCATGTTTGTTTTATCTGGGGAGAATATCTGGGGGGGAAAGTCTACCCAAGCAAAATGGGTTACAGCTTCTGTCTTTCCCTCAACAGCCAACAAGGATATATTGGTGACAAATGGTCAATTGTACTTGTATCTCTATTACATATTTATTTAACTTTAAAATAACAGCATTCTGAAAATCTTAGGCAATTGGGTTAATCCTTTTAATATATGAGAATAAAATGGGACCACCTGTAATGTAGTTACTGGAGACCCTAAAGTTTTTTCCCTGCTACTCCTCATTCTTCTATGCTTTTCTTCTTCACTCAGTGCTTTTGAGAAGCAAGTTTGTATTTTATACATAGGAAATTACAATTATTCTGCCTTTGCAGTAATTACTCTTGTAGTAACTTATATGCTATTAATTGTCCAATATCAAGTCAGTACATAAGAATTACTAAAGCATGTATCTCTTAGCCAAACAAGTATACAGTGCATGAGATAAATTCCTCCATTTATCTCCATCTGTTGTCCATAAAACGTTTATACGCCTCATTCCTGCCACCTGGCAATAAACTCTAGCTTACACTTGAAACACTACACAGACTTGAAATAATCCATAGTACCACAGCTCAATACAGAGAATTAAATATGGGCTAAGAATAGAGCTGCTTTCATATTAATCCTGTTTCAGTTCCGATGCAAAAGCCTACCAGGAGTCATAAATACCACATATACCAGAAACAAAATTCTGCATATTTTCCAGCCACATATTTTGCCACAAGTTTCCACAATTACAAGTGATCTGTCTAAAAAAACCCACAAAAGCAATCCCCAAAACACAAAGATAGATAGGTATATATAGATATAGATATGTATAAAAATCATAAAGCAATAGAATCATAGAATATATCAGATTGGAAGAAACCTGTAAGGATCATCCAGTCCAACTCCCAGACTATTAATAATACTTTAACTATTAATTAGTAATTATTACAGATTACTATTAATAGTAATAAAAAAAGGAGCTGAACTTTACTGTGAACTTCAATTCAATGACAGAATATTAACAGTGTATGTAAAGTTCTCCAGTACCTCTAAGTACTTCATAAGAAATTGTATTACACAGTGATCATTATGCTTTTATATATCATTTGTTTTTAAAGTTGCATAGTAAATATGCCAAGTTTACTTCAAACCTTCAGTAACAGGTCTTCTCCAATCAAATTCTTGTACAACTGACTTAAATCTAGAAAAAATTGTTCCTCTTAATTGAGAAAATTATCAGAAACAATTTTATCCAAATACAGACTGTCTCCATGTTTGTTGTACCATATATCAAAACAGTATCATGCTTCTTAAATATAAAAGTTAGGAATTTAGGAATTTAGTGTAACTTTGCTTATAGTAACAAAAACTCATCACTGCGTGTTCAAACAAAATACTCACGCATATAATCTATGGCCATCTTTTGCTTTCACCTGGTTTTAAGCAAACTATCCCACTTAACTTCAGTGAAAAATACTTTCTGTGTGTTAGCTTGCAGAGCACCGCTCCAGGACTTCAAAGCAAGAAAGATACCAAATTAACATCAAAAATATGTTATGGATTAGAAAGGATTAGAAACAGGCAAATCAGTAAGTCTTAGAATGTAATTACAAACAGGGAGTTATATTAAGAGCATTTGTAAGAGATATGCTGTGATAGGATACTGGTCCTGTACTGTTTCACACTTTTATCAACAACCTTCAAGAAAATGCAAATTCATTACTGATGACGTTTGCTGACAACACAGCAAATGATAATAAGGAAAGTCAGCTACTAGAATAAAACTGTGAATTTCTGAAAATGCTCTGCTTAAAATGAATACTTCTCCTACTACCACATGTACAAAGCTGTACTTCTAGCTACAAAGAAAGAAGTCCATACCCAGAAGACGAAACACGGTGTCTTAGAAAACTTGCAGACTTGGACTTACGATGCAAAGCTAAGTCCCATGGCACACTGGGTCAAATGGACAAAGACCCTTGACAGCATAAAGAATGGGAAAAGGAAGGTTATGCTTTTTTAAATCCCAAGGTAACATAACCACTGCAGAACACTGTGACCGGTTCTAATGTTCACCACAAATTGGAAGAGTTTAAAAGCCAATCCAGATAACATGAGAACATTTCTTCTATATTGAACTCCGTGAGTATCCCTCTATTCAGGTTCTCAAAAGGAAGGTTAAAAGCATGTGATAAACAAAGTTCTTCACTTCATCACATGAAGATCCAGTGACTGCAGTTTGAGCCTAGAGAAACTCCGATGAGAAAAAAATACTCCCTTCTTTAGCACTAAAATTAATTAAAAAATGCGTATGGATAGAGCAGCATTTAAAAACTTCAGTAGTTATCCTAACCTCCAGTGGACTACCTTAACCGATCAGCCAGCCAGATAAAGAAAACCTGTAAGCAATTGCTTTAGCTTGAATAAAATAACTGCCTTTCCATATGAAATGTGACTGCCTATTACACTCTTTTGTAATCCCATTCCAAAAGCAGCTCCAGGGTACAGTCATCATTATCTTTTAAGACAAAGATGCAGCTATTTCATGGTGGCTATGGGAACACATGATGACCCACCTACCGTTCATACTGATGTTAAAGCCATTGTAGATACCTGGTCACAAGGAATTTGATACCAGATCAGAGAGTACAGGTACTGACTGAATTGTACCCTTCTGTTTCATAAAGCACAAGAGGAGGTGCAGTCTGCACCATAACGCACTAAAAGTATCATATTTACATTGCAAAAGAATGTAATTTGAAAATTTAAGCATACATAATAAAAAAAGAAGTAGGCATAGTAAAATTTTGTAGCAGTGATATCCTCTGAGTAAGGAAATAGAATGATTTGAAAATTAAAATGAGCGTCTACTGAAGATCAGAAGACCAGGTAGGAAAACTAAAAATCTTCTAAGAATATCAATAGTTTATTGAAACTGAAGACACTGTTTTCACAGGATACCTTCATTTACCCAGATATCTGCTGGGTAACAAAATAAAATCTCTCCAAAAAATGCCCTGGCTTATATAGAACACAATACTAGAAAATCCCAGAGAATCTTTCATATGCTCCCTCTCACAAACAAAACCAGAATGTTAAAGGCATAATTAAACTTAAAATAACGTAGAAAAATTAAGTATACAATAATGAACAAATCTATGACTACACAAAACTCCTCATATACTGAAATACTACTTTTGTAAGATCTTAAACTAGTGCAAAACTTTATGCGTTATCATGACACATTGACAGAATATGACTGGCTATGAACAGACACGACTAATGATACATGACCGAAAGCAGAGGATGGTTAAGAAGTTAACTGATATAACACAATATCCAGTTAGTAGTACACTTATCTGAGATCCTTAATGATCTGGAAATGAATGTGAATATCAGCACCAAAACTGGCAGTTTGTAATAAATTGGAAAATGCTGAAAACCACCAATGTAAACACAAAGTATTGTTTTAAAGACAGACCTTAAGATTAAAAATATCAGTTCAGCAGCACAACACAAACTTTTTCAACTAGAAGAAAAATTATAAAAATCTCCGATTCAGAGGATGGAATAACCCTCATCATAATGGTCAGACAACCCTAAATGTGCTCCTAGACAGCAAATCACATATGAAAATTAATAAAAGATTACAGCACGGAAAAGGACAGAATCACAACACAGGAACAAAAAACCATATAGAAATACCATCGTCTGGAAATGGAGGTCTCCTCTACCTTCATACGCATTTGGTAAGACATCACTTACGCTTAGCTGGAGTCCTGGTGTACTGTAAAGCCCTAGGGTAGCTGGAGTCTCAAAGAACTGTGAATTTTCTTACGGGAAGAGGTGAATCTCTTTGCTTTTTCTACAGCACATAGCACAGGAGAACCTGTGCTAATCAAAGCTACGACTTGGGATACTTGAATAGCCACAGCAGGCCAAGCAAACAGTAGACCAATGACCAGAAGAAAGATACAGTAAAAATGAGGACAGTAAAAGACTAGGCTTTCAGACAAAATGGTATACTTGGTCAAGGAATATACAAGCTCTGAATCTGACCAGAAATGTTTGATGTAAAATAAACTACAGAAAAGTAGTTGGTCTAAATAGCGGTGAGTGAATATTTCAGCTTTTTGTAATAACCAATAACCAGCAATTACATATACTTAAATTCTTTGTTTAACAATAACCACATAAGATACACTCATTTAAATGCATCTATCTTGTACAGAACAGGAGAATCATACAAAAAGCTTGCATGTACGTGGAAAAGAACAACTCACAGGCCAATGAGATAACAGATTTTTTCCAAACTTTCCCCTAGCTGTGCATGACAACTGAGGGACCTTCTTTTCACTTGTTCTGAACTCCAACGTCAGAATTCATAGCAAGGCAATGATCAGTTGCATATGTTGTATGAACCTGTGAAAATCTAACGCAAAATCTAAAGACACTGGTTCAAAACCCTGTACCTGTAGGAATGAGATCCATGTTTTGGTTTCCTCCTCTGAGCTACAGTGTACTGGTATGCCCTTCGCAACATCCATGAAGAATCCAACCTGCTTCGTTTTCCTCCATGCCCCCTCCAGCTGGCAGCAGCTGAGGCTCCTAGCATCAAGCCATTTGCAATCAGGCTAGTGACTACTCTAACACAAATGTATGTGCAGTTATAAAGAGAATTTCTCTTCCTACCGGCCCTTCACAAAAAATAGCTCTTCTTTACTTACCATATTTAGCCATGATTACAGATGTCAAATTGTGGTTCAGATAGTAAATGCTCAATCCAATGAGAAAGTTGCTGAATTAAAAATAAATTTTAATAAACTCATACTTCAACGAGGCTTCATCCCTTCATAACCACAGATGAGGACATGGCCCTCATTTTTTGAAAACAAAACAAACACCCCAACACATATTTTCTGAGCCAGGCAAACTAAATAACATGGCAAATATGCCTGGAAAGCCAGACTGTTTCCATAGTTCCAAAAAAGAAATTAATATGTATGATCCTCATTTCACTGATAGGAGATGATATCAAATTACAAGCGTAGACAAAAATAATTCCTAAAAGTAAGAATCACATTAGTTAAAATAACTGAAACAGCATGACAAGAACTGGCCTCAGTAAATACCACAATATTTGTAGTTTCCCCAGGTGTTTCTGCTTTCAGCCCACCAGAGATAGAGCATTCCTAAGCTGCATGGCAACAGGGGCTCCTGGAGAAGTGGCACCAGGTAAGCAGTAGTTCTTGCAGGACGAGGCAAAGGAAGTCAAATCAGGGCAATCCAACTTCCAGGTCTTTCCTTCTCCCAACTAAAAAATAGAGATCCCTTAGGTCTTCACTAGGAAAAAAAAAAAACAACAAACACGCAGGAGGAATCCAGACATGGGCTAGATGGGTAGAAGAATCTGTAGAAACAGCAACAGCAGCTGCAACAGCAGCTCCCTGAGAGAAATTTCAGTAGGTTTTAAAGAGCAACTCTGTCCTACCTTGGTCGAACATTTGGTCCAACTCTCTCTCTATCCCTCATAATTTATTCCCATAAGATTTAACCTCATACTTCTTAGTTTCTTCTCCCTGGCCCTCCCTTAAATTTCAGCAAACAAAGCAAAACAGAAAAAAAAAAAAAAATTTGGAACTAACAATGAAATTCATAAGACATGGTCACATGACAAAATAGCTGGTATGCTCCCATGTCCTTTCTTTGACAATCACATTTCATGGATATTTATTTATGTCTAGGCTTTCTCCTGGAAGAAGGTAAGCAAGGTAACTAGTTGTTTTCAAGCAGAAATCCAACCACGATTAAAAGGAAAACTAGTGCCTGGGCCTGCTCTAGGTCAACAGCTGAACCATGTCACACTTGGTGCCCTAAACGTGGGTCAGGCAGCATCCTTCTGCAAATCCCACGTGCTGCAAGACAACGGCTACATTGTTTCAGGCACTCTGAACTAACAGTTCCCCCCCAAAATACACACCTGATTCAAAAGCTAGACTTAATATTATGAAACAGCACAGGTTCACAGGTTCAAGCATCATACTGCAATTGCCCATTAACCATTTAAACCTGGCCAGTGTCAGCTAGCGCTGTCCCAGGCAATGCTCAGCCCCTGCCTGTGAGTTAGCAGAAAGCAGGGACTGCTTTGTCAACCTGGCTGGGCCCAAGGACTGCTCACTGAGATGGTCTTTAGCACTGTAGGTGCAGCCCCATCAACTTCCATTTGCCTGTATTTACTACCTTTTTTTCTTCCTCCACATCCTATGTAACTCATGCCAGGGTCTCCGCTACCTTCTGATTTTATACGCTAACATTACCACAATAAATGTGAGCTGATATTCACAGGGTTCTGTAGAACTACTCGTAAGAAGTACACTTCCATTACTTCCTTGTTGAGAACTCTGGATTTGTGGCCGTAACGGTGAAACACAGACAAGAGAGGGGAAAACATACCTATGTTCAGAAGTGGTGTGTACAAAACAACAAAAGCGCGTTTACATATTTATTCCTAACACTATTCTACTCCTCCCATATATATCTTTACTGGACGTGTAAGCACTTAGGCTTTTCTTTTTAAAAATGCAAGATTACAAAAGATTTTGCTTCCTAAATTCAGTGGCTTCATACAGGCAGGTGTCCTGGTCTTGGCTGTGATGGAGTTAACTTCCTTCTTAGTAGCCAGTACAGTGCTGTGTTTTGGCTATGATGTGGGAATGATGTTGATAGGACACCGATGTTCTTACTGCTCTTATCTCAATACCAGAGTTCTACATTCCTTTCTGATTCTCTTCCCTCTGGGTACTGGGGAGTGAGCAAGCAGCTGCGTGGTGCTTGGTCGACAGCCGGGGTTAAACCACGACAGGAGGCTTCCTAGTGCTGTTAACACCTATCACATGGAATAGCAGTATCAGCTGGAATCCTACCTGTCCTTCACATACAGCAGTTTATTGGTCTCACACTGCACAGTGACAGCCTGAACGGGCAAATCTCCTTTTGCCCCGCAGTGACTCCCATTTGTTACCTCTGTGTGCTGCTCCCTGGGAAAATGAACTACCCTCTGCAAATTTAGACTCCAAAGTCTTCACCACAGTGAACAGCACACACTTATTTAAAAAAAAATAGTACAAACCGCCACCCCCACCCCCCAAAAAAAAAAACCCAAAAAACAACAACCCCCCAAAAAAACCCAAGACCAAACCAAGTGTAGACATAGCACTTCTGAAGGATTTTTTTTTCATGTGCAAACTGGAAGATACTGGTCCCAATGGAAAATCATGAGCTATCAGCCATCCGACTCAAGTACTCTCCATTACATTTCCACACAGTTATAAAACTTCCACACAAACTGGGGAACTCTGCTGCTTTTATTAACAATAGACATTAACGGGTTTGAGCTGAAAACTGCAAAATTCATAATAACTAATACCAACTGTGGCAGAACAATCACACCATACTGCCTCTAGGAAATAAGTAGAAACAAACTACAGAAACAGATTACGGAAAATGGTTACAATCACTGACTGTACATGTTTAAAAGACAAAAAAGGACCATTTTGCCCCACTTTCCAGCTCTAAAACTATGTCAAAAGAAGAAAATAAAATACAGAGGAAAAAAAATCTTGAGTGTGTAAAAGAACAGCAATCTTATTAATATTGCCCACAAGAGCAAGAATAAAATCAAATACATTTCATTTTCAGAGATTTGACAATCTGCCAAGTAGTGACAGGAAAAAAAAATTAAGTGCCCCAATTTTTCCCAGGAAGATCTTTTTCTCTAAAGTTACCGAACCAGGAAAACAATTAGATTACTGAAGCCCTCTTAATTTTGTTGGTTTTTTTTTCTTTTTCTTTTTACAAAGACTTGCTAAATAGACTTGGTTTAAAGTCATGGCCAAACATGATGGGTTTAGAAAGGTTCAGCTTTTATCTGAGAACTGATGCAGTTCTCCGAAGTGTTTCATGTGCATTATGTATAGCATACTTTAAGGCAGTGTAGCCATCATATGGCAAAGAAGGAAATTTCTTTAGGAATTAACTGTATGTTTTATTCCTTGTTTCTTCCCATAGGTGAAAAACACCTACATAGACGTTTGTTTTTCACTTCTTCTTTCCTTCTTTTAGATGCAGAAAAAGGCCAGAAAGAAATTTCCCCAGATTTCTCTCCCAAAAACATACAGAACAGAGACAGAGGTTACCTCGTTTCTTAGTTTAGACTGAGGAGGATAATCTCTCCCTGTATTTTTTTCTAAAAGAGCTGGAGGTCAAATGAACTGGAATAGAAACTTTCCAGTTGGAAGGATGAAAATACTTGCGAGTTTTTTTTACAAAACCTGATTTTGTTTTCTGAAGAAAAGCAAGTTAAATCAAGTTAATTTAAATGAACTCTAAAATTACATAAAACAGTCTCTCTCCTGCAACTTTCTGCATTTCCCTAGTACACATGATACCATCATCTTACTAATTTTCCAATCTTCTAGAAAAAAACTGAAGTTATATTTTCTATACCAAAAAAATAATAAAAGAAGAGGGGGAGAGAGAGGGAGAAAACCGGTAAGAAGAATTGCTAAAGGATCAGGAACATCAAATGTAAGACAATGATAAGCATTCATTAAGTATTTATATCAGGGTATTAGCCTTTAATAGCATAAGTCTGCATACGAGTCTTACTTTCAGAAACTGCAGTGTAATAAATTATAAAGAATAAAAGTAACAGTTTTAGGAAACTCAATTAATAAAAGAAGTCATGTGGTGAGAAACAACCATCTCAGAATACTACATCTGAACAACTATGTTGAAAACAATCAGTCAGTGGGAAAAAACCATGGACAAGTCAGCAGCCAGGTGTATCTAGCTGTTTCTAGAACAGTACCTGAATCAGAGGCAAAATAATTTCCCTTTACAATGCATACATTCTTACCCCTTGCATGATTCAAATTGACTACCTATATCTTGTGTTGGATCAAAAAAACCTAGACATCAGTTCAGGTAGACCAGAGCTATGTCTGTTCCAAACTACAGCAGGAATAACGTAACAGTCCACGAGCTTTTCTGCTGGTCAGTTATCACCAGAGAACAACAGGAGACCAAGGAGTGGGAATGTGAAGAGTAGCCTGGTATATTTATTTCATCACATTTGCTGACTGATCTGTGAAGCATAGCAATGCTTTATTTTAATGCGTTAACTGTTTCCAAGCAAGGCAGAAATATTCTGTAACTATGCAATAACCCAATGTCCATGTCCAAGGACTATGTGAAAAAAAATCAACTAAATATATTATTGCTTATGACATTATTACTTGAAAGTTACTAAAGAGCATTATTTTACTTATAATTATTCTGGGTTTATGTTACAAGAATTATTGTTATGATCATTTTACTGTTAGCCTTTATTTTCCTCATCCAGAAAAAACTTGAAAGTAGAAAGAGCGTGAATCATATGGATCAAAGACTATCCATCAGTGTGTCACACACCATGTGGCACTGTGTTTTGCTAAGTCAAAGTCATGCTCCAAGTTTCAAAACTTCAAACAACTGAAATACCACAACATTCATAAAACAGAACTGAGCTACTGGGAGTAAGAAAAAAAACACAGAAAAGGTAACAGACCTCAACAGCAGATAGTAAAATTAACATTTCAACAGTTCTTGCCTTTCATCTCAGTCTCCATAGTACATTTTTTCTGGAAAAGCTACGATTTAGGTTTAGAAGGATGCAGAATTACATAAAACATCTGGAATATGGGACAAGGAATATTGGCTTATTATCCCTGGTGGACCCTCCCTATGAAAAATTTAATAGGTCTGTTTTGGTAGTTTTAATCTCCAGAGCACCCCAAGCTATGTTATGGAAACATCATCTTGGTAATTTATATTAGAAAGAACACCTGGTGATGAAAGCAAATATACCCTCTTTAAAATTGTGAGTGATTTTTCTTTAATCCTCAAACTTTTCATCTTCTTAAATATGTAATTTTAACAGCTTGACTAAAAATTAGTTTTTGTATCTTTGAGACTGATCACATTGTAACCATTGTGAACTTACACTATTTTATTAGAGAGCTACATTTCTTCATTCCTGTCTTCTGAGAACAAGTCATTTTGTCTTTACTTTGACATTGGCCTTTTACAGATTACAGAGGAAGCTCTGTTGAATCATATATGAATATCACAAAATCACTAAAAATGTTGTCCGTTTATTACTGCACAGCTTCAAACACTAAAGAAAAAAAGAAATGTTAAGTAGATTTCTATTATTCTTATTCCTATCTCTAATTCCAAAGGTAGAGTTAGCTATAAATAATGATAAATAAGTAAATTTTGTCAAAATTTATTCTAGTACAAATTTCAAGTGACAGCATACATAAATGACATGAACTCTGGTCTGCTTTTTTGGTATCTATTATGTTTAGTATACAATTTCAAAATTACTGGTAAAAAACTACATGAAAGCAGAGAAATTATTTTCCATTAAAATCATTAACTGGACTCCTCTGAATATATATATACACAGTTAAAACGCTATATAATGAAAAGGAATTTAGCACACACCTTTCTATTGTCACACTGCCTTATGTTTTATTAAAAAACCACATTTTTAACTCTTGCTAATTGACTATTTTATCGATAAATGGGAAATTAATGAAAGTACCAGTCAATCTATGAAACAAGTTACTAATATGAATGCATTCTATGTTTTCCAGCTACAATTAGGTTTCCATTTATCAAATTTCTAAAGAAACAACACATTTACAAATTAATTTGTTTTCATCATTTAACATGCCTCACTTAGAATATATCCTAATACACATTTTGTATTTTCTAACAAAAAAGCCCATAATATTACAATCTGTAGCCTATAAAGATTTTCAGAAACATTTTTTTATTAATTTGACACTGATACGCCTCCATTTCTAATATCCCAACCCTGAAACATTTTAAATGCAATTAAAAGTGGTTATGAAAGAGTGTGGACTTCCTTGTGAAGTAGGAAATCACTCTTGTGATTAACATGCAAACGAGCTCATGCTGGCAGAATAGATTGGGGTTTTAAAACCCCAATTACTTTTGTATGATTATCTATTTACCCGTACACAGACTATTTTCATTCTTCATCTAATACAAAGTCATCCTGCTTACATTTTTAGCACAGCAATTAATATTTACAATAATTATGACATCAAGCACCATTAAGAGTATGCCAAGTGAATCATTTACCATGGTTTTTTATATATATGTTATTAAAATAACATCTATGGTAATATATTGCAGAGGATGGAGATATATTATTGGCCTTATACACAATCCAGTCTAATATAACATTCTATTGGCTTTAAATTTAGTTAAGGGGTGTATTATTTTTAGTATCTGAATAAGTCAACTGCTGTTCGTTCAGATTACAGATGCCAAAACTCTCAAGTCTGTAACTGCGTTGTATAAAGTGTAAGGTTTGTTTAAACTTTCACAGTAAAAATAACAATAAAATTACTTTCTCTCGGTTTTCTTTTTTTTTTCTTTTTCATTTTTTAGTAATAACAGACAATTCTTAACTTTCACTAACACACTTTGATTCATACCTGCTACAGAGTGCACATACACACATTTTTTCCAGACTTCTAAAGAAAATTATAATGCATTAATGACAGGAACTATGGTAATGGAAAAAGGTCACCCTCTTTTGAACACCTTCTGTTTTAAACCATTATATATAAAGACATTTGAGAAAGCAAAGAATTAAAAGGCAGCCTTTGTGCAACCCATTACTGAAATATTATAGAATAATCTATATCAAATGTAGTGGAATAGCAGATTCTTTTGGATCGAAATTTACTGCAGCCATAGAAATGCTTTTATGCTTATTACATATCTGCATGTTGATTCAATTATTAAAAGAACACCTGACAGAAGACTTACTTAATTGAATTAATTAAACTGGATGAATAATCACAGAATTACTATTGTATGAAATTTGTCCTGACATGTAACACTGGCACTTTGAAATTGTAAGTATTTTGAATGGTGAAATACACTGAACAGAGAAGTCTTCACTTACTGTATTCTGAAATTCTTCACCTCATACATGAACAAATGGGACGTATAAATGAAGAGACAGCTGTGAGCAATGAATGCTTTTTCTTACAGGTTGTAATTTATTATGTGAGCCCAGCTATGTCACTAGATCTTTCAAAAACTGCAAAAGCATTCAAAACAATAGTAATAATTTTTATCTCTTGCTCTAAAATAATACAATAAAGTGTACTATCAGATACAGAGAGAGGTAGTGTAACACTGAACCACTTGTGCAGAATAGTGCTTCCAACCAGAATATCTAAAAAATATTTGAGTATGTCCAAACAAAATTATAGAAAACTTGTTTACTGACTAAAGCAAGTGAATTAGAGATGTTAAATGATTTAAAAAACATTTTAATAGATCAGTACAGTGAGCTTCTACCACGGATTTTAGCAACAGGAGCAATTTTCTTCAGTGATTGAATGTTATGACATACTGTATATAACATATTCCTTTTAAGGCCTTCTTAAACCATTTTTTGTTATTATTTAAAACCAGTCTACTGATGAAGTTCGGAAGAATTTATTATACCTTCTTCTATTTAGTCACATTTGATAATTCACTAGATAGAAGTGAAATTTTACATGACAGGGGTTTTGAACATGCATTTTCTGTTGCCTTTGCTTTCACACCAAAAAAGACACAGAACAGCCTCGCACTGCTCACAACAGAAGTTTATACTGGCAGAGGACATTCCTGGAGTGCAAGCACCCAATCTGGCACATATCCAAGCCCCAGCTATTAGCCCTGCATCACCAGTGGGTATTTTTCGTACTTCCTCTCTCGGGGTTTTTGTTTTGTTTTTGCAATGATCCCCATAATAGCAAAATGTATAAAATAAGTCTGATTTTTATATGAGAGAATGGTGGGACTGGATATTTACCTTACTCTAAAATAAACTGCAGCATGGTAGAATCATACCCACCACCTTTTCTTCTGTTGTTTGTTTGTTTTGTTTTTTTAAATGAGCAGTGTGTTTTATCTTGCTAAAAATTAATATTGATGATTCTACAAATAGAAAGTATTAATTTAGAGGTGATTATTAATTTGTATTACTAAAAAGAACATGAACATTTATGGGTATTCAGTCAGAATATCTAAAAATGAAATAATACGACATCTAACATCTATATACTATAAATCACTGATTTTTTTTTACATTCATATTTTCCCTCATATTCCTACTTGACTATAATTCATTTTACAAATATGTCTGATCCTGCCTCTGACCTTACTACACTTTAAGCTCTTTTCTGCTCATGGAAAGCTAATTTGCATTTTTTAAAAATGTGTCTGTATTAATGATCTAATTTACCACAAAAAGGCTTTATATTAAATACAAAAAGGACAGCCATTAGCTTTCTTTCCACAATAAAATCAAAACAAAAAATAAAACATCTAATTTACACAACAATTAAGGTTTTTTTCCTAACACAATGCTAAATGAACCTGTACAGTTCAGCATTCATAAACATTATATATTGTGCAGAATTCTTGCTCTACAATCAAAATAAGGAATATTATAAATATGCAAAGTTTTACAAAACACTTTTCTGAGAAATCTATACATCCATTTTAAAACCTATATTAATAACCACAGTAGTTAGATTTTTTCTTTTACATAAATTATACAAAGTACATTGGCATTACATACCATTTTAATACCAGTTTATTATAGCTTTATTTCATAATATTGGAGGTGGAAATGGAAACAGTGCCATCATGTGATACTTTTCAGGCTACTTCACTTCTTTTATTTCCAAGGAGTGAGTCTGTTGCTGCTATACAAATAAGAGTCCCTAGAAAAGCATGCAACGGCCGTATCGTTTATTATATGCCATGTTTTAACTAGATCATTTTAGGTATTTTTATGCATGAGGCATTGAAAACACCTTTTACATCTGCAAAGGTAAACAAGCATATGATCAGTACAAATGTTACCTAGCCCCTTTTATGAAGAGTTCACAAATAACTCGACACAGTCTGGTGAAATTCCTTTCAGTTTACAGTCAAGATATCAATCCGAACAGCTTCATTTTTACAAAAGAGCATGGCAGTTAAATTCACTGTTTTTAATTAGTACTGGGCAGGCTACTTGGGGAAAAAAAAGAACACATGAAATCGTCACAGGCGTACAATATCAAAGCCAAATCCAACTCATATTATATTTACTATACAAGATATTTTTAATGAAATCAGACACAGGGTCATTTTCTCTTTTGTATTCATTTCATATTGAAATAAAAGCATTTTTTTCCCCAGTGGTCACAATAAACTCGAAAATCCAGGCTTGATGCTAAAGACACATATTTCTACTTATCCCTTCCCTCTTCTACAGATCAAGACAACCATTTGACAACTGCTTGGAATCTAGAAATGCAAGTAATCTACTAAATCTGAAATCCCACTTTGCTGCACAACTCACAGCTGCCAAATCTCAAACTACAGTAGTGTTTTGTTTTGGTTGTGGGTTTTTTTTAGATACGTCTTTTAGACAAAATTAAACCCTTACAGTGAATTCATTAATGCATGGGTGAAAGTTGATGAGAAAAGCACAGGAATTGTAACTTTTAAAAGAGAGCACGGGTGCTAGATATTGCTTAAAGAGTTTCAGAATTTACAGAATATGAACAATGACTGAGTTTTCCAAGATTAAAAATCCTCACAGAATTCAACTGCCTACTGTTCCACAGGAAAATTGTTACTATTGTGTACCTATTTGTAAGCATATGGGCACACACAGCCATTTAAGAATGTTTAGATTTCTTTATGTAGGACTCAAAAATTCATGGTATACGCATGCAAGCCACATATATGTGTTATGTTCAATTGTCTTTTGAGAAACAAACACAAGGGGGTTCTATAAAACTCAGTAAATTTCATATAGCCAGAACTTCATTTACAGGTCAGCATTACAGCTGGTGAATGTACCTGTTTCTGCTGAAAGGTAACAAAATAAACCCCTCCACCCTCGAGAACCTGCACAGAGCAGGATTCAAGATGCAAAACATTAAATATAAGAAAAATACTGCAGAAAGAAAAAAACAGGGAGAAATAATGTTATGTACTTACTTAAATGAAATGTGTACTACTTAGAGATAACATTTTATAAATTGCTCAAACTAAAGCAAATTGCATTTAGCAGATTGGAAGGCAGGCCAATTGCACGCTGCATAAATACTGATTTGTATGCCCAGTAAAGGGACATTTAATTTTCATGTTTGTAACCAAGCCAGTTTTTGAGAAACAGACTAAAAAGAAAAAGTGAGAGCACAATTTTTATTTATTTTCCAAAAGCTTGATGTTTTCATTAGTAACAGCAACAACTACCCTGGCTCGGCACCTGACACTTCTACGCTGACAAGCTGGTTAGAACACTAATTTGACCGGAATTTTACCAGCACAAGTGATACATGGAACTCTTTGCACAGTACAGACAATCCGTAGCAAGTTACTTAATACTGAATACAGGGCTTTTTAAAGCTTTTTTGTTCTTGTTGGTAATTATCATCCTTGTGGGTGATATATACTTCTCTTTTTCTACGGTTAGGGTTTAGACTTGGTCTGCAGTAAAAATTTGATGTCATGAGACACATAGGACATACATCAGCCCTTACTACATAGTTTTACTATGTTGATTATGAACTAGATGATGAGTATTAACAATATGACCTTACAAAATACTGTTGAGGTACTCACAAAGCTGTTCAGAAATAAGATTATAAATCAGATAAAATCGTAACACTCCGACTACATTAAGCACTAAGCAAAGGTAATCATAATCTTGTAGGGCCCTTGCTGGTTGATCAGCCAAGACATTTGAGAAACCTGGAAGAGGGAGACAAAACTCTGCTCAGTTTTGGATCCCTTCCCAGTCACCCCTTTACCAGCTAGCAGAAAAGGAATTGGGATGTTCTTTGTGTTCTGTTATTTCCTGCAGTGCCCAAAACAGATGCTCATTTAAGACTGAGATAAACAATGCTGCAGATTAATACTTTGAATATAAGTGGAGAAGAGTGTGCTACATAAACATTTGGGGAAGTACTTCTACAGTTTTGAACCAAGGGAGAGTCTGCATTACCCTCTGGGTGAAAAGACAAAATTACATTTCCTATCTGTATTCTTTTTTCTCTATTTCAGAAATCCAGTGTTCTAGACAGAAGTGAAAACAACAGAATGACCACCAATTATTTGATGGGGAAGCTCAAATATCTCACATTCCTAACTGAGAAGCTACAAAATTAAGAGACAGTAATGATAACTGAAATGAAAAAATGAAAACATTTTTATCAACCTACAAATGCCCATAAGGCATCTCATCCCACTAAAAAAAAAATAAATTAATTTCTTCTCAGATCATTCTGATTCGTAGGAAGTTGGAGAAAATCTCCAAGTTAAGCTGAACTTATACTGAGCATATTGCAGAACATCTTATTTTTCCCTCATCCCATCTGCAATTAGATATTTCTAATAATAAGGATTTCAATCTTGTAATATGCTGAGACCATGACAAAGGGTACTTTATTTCAAAATTGTAAAAAATAGAAAAGGGTGGTTTTTTATTATTTTTTGGTACTGAGGCCTTTAGATAAATATGTTGGCTGTGAGTCAGATGGCAGAGCCGTAGATAGCTAACCCAAAAGACAAATATTTATCTAACCATGTAGCTAGCACCCACTTATTTGAATAAGCCACAAAATCTGAAAGTAGATTCCCAGATTACTAATTTAATTGCCCCAAGACAGAATTGTTGAACTCAGCTGGATCAAGATTAATTGGGACAAAGCATATAATGTAGAATTTCTCATGAAAAGTATTAGACATTCTCTATTGTTTTGATAATTTTAGAAAGCACATTTTTGACAAGGTTTTGTGCACGCAGTTACATGGTCTCTTTAATTTGAGAAGAGACTGAAAACATAGAAAAGACTTCCCCATACTTATCAAGGCACACTTGAACAACAAACAGCTTTAGCTAGTCTGTAAGGCTTTCTCAAATAGAAATATTGTTATTCACAGTAACTTTCCAACCCAAACAAAATGTCAGATGAAATAAGATATACTGTCAGAAAAGAAAAGTAAGCCGTAAGTGGTGGTTTAAAACCAGGTTCACTGATAGCTGCAGCACCATATTCTATCACCTCAGAGCCACAGGTTGCTTTGTAAAGAGTTACACTGGAAGGTGATAATGGCTGCCATCATTCACTGACATGGTTAGAAGCTAGGAGTTTACTCAGCACTTGTCACTCAAGTTAAATGGAAGGAACAGCTAAATGTTCTTTTGTGCAGGGACAGCTGAAACAAAGCCCTGCATGGGAGCAGAATGAATATGCCTGTGCAGATCTATAGTTACAGGTTACAAAGCAATGTATATTAGGATGTATGAGAGATGGGAATGTTTCACTGAACAATGAAGCTCAAAACCATGCAAACCATCAGTTTGCATGAAACAGTCTTTTATAGGCAACTCTAAAATTTTGTGGAGGAAAATAGATGTTACTTTAGTAAAGACTCTATTGAGGTCAAAGAATACCTAAATGAATTCTTATTAAGCTAAGTAGAAAGTTGCAGAAACTGTTGAGAAAATACCAAATGAGTGCCATTTTCAGAGTCAGGGTAACTGAAAATATGTCTGTATTTGATAAGAATATTCACAATCAAAAGGGAGAGATGGTCAACATACGGCTAAGAATGACTGGACATATTTTTTTGTGGACTGACAGACAAAAGGAAAATCCCTAGAGGATGAACTCCTGCAAGCTTCAAGACAGCTTCAGTATAGAGTTTGATGTGTGCGAAAGACACAGGAGGTCAAGTAATCCCCTTATGGTTAGAGAATATATAGTAAAAATTCTATTTGCTTGTAAAGTCTCTTTATTTCACTGGTCTTTCAGATAAAGTATTATGATTAAGTGACACAAGGCCTTTAGTAAGACACACTGGTTCCTGGAATGGTACCTACTCCTGGAAACCTGCTAGAAGAAAAAAGACTGAAATAAAGCAAAAGATCTGAAAGCGAAAGGAAAAAAAAAGGCTTAATCCCTAAGCCACTCATTTTGGGGTGGAACATTCCTTCCACTCTTAAGACTTTTTTCCCACTGAACTTACCTATGTTCTGAGATACCAGCCTTTCTGCTGAATGGATACCTACTGCCAACCTTTCTTCTATTTGGACTCCTGTTTTACAGGAAGAGGGAAAACACTTTCTTTTTCAATTCCTTTATGCTACCTGCAGGGTTTCTGAAGAGCTTGTAATAATACTTCATCGGAAAGAACACATAATAGTACATTCTATCACTAAAGAAGCCTCTGATGCTGGTCCTCATACTTAGTCACTCATTGCCACCTGAGGCAAGACTTCTAGGAAATTACAACTCTCAGAAGCAATAAAAAGCTCAAGATAAAGTTTAAGTTGTCTTATGTTGTCATTTCTTTGAAGTATGAACAACTACAACAAATGCAGTTTCTTTGAAAAGAAACTGTTTTCAGCTGCAACACAGGACCAACACAAACACAACACAAAGCACTTTCCTGACATTATTTTCAACTTTGTTTAACAGAAATAAATCAGGCTGCCAAACATGGAAGTTCTGAAAGACAAATGAAACTAACAGAAACTGTATCTCTTCAGCCTGTCAATACACCAGTAGAATCAGGTTTTAAGACAGAAAACCCAGGATTGGCTCAAGTTTACATAGGTGACGTTTTTCACTATGAATCAACACTAAATCAATTTTCAGTCTTGTCTTAAGAAGAACATACTTGGATTTTGGCTGTTCGCAGTATTTCAGATGAGCCATAAAACAGAATTCCTGAACACTTACAGATCACATTGCACTTCACAGCTGTTGTGTTTTACCCCAGCAGAGGGTGCATTTAAGCAAGTGGAAAAAAGCAATTTTCTTTTACATATAGCTTAAAGTGCTTTTAGGGGTCTTTTTGAACAACATGTAACACATAGATATATTATATTTAAAATATATGAAATAATTATTAAGTTTACCTGCAACGTTAATCTCATTTTTTTGTAGTTCTTCATGTGCCACAGTGAACATCAGCATAATGCTGCAACTAGTTGAATGGAACACTGAAGTCTGAGGAATAGACTTCAATTTCACAACATTGTGATATATATGAGGTCAGTAAACCTGTGTAATAGAATTGCTATTATGATTACTTTTAAAAAAGGAATTTTTTGTTTAATCTTCTACATTAAAAGAATGCTGAGATTGCAAAAGCCAAGCATTTAAAAAAACAGAACATGCCTGAAGTTGTTCATATGGCATTATTTCAACCTCATCTGCATGACCTTTCCTCCATTCTTTGTTACTCTGTGCCACATTATTTGTTTCCCCAGGACCTACGTTTCATCACTGCATTGGATAGATTTAGTTTTGAAGAGGAATGGGGTTTTTTTAAACACTTTTATTTAGTGTTACTTAGTGCAGAGACTGTTGTCTCTGTCCTGTGCTCCCTTTGTTGCTGAAATAGGAAGGGATGTGGCCAAGGTATGCACACTTTGGGAACTGGGAAAACTTTTTAGGGAAGCACAGTGTCATTCCAAGAAAATGGATTTTTGCCACAAATAATTTTTCATCAAGCTCCACAAAATGAAAAAAGATGAACAATTTGCCATTCAATACAAATTCTTCCCTTCCTAGGTTGTCATACACATCTACCATTATGGTACTTAGATGAAAATAAATGCAAAGCTTCCTCAAAAGTTCATACATACTGTCTGTTGTGTGTACGTTCTCCTATGAAGTCTCATAAAGTAACCTACTTTTGCAAACATTTTACTCCTCTGGCCAATATAAGTCAAAATTTGGAAAAGAAATAATCCGCAATTACCTTCCTACTAATTTTTCTTTCTCTTAAGTGAAAAAAAACCCACCTTTTAATGGTTTAATGTCAGAGTAAAAAAAAGACAGCGGTCATTGTTTGTAAAACACAAACCAAACTGCATTTGAATGAGCAAGGATTCCTACTAAATTGTACAGGATTAATCCCATAAAGCAATTTTCAGCTAAAATCCTTAAATAACATGCGACTTGTAGTTCTACACTCATAATTGCAGTTGGACATGGAATGAGTAAACAAAGGATTATGGATGGAAGCAAAATAACAACAAAACCAGGTACTTCTGTAAGCAACAGAACTTAGTAATAACAGCATGGACATACTGCTGCAGCCTTTTTCCTCAGCAGATGCAATATTTTGCATGTTTGTTACATAATCCATCTGTTTTCATGGTTATAAGTATCTTTGAAGGCCTCTGCTTCTCCATCAACTTTGTTTGAAATTGGCCAACAAGTACAAGAATTATTGTGGGGGACTGACAGACAGATAGTATGATTGCATCAACTTACAAAACTCCCGTTTCCTTAAAAGAGTACGATAAAAATAGCAACTTTAGTCTACGGTAGCCTAGGAGATAGATGATTCCACATCAGGGCCCTTTCTGCAGGGAAGGCCAAGCCAGAAGAACACAGGAATTGAGTGTTCATGTCTAGCAATAAGAATTCTAAATGTGATAAACTGTCATAACATGACAAAAGAAGGGAAGAGAGCAGATAAATATATGCCCAGTACTACACTAAGTATTAAAAATAAGATTAAGCAATCAGAATATTTTAAATAGCATGCTTGAAGGAAAAGGAAATAACATATTTTAATATGTTATAATTACCTGTTGTTAGTACCTTCTGGTTAATTCTGTAAGAAAATCTCAAACAGAACATAAAGAAGAGCTTGCTTCTTTGATTTCTAACTCTAGACTGGCAATGGTTCAGCAACAGAACATGACAGAGCAACCTCACTTAACTGGAATACTTATAATGGAGCTTTATCAAGGATTAATATACCACAGTACTTCCAATTGTTATGAGCATGTGGTTATCAGTTCAGGTGCAGTAACTCCCCCTTTAGTAATTCAGTCATGCTTTGAATACTCCAGCGCACCTATTTCACCTCTTTATTTATTCATCAGAAGAAAAGCTGCTTGTAAAGATTGGCATGGTTTTCTTACAACTAATATAATATAATCATTTCATTGCATTCATTGTGTTGTTCAGTATGAAATCAAGATTAGGTTGCAGAACATAGCAAATATCTTCCATAGCATTACGGCCAAAAGTATCCTGGGCATCAGGCTTACAAAGGAGACCAGTACTCCTTCATTCATTGAATCTTGTTCCGCATACAGGTAGACCCATGACATAATATAGCACATTCAATACATTCACAAGCATGGAGTGCTTTTTTCCCCCTGAAGTCAGTGCCTTTGGTAAACAAGTCGAAGATACACCTATATTTGGTGCGCTTACTTTACTGATAAGAAGACTGCTGAGGAACACATTCATTGACACTGGACTGATATTATATATAAGCTAGTTATGTACCCTAACTTTTGATTTTATGTAATAGACACAAAATTCATATCCACCTTATTTGGTTTCTCCAAGTATTAAGTTACAGATACAGGAATTTACACAATCTTCAGTGGCATCACAAAAAAGGTGTACAGCTTTGCCAATTTAAGTGTAACACAACTGAACACAAATTATGATTTACACATAACTAATGAGAATGTTTTCATATGCAAAATATTGTAGTAGAATTAAACTGTATAAGAGGTGCCACAACATCATTATTTTAAAAGCTGGAAAATACAATAATAACACAAGAAATGGTGAAACCATGAATTAAATTTCACAGTTGCTACACATGTTCAAGTAAGCAAACTTTGTTTTTACAAAAGATTTTCCAGCTGGAAACCAGGAAAAAGAAGGAGGTAGAAGAAAAAAAAATAAACAGCTAAAGAAATCTTTACTATTCGATTGAAATAGTTTAACATTCAAGATTTAAAAAAAAAGCTTAAAAAAAAGCTCAATTATAAAAATATAAAAAATTGGAATGATCACATTCATCAAACTGTCCACTTAAAGTAATACTATTGCAACTCACTGAAGAATCAGCCATCAATTAGATGAATTAGAAACTGTAAAATTTCATTAAACATATATTAACCATAGTTAGCACTGTAATATGACCCGCACCTAGGCGTGCATTTAATGTATCACAATATGCCAGCACTCCAAGAGGAAAAACCTTCCTTCTATTTTTCCTGGTACCATCTTGAGGACCTGAAAAGGAGGTCTTCAGAGACAAAATCAAAAGAAAGTAACAGGGAAGAAAAAATGAAGTTGCTGAAGCAAAAACATACCAAAAAATATGAAACATCTACCCAAGGCAGATGTGAATTCAAGACATGGCTATACGTGTTAAACAAATAAAGCACAAATACCGAGTTATGGGACTACATTTCCACCTTGAAGTCCTAGTGACTAGGCAATGTTGGCAAGCTTTGCCTTCATGCTTTATAACCTCCTAAGAAGCTCCTCAATGACGTTACAGCCCACTGATTCATAGTTGCCTTGTATTTGTTCTAACTGTATTACATTAATATGGATGTTATTCATATGAATAATATGTAATAAAACCACAGAATTAAACCTTTGTAACATCATTGCATACTGTTCTAGAACACTTACACTTTAATTACTATATATATTTATCTATTTTTATACCTATATAGATATAGGGGTGGGGTGGGGTGGGGGTGGGGGTAGTGTAACACCTTCACCCATCTTGCTTTCCTTGCCATAGCTGACTTTGTTACAACAGGGAATCATCTTATATCAATAACATGGAATGAATTAAGGTAGTCCCGACCATCAACATCACTAATCACAGGACACAAAGTTCAGCACAGATTTTACCCACAGTCTTCACATAACTTTACAAGATGCTTTCCCGATTTAATTCACAAATGTCAGCAAGACTTGCTGGAGCTCTTCCAGCCTTGTGTCTTTCCTCCTTCCATTGTGACACCACTAACAAGTTCCATCTTACTTTTTCTGGATCCTTAACCTCTCTGGTACTATGTCCCTATCCTGAACACCTTTTCTATTAGAGGGTTAATACCAATTTCCCTTTCTCTGCTACATATACATATGGTTCTTTTTGTACTTACTTCAGAATTATTCATTCCCATAGACATTCCCCCCTCACTGATATTTTTTACCCAGTTCTTTGGGATCAGAACCAACACAGAAGGATTGAGACAGTTGGGAGACTACATCTTATGACTCAGCATGGCTGTCTTACACCAGAAAATTTACTTATTTTTTACCTTTAATGTCAATAATTCTGACTTATCCCAATTACTACCACTGGAATAATCATTCCATATGTTAATAGCTTCCTACAAAGTCCAAAAACTTAGTCCATTTTCCTTACAACACCATTTTACCTACTCCTTAATCACAAAAACCACAATGTGTAATCACATTTAATACAGAATCCTAAGTCCATGCTAGAAAGCTGTCATTAATCTGGCTGATGAACAGTAGAAAAATTTAGAAAAATTAATTGAAAAATTTGAATGGCAATAAAACGTAAACATTTTCCTATAAATTTAAACAAAATTAAATTCAGCTAAAATAAGTTATGAAATGTCAAACAGTAGACTAACTGCAGCTATTCTGTGTGCCCTTCTGCTACACTTAATATAAGACAAAAAGTGAGATATGAGAGAGACTTCCTCAAAGCAGCATGATAGATCCTAGACAGGAGAAGTACATTAAGCTCATGCTAGGTTTTCATGTTCCTTAAAAGACCTAGACTAAGGCTTAGATACACTGCGGTCACTGTTGTGACTACATACATTTCCTACATACTTATTGGAGCTAGTCTGAAAGTAGCCACCCCAAATGCTGTGACCCATATAGCCATAGGTCTGACGAACTCAGCACAGGCTGCAAAATCTGCGAGAGAACCGAATAAATATGCAATTACTGAATTGTTTCTGTACCTCCAGTCCCACAGATGCAGACACACTCTGCCAGAATCCCAGATGACTATGAAGGGGAGAGTGACTTCTATGGAATGATATTCCTGAGTGCCCTTGGAATACTTCCAATATTGAGTGTTAGGGACAGAATCAGAAGAAAAGCAAGAAACAACTTTGCCTTTATAGTGAAACCAGCTAATTTAAAGATGAACAGAGAAACCAGAACCTAACATGACTATCATATACTAAAATCCAATAAAAAGGTAATACCTTTGGAAAGGCATTTCTAGTACTTGGTATTATTATTTTAGTTACTTTTTTAAGATATATATTCACACACTTACACAACTCTTATTAAAAAAAATATTTTGTTGATGAGAAGGTGCTTCCAAGACCTGACTGTTTACAATATCTTCTCCAATTTATGTGTTTCCAATTAAAAATTATTGACATTTTTGGACGGCAATACTTGTTCCAGGACAGAAAAAATGAACTTTTTTTACACCAAATGGTTACAACAGATTGATCATGTATCTCACAATATACCTCACAATGGTATTTTAATAAAATAGGTTCTAAAATACTAATTACAATCACTGATTAAGCACTATATATTAAATGAAAAATATTTTGCAAACTTCTCCCCAACAATTTCAGAGTGATGGGACAAGCACTGAGAATTGGTACATAGCCCCACATTAGGAACCATGGAAGATTAGTGTATGAAATTCAAGTAACTGTAAATTCCAGATAGCAATTCTTGTTTACATGGACCAGAAAATCTCTAATCTCAGTATTTCCATAACTTTTCCATTATGTACATTTCATTTTAATTGCCAGAATTTTTCTGTTTTGTTTGTTTCTTTCATTTGGCTGAAGAAATAGGTTATGGATGGGGAAAAGAGATGAAAACAACAAAATAAAGAAAATTATTATTGTGCAGATTTTTATCTAATTTTTCAATGAATAAGAAAACATTAATCCACAAATTACTTCAATAAATCGATGTTTCCAAGTGGATGGGTTCCACATCCCATAGATGAGAATCCAAAATAAGCAGCCATGGCAAGAAGGTTTTCATAATATGACAATCTCTCTGCTTTCTCTCACAGTTCAACACTGTAATAATAAAAGCTGTTGATCTTTAGAGGGTTTCTGTACACAGAAAGTAGTTCCAAGCTGACTCACAGCACCACAGTCCCCTTTTATGGGTTAAAATGTACAGTACACCCATACCTGTAGACATGGTCACTGATAATACAAGACAAACAACATTTTTCTTAAAATGTGTTCCTGGCCTATTCAAGTAATCACAATAATTACAAAAAGGAGATAACAAACTAGGTCTCCAATAATATCTCTGGTAGGAAATGAATGAAGATACCAAATTTCAGAGATATTGCTTAAGGCTTTCTGCAAAATTATGATATATCCCGAGGACAAACAAGTATAACAAATCTGAGTTAAACCAGTTGTATAAACCCATAAAACACAGTAACATGCATTTCAGCAGATAAGCACACTTACCATCACATGGATTTACAGAGCCCTAGTAAGGATTGTACTATAGCTACTGCACACTTACTGCTTACCAAAACAGTGAAATTAAAGCTATCTCTAGCAGGTGTACACATACTACGACTACCTAAGTGCAAAACAATTCAGGACAGACAACACTGCATTAGCCATATGGTCACATTTCCATGAGCATAATGTCCAGAGGAGGGCTTTTGGGTATTTGGGTTGAGTTTGGGATTTTGTTTTGTTTTGTTTAGTTGTTTGTTTTGGTTGGGGTTTGTTGGTTATTTTTCTCAGGAGGAGGGGGTGTTTGAAGTGGGTTGGTTGGTTTTTATTTGTTGGTTTGGTTTTTGAAAGGAAGAATATTAGGAGAATCCACATAAAATCTTACTTATAGTTTAGTCCCACCATGCTAGGAGTTACCATACACTGTACTTCCAGCTAGGTTGAAATATTTCCAGAGCTTTTTCAGTAAACAAATGCTTTGAAGTTTAACAGATTATTTTAAATAAATTAAATTTCTTATAAATATTTTCTGTATTAAATTTCCTCTTAGATACCAGCACACAAGTATTTGCAGAAAAAGGAGGGACAGACTCAAAACATAACATCTTCATCCTATCTGTGTGTGTACTTAAAACAACAGTTTCCAGGCATGACAAAGTAAAAATTACAGCGAAAGCCACAGGTATGTAGGTATGGAATTTCCAAAAGCAGTTTTTAACCAAAGAGCAATACAAAGCTCTTCAATGTGAATACAGGAAAAGATGAATGGTTCCAGAGTCTGTTATCCTGTCTTCCACAAAAGCAAAATCTGAGCAGACTTAATTGCAAAGATTATTTACTGCGCCAGCTTGACCTACATCTCTTATTGTGGTACATATTATCTATAGCTGTCAATGAACACCCATGAATGTTCTGAAGGGGAAACAATCAAGACTTCTTACTTCATGAGGTTTGAAATTTTACAACTACCTTTTTTGTATAACATTGGCTCCACTAAGTCACTTTTTTTGAGAGCTTTTCTTTTATGTTTCTGGATACAAAAGATAATGACTTTATCTGTCCTGAGCTTTATTTCTGAACGAAATCATTCAAGAACTTTTGGTCTCTCAAGATTCTCCTTGAAATGCGAAAGAATGGGGTTCTAAATATTTTTTTATTTAGGGACCTTCATTGTCCTTGACTCCAATTATGCAATTCAGATATTGCAAAATCCATTACTTGGTGCTTCAAACAGCTACAAAAAATAGATTTTGATGTATATTACCTCAGATTAATGACGATAATACTGCAATTTGTCTAAATACATATATGTAGTTTCCTGAACTCCTGATTCTCCATTCAGAAATGGCTTCATATAGAATAAGCTTGCAATCATATTTGGCAAAGGTTTCTGGTTACTATGCCATCCTAAAGTTGATCTTTTAAATGTATTCCTTATTGATCCTTTTAGTTCCTAACAGGACAAATAGGAATATTACAGATCACACCATTCCTGCCCCTAGGAAAAGACCTTTTGAGTTCCAGTATCCAGAAGGGCAGAGGATGGACTCAGAGCTAAGTGCCCTTGCCTTTTGCTCCTGCCTTTATTCCCTGTTCACTAAGGGATGGCACGACAAAGACAGTGGCACTATATAAACTTTGCAAGCTTCCGTGTCTCACCACAGAATCTTTCAGTAATACTGTCTAAAGAAAGGACTTGCTTCCCCTACTCATACCCATTCAAGCTCTTTGTAAAAGTACTATGAAAATATGCTACCTGTGTGTGACCGCTGCCACAGTTTTCTTGAATAGAATAGACTATTTTCAGTTGGAAGGGACCTACAACGATCATCTTGTCCAATTACCTGACCACTTCAGGGCTGTGGCCAAGTTACAAAACATTATCAAGGGCATTGTCCAAATGCCTCTTAAACACTGACGTGCCTGGGGCATCAGCCACCGCTCTACAAAGCCTGTTCCACTGCTTGCCCACCCTCTTGCTAAAGAAATGCTTCCGAATGTCCAGTCTAAACCTTCCCTGAGGCAGCTATGAACCATTCTCACGCGTCCTATCACTGCATACCAGGGAGAAGAGCTCAGCACCTCCCTCTCCATGTCCCCTCCTCACGAAGCTGTGGTGAACAATGAGGTCACTCCTCCGCCTCCTTGTCTCCAGACTAGACAAGCCCAGTCCTTAGCTGCTCTTCATAGGACATTCCCTGCAGCACTTTGACAAGCTGTGTTGCCCTCCTCCGGATGCACTCAAGGACCTTCACACTCTTCTTAAATTGTGGGGCCCGGAACACAGTACTCAAGAGCATTGCTGTACTTTGTCGCTGATCAACCCTTTACCCTAAAATCTACAGCACCTACCAAATGATGATGGAGATGGTGCCAAAATTAAATTATTCTGTTATTTTTCTTATAAAATGGATGTTGCGCTTCAAATACATAATACATAAGCTATTTACTGCTAAGCAGTAAACGTGTATGGGAATAAATGTAAATGCCAACAAATGAATACTGCTCTAACTTTGAAGAATGTCTTGGAAGAGATTACTATTGATACAGTCATAAAATATATTAAAGTACATATCACAATTCAGCCAAAGATCTGTTCACAGTCTTAAAATTAAATGCACATATTACTAGATTGAGTCCTGATGGCTCAAACTTTGTCAACTCAAACCATAGATGAATGTACCATAAAACCCACCGATGTTTCTATAGAACTCCAACATTAATTATTCTAATCATGCTTAAATGTTTCCATCGACAAAAAGGTCTTTGGAAGTCCAACTTCAGCAGAAAAACCTGCAGATTTCCTGCATTCCTTTTTAAAGTCTAGCCCCTTGCTGAGACATTGTGAATAAGCAGTATTTGCATCACTAGCAGAGGGGAAATGACTGAATTAGTATTTTTCCTGAAAAAAACCTCAAGGAACTATTAAAGCAAGAGTAGCATCACGGGTCATTCACAAAATAAGTAAAAAAAAGAATGTGGTATATTTCCCAGCTATCTTATTCCTTAATAAAATTGGTATTATTTGATTTACTAATTTGGTGGAAAATGCTGCAAGTACAAACAAAAAAATGAAGTCTCAGGAACACCTTCTGTACTTCATGCAACTTTATCTGACCTTGAATAATGCTGGTGCAAAGAGCTCAAACAAATTAGATTTTACATTTACAAGAATTCCACACAGTGAACATCTAAGAGTGTGAAAGCCTCCTGACAATTTTTCCAGGTTGTTCTCAAAAACAGGTAAGAATTTCCTTGCTAAAACATCAATCAGTTCCCAATGGGAGTTACTTTAGGTAGGCCTGAGAAATAAGAAGCTTCAGAATTACGGCTTTTCTGTCACAGTACAGCAGCTCAAGAAAAAGGACAAGAGCAAGGGATTAAGGAAGCTTAGATATTGTTCACAATTCAAATTAATCTTTGAGTAGATGATGGGTTGTAAGTGACAGATGAATAGACAACTAGAATTTTCAAGTAAATGTTCCTTCTGTCCCACAGCCAGGAGGATTTGCTTAGCTGAACTACAGTTTCCCCAACGCCTGACTGATGCAAGGACAAACAAGGCGTAAATTTAAGCTAAAAAGCCTGCCCTCATTGATAAAAGAGGTAAAGAAGAAATATATTTTTGTTTTCTTACTTTTAAAGCAGAAAGCTGGTAAGTCAAGAGAGCAAATCAAGCAGGTAAAACTTACAGAAAAAAATACTAGTGCCTGTACTCTCACCAAAGTCTGTTCCAGTCATTTGGAAAACCCTTCTATCAAGGGTAACAGATCACACAGGCATGCTCAAATAGCTGGTATTCTATGGTGGCTCATCTATATTGGATAAGAGTAATATACTTGGGAAGACCTAAGTAAACATAAAATACCCTGTACGTAATTATCCTTTATGCAAGTATTTAAAAAAAAAATATAAGTTTTTTTATACATGCATAGGTATTACATTAGCCAATTAGAGATAAGCTTTATCTTTTTCTCTCAAAGTGTGCATAAATATCCTTGACAAGATGAATGAAGAGAAGAAAAAAGCCAAAAAACAACCACCCAAATCAGTTAAAACTAACTATACCTATTTAAAAATGCAGAAGAATAATATGTGAGTAGTTTAAGCATTCATGTGTAGTGTATTTAGACAGCATTTGTCATATTATGTTTGTTGTGCTGTGTCAAAGCAAAAAATCTTCTGTAATAATTATAATTATTTTAAAAGATTTGAATGAAGCTGTTCAGGACAGACTTTTAAAGCTACTTTCTTACATACAGTAAGACAAAAGAAATATTTTATTTTCAATAAAGAGGTTTAAAATATTTTAACAAATGTGTTTATGCTACAGGATTTTGAATTCCTGAGATGTAAATAAAACAGTAACTCTGTAAAGCTCACAGAATAACTACATAAGCCATTTTACAAGGAGAATATATTTTTCCTTCTTTTCTATGAGCACATAAAGCTCTCCTTCAAGCTCTTACTAAATCTATTGATCTGTGAAACACAGTGCACTCCAGGGAGGCAATTCACTTGACGTTATATATCAAATGATGAGATGAATAATGATCATACCATTTGGTAATTAAACATCTTACAAACCTTTTAACTAACTGAACGTTAGAAAGGTCAAATGAGATCAAACCTACTTTTTTTGTTTTCAATTCTTTTCTTGTATTAGCAATACAAAAGTCATATTTAACAGTAACTATAATACTACATGGCAAAACCAAATAATTAAACAACTTATTTTTCATTCCTATATTATTACAGAATTTGAATACACAGAGAAATTGTTCTTTCATCCTACAGTCCTATTATAATCTTATTTTTAAGCTTACAGAGAAGTAGCCACTCACCAGCATATAGCAAATAACTAGCAAAATTACTGGATTAAGGGAAACAAACAGCACATAGAGCAAATCTATACTTTACCAAAGCACCAAGGAATTTAAATAAACTTCCTTGACAACTTCCTGTATAGTTACAGGAATCTGTTTTTTTATTAGAGGATAAGTATAGGCCATTTCAACAGTTCTTCACCTTAGACATTAATGTGGACATTTTATCTATTAACACAGTGTAATAACATAAATGTTTGACACTAGAAACAAATCCAAAATGTTTATTAAAGAAGTCACCTAAAGCTGTTAATTTCATGAACGGTTTTGCGTTTTACCTGTAAATTTGGCAGTTGCAAAGGCAATGAAAAGATGTAGCAAAGACAGGTTTTACTACGGACTGCCACTACCGTAAAAATCACCTCCCTCAATGGCTAAAAGTTTCTCTCCAACACCTCTGTCAAACATGGAGTTCCCAGAGAAGACAGCATCTATGACCATCAAGTCCTTCCTTGTCAGAAAGAATAAATCCCTCTACCTCCATGCAAACTATCAGCCTTCAATAGCCAAATAGATTCACATCCCAAATACTACAGAATGTCTTAGGATTTCCCTCTAGTTATTTTCCTAGGAAACAAACAAATCTTTATTAGTTTGTGAAGACAACATCCAGCATCATTCCTCAAAACAAACTGTGACAGATTCAGTCACCTTTCACAAACATACAAACACACAATCAATTTTTGAGAGAAGTAAGCAACACAACCCATGACAGCCTACGTGCATATTACAGTTCTGTCTTCTAGAAGAGCAAACTGGCCGCTCTCAAAAACCATCCTTAGTCTACTCAGGCCAGTATATCTGTGTTGCCTCAGGTGCTTCTAGACAACTAGAGCTAAACCAGAAAAGAGAGGTATCAGGGGCAGAAGTGGAATGAAGGAGAGAGGTTTTTTACAAGGCATCTATAACAAGTAAGGCAGCAGATGAATTTGCCAACTGAAGGACAGAATTTTTTCTGGGAAGTCCCACATCCATGCTGAGGTCTGGCTGTTGCTATCGGATGTGAGAGAGGTGTAGGAGATAGATACCTTCTTACCATCAACTGCCAGTTGCTGACAGTACTTTGTCTTTCTTTGTCTCAAGGCTGGGAAGAGAGGTCAAGTTCACAAAATGAAAAAGAGGTAATTAAATTGGATACTCTATCTTCTGAGATCTTTTAAGTATTGGACAGGGTGTTGAAGTTCATAACGTAATAACTTCAAAACACTGTCCTATCAAATACATTCCATCAATCCAATATATAGCTTTTTCAGGCCTAAAAAATCATAAAAGTTTAAAATATCTTGAACTAAAAATATTTCTGAATTACAAAATTAAAATAATATAAATTATAAGATTGCAGTAACATTAATACTTCCTCAGATCTCCCTTTTTCATATAGTCCAAAAGTACAGTATTTAGCAAATCTTGGAGAGAAAGCGCAGACTTATTTTTCTAAAAGTTTAACATGCAAAATTTTAGGCGAAAAATGTTACTTTACTGTAACTAACTGGTGTATTTCATTATCTTTTACAATGGAAAGGAAATAACTGTGGGGCTTCTGCAACAGAACAACTTCCCTTAACAGAGCAAATAAACAGGTGTTCAGATCAGGCTTATTTTAGGAGAGTATTATGCATGTGATTTTAAGCACTGATCTGTGAAAAGATGTTCAGTGGAGGCTCAAGGGCTTCAACATATGCTCACTTAGCAAACAGCTGCAGTAGTTAAAAGATGCTCCTGCCCTCTCCCTCCTTCCCCTGCTGTTTGCTACCTTACCAATGCCAGAGATGCCTGCTGCCACTCAGGAGCTGGCAAAACGACTATACAAGCACTGCTAAGTAACTTCCCTGCAAGGCCAAGTAGCATGGTTTAAACCGTTAATGGATTTTCCACTGCATACGCTGCGGATCCTTTCCATGTTCATTTCTGTTTTCCTTTTTGAAAGTGACAGGTTGAAGAAGAGAAAGAAGAAAGAAAGAAAACACAAGTTCTGGAGTAGGGGCAATAATGAATTTCTGAGAGAGAGCAAAGATACCTAGAACTGCAGAACCTGTTCGTTAAATAATTATGTGGTTTAGTTATTGAAAGAATTATTGATAATGATGAGTCTGATATTTCTGCAGTGAAGAAGAAAGATTTACGCACAGGCACGCTTACCTTCCATATTCCTCATAGCACTACTGCTCAAAAAGACAAATACAAAATGATTCTGTCTTAAAAGAAACCTTTAAGTATTTTCCCATTTCATTCATTTCATAATTCAGTTCAACATATCAGCCTTATTTGTAAAAATAAAATAAATAATAATGCTGTCATTTATTTAGTCCACTTAACCAGTAGAGAGAAACTGGTCTTAGGCAAGTTTAGAAGTTCTGATAGGATGATGACACAAAGATTACAAAATCCTGAACTTATTTTTTTAAGCAATTTATAGTTAACAATCAAATTTGAGAAAAAGTACATCCACCTAAAACTAAAGTAAAAGACTTTGACTGGGCTGAGTAGACGTTTTGTATGTGTTATGTTTTAATTCTTTAATAAGTGATGAAAGAAAGAAATTTCATGAAATGTCATGAAAATATATCTTACAGAAAACAAAGTAACAACTAAAGGCAAGTGCCCATGTAAGTTTCCATCTTGAAAAGAAGAAAGGTAAACATCCACAATAGTATATACTGCTCAGATAATAAATACCAGGTTCAAAATAGTTGCAAAAATTTTAAGACATGAGGTCACATGTCTTTGTCACTATCGCACTATCCATCTGCTATAATTTGAAGTGTTTAGCATTCAGCTTCACCAAAATACAGAACAATATTAGGTTGCAAATTCAATTACCGAAGCAACTTCTATATGCATTTCCATAGATCTAAACCAAAATTTACTTCAGTTTCTCCGTCAAGTACAATAACACTGAATTAAAATTAGTCCATTTCTTATTAGCGTAGTTACCTATAAAGCTACACTTAACCAAAATATATATTCTAGAATTAAATTTCTATTTTGCACATGCTAATGTACCATGTCCTACACCTTATTCTTGAGAAACCATATATTGTTTAAAGTATAGCAAGCAGTTGAAACTTTGCGGCCTGAGATTACATGCTTAGTATTTTCATTTGCAAAACCTTTACTGAATCTGTCATAATTTACTGAATCTTTATATAGGTACTTGAATCTATACACATGTATTTGGATGTAGGACCAGAACCATATGAACCCAAACAGGACTTATTTTGCTTCTCTAGAAGACTGAAGCTCAGAAAAAAAAAAAAAAAAGTTCCTTCAAAAATTAAACTGTGAACGTTTGAATTTTCTAAAAAACCTGATGCAGTTAAGCATGGTCTTACCCATCAAATCACCAATAAAAACCTATCTCCTGTAGACTGTGACTGACAACTATTACCACTAAATAGCTGTTTTACAGACTAAATTAAAAATTCGGAGGCCCAGTTCCTAAGGGACAGTGATCTTTGTCCAGTTCCTAGATGACAGTGCCCACATCAAAGAAAATCATTACCTCTTTCTTTGCTAGATCCCATAATGCATTTTCCAGAGGAAAGAAGAAATCACTCCCCAAGACAGTTAACAAGCACCACTTAGAAATACAAAACTCATTTAAAATCAGCTTTTTAGGGATGTTAACTCTCAAAGCAATCAAATAAACATCTATGCCATTTTCAAGATCCCATTTATTTTCAGGAATTAGACTTGCTGTTATTTCTTCCATATGCAGTTACTTGTACTGAATGGCATTCTTTATTGCCTACTTTTTTTCTTTTTTTAAAATATAGATTTTAAATAGCTGGTCACATTTATCATGGACTGATTTCTGGATAAGGGAACTTCAAAAGCATCCAAGAAATAGAGGTAATTTCCTTTACTGTGTTACTGGAAAACACAGGAGACAATAACATGAAAATTAGCCCTTCAGAATTACTTCAAATATGGCCAAGTAAGAGACCATGCTGAAGAAAAGAGCACAAATAAGTTGTCCTGAGAAATATGAGAAATGACATTTGGTTTCCTTAAGTTTTACAGAAATCCAAAGCAAACTACTGCTGAGGTTTCTGTTTCTCTTGATAAAATTAGCTTTTATTCTATCTAAATCAATCTATGTTGGAATACTTACAGGTCTCACATTTACTTCCACAAACTGCGGTAATGCTTAAAGGCTTTCCAACTTAACTAGAAAACCCTATGACAGATAGAAAAGACTTCACAACACAGACAAAAGCAGTGGTTCTTTGTCTTGGATGCCTCATCAGGGGAAAAAACAAGGCAATTTTATGTATATAATTAAAATCTAATTAAACTAATGTTCTCTGTTGCCTCCTCCAAAAGGCTATGTTTTCTAGGAACTTAATTTCATACAAGCAGAAAAAGAAAACAGAAGAGTTAAATTGGAGATTTGTGGCAGAGTTGCATGTTCCTCTAGTCCCTCACACAGAAAGACAAAGCTGTTGATGACCTTTTTATCCTACTGCATCAACAGAAAGAGCATAATAAAATCAATGAGAAGAGCCTTCCTTCAGGAGGATGGGAAGCCCTATCTTGCTCATCACAGTCACTAAATTTTGCTTTTTAAGTGTTTAAATTTTAAGTCTGGAACGGCTGTTGAGAGCATTAAGAGTTTGGCCAGACACACAGTCAATCAGCGTGGCAACAACAGAAATTAGGGTAGACCTCTCCAGAGCACAGCTGGTGCTAGTGCTCTGCATTATAAGCACAATAATTTTCCTTCTTAAAAATATGACCAGAATGGGAAAAACTATCATTCACATTTCGTAAATTGACTCACATTCATACTGGAAATATGATTTTGACCAGCACCGTCCCTGTCACTGCACACATCAGCATAACTAGTTGTGTATTCTGGCTAACAGTTAATCCAAAAATCCATTCTTACTATGTTTTTCCAATCTGTCAGTTCACTCCTGCAAGTAATTTTCAAATAGCTCATTCATAATTTATTTCAAACCCAGTATTTGTGAAATCTCACAAGCATCCCATAAGTCAGTACCAACAGCACAACAACAGTAACTTAAAAAAAATAAAATAAAATTGATATCTAACACAAAAAAAAAATTGTTTAAACATAAAGAGAAAAATTAATGTATTTGTTATTTAAATGACTTTTTTCAAGGTAGAAAATCAAGGCTGCGTCTGCAAACTGTTAATATATTTTTAATTTATTTTATATTTATTTCCTTTATTAACTCTAGGTTACTTTGGGATAATGTATTGTACTACACTAACACACAGGTGTCTTGCTTTCTTGAAGAAGTGGTGCAACTAGTAAGAAGGAACCCACTAGTGTGACTAAGATGACCAATACTCATTCTTATCCAGATCAAAAAATGAGGTATATGTTACCTGTTGTATCTTCACTTGTTTATTATTATCTATTATCTTAATTCTAAAAATAACATGGACATACTACATAGCTCATCCACAGTAATTCTTTATAAAAGTGTTGTGAAGAATATTTGGGGCTTGGTGAGCATTATTCTAAACAGTTTGTCACAATAGTGACTGGTTATCCATCACCAGTCTCTTAAAGTATCAGAAGCACTAAGGGAAAAAAAAACATTATATCCATTGTTCTTAATTTAAAAATTAAAAAAAATCAAAAAATCCCTCTGAGCAGAATAAAAATTTAAACATCAATGGAAATTCCACCAGAACACATGATAATATTTTCAACAATTATGATTTTGGTAAAAGCCATTAACATGTTTTTTTAACTGTATAACATCAAACCAGCAGACACCTCTTCCTGGTATATTATGCCTAAAAAGTATTTCCATCTGTTTCAATGCTTTGGCTTTTTCATGGGCTTAAACCTGTCAAATTATTCCATTTGATTTCAAAGAGACTTCTCATATGGCAATCTATTTTATTTACTTTATCTTCAATAAAATGGTTGAGTGAGCATTAGCAACTATGAGACACAAGTTTCAATCAGTCCTCTGGCAAAGGCGTCAATCTACATTAGACCTACTGTGCTGTGAGCTGCAGCCAGAAAGCTGGAGTAAGACAGGGCAACAGTGAATGAGTAAGACCTAATAAAGCAGCAGTGAAGACAGAGAAAACTCTCCCTAGACACTACCATACACTGCTTATATAATGTGTGTGCCTAGTTCAACACACAAGTAGCTCCTTAATAAAGCTGACAGCTAAAAAGGAGCCTCAGACTCCCAACTTTATTTTACATGACAACTACAGTAATGGTCCTCTGTTTTCAGGCAGGCCACACTTAGAAACCTGTATTCTGTTCAGTTAAAATTAAGAGTTCTCACCTCTGTCATTCATGGCACATAAAAAAAAGAATCATAAAATTATTAAGATGCACACCATCTCCCTTCATTTCGTACAATTACTTGAAAAAAAAATCAGATTCCAACTAGCTTTTCCTTAAAAATTTCTATGCTAGAAACCACAAAACAATCAGTGTATTTGAGCAGTACCTAATTTCTCAAGACAGCATCATTAAGGGCTAATTCCAACAAACATGGGGTATCACTCCTAGACGCCGTGAAAATATCTCCCTAAACACAAACTTTGTAATATGTAAGTTAGTATTTGATATGGGCTGTAAAAAGCAGATTATTATAATAGTGCTCTTCCCAGCAAAACAGACCATTAAGACTGTACTTAATGTTCAGCTGAATTGAAAAGGTGGCCAGTTTAAATCCATAGTTTTATACTTTATATAATCACAGCAAAAATTTTATACCTCATAGTTCCAGGCCACAAATTCAGTTCTATCGATGTAAAATACTTTTTGACAAAAGCTGCCTCCAGGTTCCCCCCAAATCAGTAAATTACCACTATTCACAATCACCCTAGAAAGAGAATTCCAAATTCTACAATTCCATTAAGATGTATTGTTTATGTTTCAGACTCTTTCTGGTGGAAACCAGATTGAAGACAAAGCCCATCAATCCCCATCCAATTACTGCTCAGAAAGTAGGTACCAACTTTTCCTTTCAGCATTATTCTGTATATCCTCCTCTCCTTCACCTATGGCAGTATCAATTATTTGCCTTCTGACCAGACACATGGAAGAGTTAGCCTTCTCTGTGGACAAAGCTAATGCCAGTCCATTATCCAGCTGATGGAATGGCTTGTACATCAAAAGTTTCACATGTCGGTCATCAACACATTCACCAGCAATGAGACCTTACATAACTCTTGAGTGAGTTCAAGTTCAGCTGCAAGATAACTATATGAGATGTACTTTTGTACTAATTAACAGTATGATTGTGTTTGCCCTATGCAAAATAAACATATATATATATATATATGCACACTGAATGGCTTGGTAGGTAAACTGCATACATATACAATACATGTACATGAGCTGTGTTGTTTAGAGTCCTGTAGTACCAGGAAGAAACAGGTATGAACACAATGTCTCCTATTCCACAAGTTGCCAATACAGGACAGAAGAGCTAGATCACTTTAACAGTAATTAATACCACAACTACAAAACACAGAAAATATTCATATTTAGCAAACTTCTTTAGCTTTTTTTTCAAAGCCTAATCAACTCAGAAAATCCAGCTGTAACTGTACTACTAATAGTCCCCAGAAGCGTCCATTTAAGTCATCAGTCCTAAAATGGAACATTTTTTCTCTGCTTTCACATTTTTCCAATATGGATTTTTTCTTGGTTTTAATTGTTCCAACTCTTAACTCGGTTTTCTGAAACTTACTCCTGAACAGTTAAGTCATCTATTGAAAGACAGGACAGAAAGCAAACAGAATATTTCTCTCTGTTATTTAAAAATTACTCATTAATGCAATTTTATTTTTATGTATTTCTATCACTATTTTTATGACTGAATCCCAATTTTCAATCAGTGCAAAGACAGTGTCCTGCCATAAAAAAACATCAACTCTAAATGACATACTGAAGAACTAGCATGCAGAATTTACTACTGTTTCCTCATGGACTACAAAAACATTCCCTCTCCAGCTTCACATACTGCAAGAAATAGAGAACAGTGCAAAAAAAGCCAGAGATTTTTTTTACAGAAAGCATTTTTATAGATTGTGTTTAACTCAGAAGTTATGGAATAAAATAATGGAAGAAACAGAGTAAGTTACTTTCCTCCATATGCCTTAAGTTCCAGACATACTGGAATTCAATAAAATGATACTGCCAAACTATTATAGATGCACAAGTCAGTATTACTGTATTTCTCACATTATTTGCTACAGAACATAGTAGATTTCCAGAAAAAAATATCCTTAAAAAAATGAAAATTACTTGCTGGCTCACCAGATTTCATTTACTACACAGTTACTACACATTTACCACGCAGTTTCTATCAAACCAAACAGTTCTCCAAAATATTGAAACCATCTATGAAGAAATAATCTAGTATTACTACAGAGAAGTTATACCATTCAGATATGCGTATAAATATGTGATAGAAAAACAGTCATATTTTCATTGCTGCCTAGAAAGCAAAGAATATTACCTTTTTCACTTTTTCTCCATTGGGTAATGTAAGAAAAAACACTGTTTTGCAAGTATATTACTACATGTTAACATACAGCCACACAAAAATATATGTGATGCCAGTAACATCTGTTTGAACACCTGAAACATACAGTTTCCCTGTATAATGCTGTATATCCTTTGATTTACAACATTGCTAAAGCTAATATTGTATATTTTCTTCTTTCTATGGTTTCACCATATTCATACTGTACCCTCCAAGCCAGTTCCTAAAGTCCTTGGAAAAACATGAAGTTAAATTGGAAGAAAGGAATTTTCCTTTCTTATTACCAAGTGGGTAAAGACAGTCACAGTGAAACACATATCAGGACAGTCCTGTTTTGCACTGCTTTGAATTAGGTTAAAAAGGTCTGTGCTTCCTCCCAGAGGGTGAAACTTTAGAAAACTTGTTATAAACATAGTTTCAGCACTAATTACTCTCACCATCATTAACTCCTCGGCAACTACTTCTTTTTCTTGCCCTTCTCAGCTACCAATTCATGAAGATGGATGTATAAATATTATGGAGTATATGGGTATATCTGTATACTTCGTAATACCTTAGTAGTTACTGCACATGGCACACAGGGAAATAATACATATTTACTTTGGCAACAGTGGTGTATATCAAAGCAGTTGGGCCTGGTTCCCATTATGGTGAGTTATTTTGTTGTACCTTGTTGAAATTTGAATCTGTAAGATTTAGTATTAGGCACCAGTTGAGCATATTTTGCAATTTATACATTAAAATATTGCCTGACATTTTGATTTTGAAAAATTATGGAAATACTCCCAAGAAATTTTCTGCCCCTGTAGGAAAAGCAAACTGTGAACAATTGCAACATTCTACATGTAGATTTAATTCTTTATTGCAACAGCAAGTATGAAAAATCTGAAATAGAAGTGAGTGACTTGCTAAGCTCTCACATTACACTAATTCCTTGGCAATGTCCTTTTCCAGATCTCTCTATGGTAAAAAAACTAATACACAGTTGTTCATGGCTCATTCAAGATAGCTATGAAGGTCTGGAGCAAAACAAGCTATTCAGTGCAGGCATGCCAAGTCCCAGGGGGTACCATACCCACAAAGTGTTTCTTCACAGCAGGTTCAGACTGTTAATACACAACGCAATTCAAACAGGACTTGAACTCATGGTCCTTGACATCATGGAGTATTCCTGGTTACCAGTGGAATAGACATAATCCCAGTTTCAGGAAACTAGGAATACCCAAACTCAGGGATTCATCACTATTTAATCTCGCCTTATAACATTTTAATTTATTTCAAAGAATGTTTATACAAATATGGTCTAAAATAATTTTCTAAAGAAATTTGTGTATTTATCATACTCCTAGTGCAGCTGATTTAATGAAACAATACAGTGAAACTTTAGTCCAGAGTTCCAGAGACCTGGGTAAGAGATCCATGTTTTCATTTATCTTTGTGGCAGGTGCTGGAACAGCACATAGGGAAAGCCTACATGACTTAAATATTCTCTGGTATCTAGCCATAACACTAGCAGTCATGCATCTCAGTGAATCAGAGGAAATAGAGATCAGCTATTTCAATATGGACTGGTAAGCAAGAATAGCAATTCCAGAACAAAAGAAAGTTGCAAAAAATAATACTCAAAGATATGTGATGCTTGACCTGTACTCACCTGCTTCTTCTAAGTCTCAAAAAGACCTTTTAACTTCAACCTTGAACTGAAGTGATGTCCAAAATCAATTCCAGTACCACCATCCTGACAAGAAAAAAGAGAAATGCTTACAGCTATTTAAACATTGTTTAATTTTTTTTAAAAAAATTGCCTTTATCACACCTTCTAATTAGTTTCAGATGTGCATAAGCTGATTGTAAGTATTCTGAAAGAAAAAGGAAGGAGTTATTATTTTTAAGTTTTGTATTTTGACATAGACATTTTGGTTAAAAGACCAAGCAAGTCAATAGAGAAGGATTCCCTTAACAAGCAGTCACCTTAAATGTAGTCCACAAAAAACCAGAATTGTTCATCAAGTTTCTGCCTTGCAACAGAGAGACAGATAAGGCATCACTCAAAATCTAGACTTATTTTTATTATTTTATTTTTCTTATTAAAGTACCTAAAGGCAAATAAGAAGGAGGCTTCCCTGAAGTAGTTTGTTCCAGACAGAGAACTGCACACAGTATCACTACCAGTAAGTTCACAGGGTCATCTGAAGGAAAGGGACAGAAGCTGGGAGACAGCATGCCAATGCAATTTAAATCTATATGAATTTCAGGAAGGACAAAAGGACAAGTGAAAAGAAAAAAAAAAAAAACCAAACCAGCTTTGAAGCTGAGACTATGACTGCATTGAAGGGAGAAGGTTGGACAATGGCAGAAGAAATAAAGGCCATGCAGGTCTGTAGAAAGTATATGTAGATCGCGTCTATGCCTGAGCACATTTCTCTTTGCTGAAACCACAGATAATCAATCCTACATCTATGCTAGTATACTCACATGCGCTCCAAGACAGAGGGGCTGCATGCAAACTGTCTGATGGATGTGGTCAAATAAACGTCTGGGTAAATTTCTGGAACAATATTAGTTTGTGAAGACCTAAACTGTGGCAGAGACCTAGAAATATTTCCAAGCATTGTTTAATTTACTAATATGGATGTAGCCTTAATGCCTGAAACTCTGCTATTTCTGAAGTTGATCCTACCAGCGTCTCGATGGTGCCTCTTGGCAATTCTCCCTTGCTGACAAGGTCAGATAGAAGCAGACTGAAGAGTAAAATGAATGTAGAATTTTATAAAGAAAAGACTGCTTTCCCACAGTTTAAAAAAACTCCTGTGTTCCAACTGGCATTATTAATACACACTTTGTTACAAGATGTTTGGACATTTAAAAGAGCTGCAGTTCTAACTTCTTCCTTTGTTTGTAGAGTGTAACAAAACCTGCTGGGAAGGTCGAAGTTCCTAGAAAACTGAAAGCTACCTGGCAGCCTCTGTAGTAGAGCAAGTGAAGAAGGAAGAGCAAAGAATGACAGGCTGGAGGAATAAACACTACGTGAAACCACTGCACAGTAGGACAGCACTGGGAAATGAGAAGGCAATCTTATGAGCCCTTAATACAAAGAGAAAAAAGAAGAAAATGTTAAAACCCGGTAAGGATCCTAAGGCAAATATGAGGAGGTGAAGGTGGGTGGCAATTCTTAAAAGTTGTTGAGAAGTAAAATGTGTGTCAATGAAACTGCTTGATGGTCATGTGTTCACCCTGGATCCAGAATGAAAATGTCCAACCAAATGTCCAAGACAGAATCATTCACCTTGCTCTCCTATTTCCCATTAAAAGATTGCAGGTATAAATCTTTGAAGTTTCTGATGCATCTGAAGTCTAGACAGAAATACATCTTATGGTTATTTTTTCAACAATATGTATCATTTGTTATCAGATGTTAATACGTAAGCCTCAGCCATCAATATTCTGTTATTTCTCTTTTTTCCTACATTCCTTTATGCCAAAAAATTTTTCAAATAATCACCTCTCTTAGGTTGGATTGTATTAAACATCACATTTTGCTTCACCTCAGAAATAGAGCCAAGATAGTTATCTCGTATATGAAATCCTACACAAAAACATGGCCTATTTTGTCAAGATACAGCCTTCTTAGATGAAAAATGTTGTGATAACATTTTATTTTAATTATTCTCAATATGAAAACAACAACACTCATTAGCCTTTATTATTAAATTTTTATCTTTCATCTTTTCAGGAATTTCAGGATTTCCACGATTTTTCAGAAGGAAGGAATATTTAAGTGGGTGGGATTGTACATCGTAGATGTGTCACAGACAGATGGCAGGCCTTACATACCACCTTTCTTTTTGCCAATACAAGTCTTCACCTTTAGATAAACTTATCTTTTGACCTATGTTTCATTTATGCTACTTCCCTGTGTGGTTTACCTGATGAAGGCAGCTGCCTCTTAAAAATACTTTTGCTATAAACATTGCATTGTTTTGATTTTGATTTGCATCCTAAAACCTGGACTTGAATCATTCCAGTTATTCCAGTTTAATAATAAGATTTCTCTACCTTCCCTCCAACTGAGCCAGCACATTCCATCCCTTGGGCCACAGCAGGTAGATCTTTAATGTCATTGTTTACCTGCCCCTTACTGACAGTGCTTACAGAGTTATTTTTTCAGTTCTTCGATACCTAACAATTCCATCTGAATTCCATGTAAATCTTAGCAGTTTACAATCAAGTTCACAGCACTTGCCAACCAAAGCTTTAAAGGCAACCTGACAGAATTTATTTTTTAAATACAGTTGCAGTGGATCAAAGTTCAAGCAATTCTGGCAGCTCAACGTACCATTGTTTACTCAAGCAGGAACACTCATCATGTAAACAGTAGAATACAACTGAATTGGAAGTCACCTGCGGGCTGCTCATCTTTGACTTCCCATTCAGGTCCCTAAAATTTGAGTCAAACAAGCAAATACCACAACTTCTGTAGTATCTGAGAAAGAAAAAGTGCACTGGTCAATGACTGATTTAATCTGATATGTAGATGCTCATTAAATTGTAGATTTAGAGGAATTCTAATAAGTTGGTTTTTTTTAAATGATAAATGTGTAACAATTGTGATCACCACCACTACAGAAGCTAGACAGATAATAGATGTATTTTCGACACTGACAATGTTGCGCAGTTTAGGTAGCATTCTATCATACAATATGCTGCACGAGACTTCTTACATAATAAAGCATTATTCATTATGAGCACAACTAACAGAATTTGGCTCTTATTTATGTGAATTGTCACAGTTGTTTCAGAAATCACTAGAATATAAAAATAAATATTTAATTCAAAATGAAAGCCAAATCCATTCCTAGATGAAGACATCCCCTTGAAACTTAACACTTAAATACATACAATGCCCCTGTGCTGTAAGGCATTCCCTTTAACTCATTCATTTATTTGTTGCATTCAACTCAGCTCATTTTATGTTTAGATCACAAACCATTAGGATAAGTTTACCTGTTACATGTTTGGGAGTTGCCTCTACGACAACATTCAGATTTGAGACTCCATGCTCTTGTTGGTGGCCTTTGGTATTTTTTAAAATGTAAATAAGCCCACCAAAGTGCATGACAGTTCTTAAGCAGTTCCACCTGTTTGATAGATAACAGCCATTCTGAAGTGTCTCTATTTCACATAAAACCTACTTGTTCACATTTTTTCTCCAGACAAATGGTACAAACTGTGCATTACTGCTTTAAGCGGGTATTTGTATAAAATATTCCAATGAAGTACTACTCACCAAAGCATTCCTATTTGAGAACACGGTTGAGGGCCACCTATATAAGGTATCTTCAGATAGACTGTTTTAGATCAGATAGATTGGGCCAAAGACACAACTGGTTTCAGTAAAGGAAAAATTACTTGCTAGAGAGATGAATTATTATTTTAAAAGCATACGCATTCAATGGTATCCATAGCTTCCACCTTTCCATTGTATAGCTCTCCCATGCAATTAAAAGAAGACTTAATTCATAACAGGACTTCTGAGAAAGTCTTAAATTGCACTATGCCAACAGGATATCCTGAATTTTATTTGAAAATACATTATTTACACACAATCTATAATGCATATCTTTGAAAAGTAGAAATATAAATGTTTAAAGTTACTTACTAGTCAGACTATATATTTTCAGTTATATTTAAACTACTTCAAGACATTAATCTACACCACAAAAAATGCACTTTAAAAGAATATTACATAAATTACAGAAATGCAAATAGAGAAAAAAAAATATCTCCTTTTCCTCCTGAATCCAAGTAGAGGTAGACAATTTCTGTGACAGAGAAATACTCAGACGCTCATAACTAGATGAGCACTACTGAATACCATTATAATTAACAAGAACATGCAAAATAAATTAGTAGTTATGTTTTATAATCATTCCAAAGTTAAATGAGCCTATGAAAAGACCTTCATACTACTGTGATCTCATTAGCCAATTTTTACATTAGCATTTAAAACAAATGATGACTGTATTTTGTTATATTATCAGTGGATCCAAACAAAAGTACTGTGGTGGTGGGAGAAGCAGTCTTTTTTTAGCTGGCAGAGAGAAAATTATTAATTCCTGAATGCTTCTTGAATTGTCAACCTTCCCCACCTGCATCTTTTCCAAAATTTTTAACGAATTATATTTATTTAAAAAATTTCCCATTACATTATATACCACTAAAATTAATATTTTATAATTTTCTCATCATGAAATTTGCAAATAAAAATATCTATACTGAATTAATTAAGACAACATGCAACTATGCGAAGAAACAGGTCAAGGAAAATAATAAAATTTAGAGAAAAGCTGTAAAAAATTTACTATTTCATGCCTTGGAAATTGCCCAGTGACAGAAAAAAATAGTGACATGGACCAACTATTATCATCAAGTTCCAAAATGTCCCATTCACTGAGTAACTGATGTACAGCTTACATGTAGCTCCTCCTGTTGGGTTGAAGCTGGGATAGTGGGGTAGTGTGTGTTACATTTAGGTGTTACTTATCCTAAAGATTAATAGGACACTGATTACCTGTACTTATCAAGGCACGCTGGAGAAAATGGAGACAGAACAAATAAACTGCATGCCTGGAGCAAAGGTAAAATCACCCCTCCTCAGTCTTTTCCAAAACCTCCACAGCAGTGTCGCCTGACTAGTTGGGTACACAGACTAAACCACCCCTGAGGCAGGACTAACTTGCTTGACTTGCCCTTACATGATAGAAAACCCATGTTGACACTAATCTTGTAAGTATGCATGATACCAATATCATATTCATGGAGATTTCTGAACAATTTATCTAACATGCACAGGTACCATGCCTTACTTCATTTTCAGGAATGTCTGTCTGTCTTCTGAAAACCTGTAATTTATTGTAAGACAGCTCAGAGAAGAACCACTTTCAACTTGTTGAATTTTCTTACCTTACTAAACTGCAGCAGCCTACAGTAATTGGGGGAAAAGAATATATGTTAAAAAAAAGAAAACAATTGACTATTCCTAAATTGTTTGATCTACAATACAATAAACTCAATGGCACTTCAATTTTGTAAATTATTTCCAGAATTATAATTTGTTTCTCACATTTTTTCATGTGACACGATTAGAAGGGATTCAGGAATACTATCAGATAAGAATGCAGAAGTAACAACTTGAAAAATATTATCTCATAAGAGCAGATATATAGTGATCATCCTGGGTTGTCTTACGTATCTAGTTTGTTCCTGTAGGGACAGGTATGTACAGATTTATAAATGAGTAATGTATAAAGTCAAAGAGCACCTGACCCTTCTGCCACAATGTATGCACCATATTACACACTCACTCACTCACAATAGGAGGTTGTCTAGTCCGAACTGGGTAAAGCAGCACCTGAATTTAGACCGGGTCACTTAGGACATCAGCCACGATACATCTTCCAAGCTTTCAAAAAAGGCAATCCCACAATCTTCTCTAGACAACTTATTCTGCAGCATAGTTGTCTTTTCACTGAAAATCTTTTTCCTTATATTGAATCAGAACCTTCACACATAAAAGCTCTACACATTCCAACTGCTCCTTCACATAAAAGGCAACCCTCCCACCTCTCCTCTGCCTGACTCTTCTGTAGATTTTGCATCCATCCATCACTGAACTCCCACCATTGAAGTTGTTCTGCCACTTGCAGTTTATTCCAATGCCATAGTTCTGCATCTGCATGTGGAGCTCTAGCTTATTCTGTTTCTTCCCCACCCACAAAAATCCCATTGAAACAAATAAATTGAAAACCCAACAAAACCAACTATAAAATATAAAAAATTAAAGAGCCACACAAACAACTTCCAGCAGAAAAGAAACACAGAACAGTTAAATTCCACCCCCAAAACAATGCAGAACTCACCTAATCAATCAAAATACACAAAAATAATCTACTATCTGCCAGAAAACATGACACACACACCCTTTAAGCTTCTAATACCAGAAAGAAAATGAGAGCGGGGAAAAAAAGAAGATAAATAAGCCAAACAAACTGTGGGGAAAATGGAAAATGAGAGGAAAAAAGCCCAAACAACTAAATAAGAAAAGATTCTAAGACAACCTATTTGGGCAACCACAATCTCCTGCCAAAAAAAAGCTGCCATGAAAATACAGGCACTGGTCTCGCTAGTTGCTGTCATCTCCATTAGCTGACTGTTCACAATATCTGCTAAGTAGGTGTTTCCCACTTTGGCTGCACTCGCTCATCAGCATGGGGCTTCCATGCCCTTACCACATCCTCAGGTTGGGCACCTCTAGGACAGCTTACACTGCTTATGAGGTTGCTTCAATACTGATAATGATCACCATGGTTAGATACAGAGAATTGTGACAAACTACATGCCCAGAAGATAACTGGATCCTCGCAGAGGTCCAGACCCTAAACCCAGAATTTGGCATGACTTAATTTATTGTGTCTTTTGCAGAGAAGAAAAGGGGTTTATGTCCTTGATGGTTATACTACTTTGCAGAGACCCTGCCCAGTGACCTGAGTAAGGGGCCTCCCTAGAGGACACCGCTCACACATCTCTGTCATCCATTCCTTGGTCCCCTACTTAGAGCTACATCGAAGTGTGGACAGAAAACTCATACAAACAAGCCAGTCCTTCCTACAGACACAAATGCATAAGCAAGTCTTCAGCTCTGCTGTATTTTCATATGGACCACTTCAGGTAACTGGGCAAGCTCAGATTCAGGGGTTTTGGGGATTTTAGGGCTTCCCCCCAAAAAAAAATAATAAAAAAAAAAAACCAGAGAATGATTGCTCTTGATTATCAGATGATTACCAGATACATCTGCAAGTTAACAGCCCATTCATATTAAACAACCCAATGACTCCCCTTCAGCAATGGCCAGGGAAGAAGACACTGGGAAAGACAGAGGATATAAACATAACCCATGTTCTGAACCAATCCCTAAAGACACCTAAGAAACTGAGCACCTTCATAACACTGAAAAATATCCCTGTAAGTATGGTAGATAAATATTAGGGCTGTTAGATATTTCTGCCTGTCTTGAACGAGTACACGTCACATCGGGGTATGACCCAAAGTAAATTTCTAGCCACTGTCAATAACTGCTTTGATGTAGATTGGAATCTATGTCCTTGAAGGGGCAACAAAAGCCCCAAAACCCCTACCACTATTTCAAAGAAGGTCACTGAATAAAAATGAGTAAGCTTGTTAGAACGAAGAAAAAAGGAACAGATACAAGAGTCACAACTTTACAGGTGGCGCGGAGGCTGATTAAAGACACCTTTTGCAAGCCCAGAAGAAATGCATACAACTTATCAAAAAAGACTGAGAAAATCCAGAGAAGGGAGCTGTCATGAACAAACAGGATGAAGGAGGTTATTTGAAAGAAAAAAGGCATCCTTCTAAAAGCTTCAAGTTGTGTCCAAGTGAGGAAAATGAAAAGGACTGTAATCTCGGGGGGGCTTAAACATAAATATACAGTCAGGTGTCAGAGAGCTGCAGGGAGCAGCACCTGCACATGGACATCTCCCAAGACCCCTGGCCCCCAGCCCACAGGGAGCCCACACTATCAGACACCTCAGTGGGGACAGCCAAGGCTGGGGGTTGGGATCAGGCCTAGTAAGGAGCCTCCCACATACAGCCCCCTAGGAGCTTCTGCCAACGGCTGGCAGAGAAGGGGACAGAAAAAAATTGGGTTTGCATCCATGGTAGAGGAGATAGGAGAAGTTCCTAGGCCAGATACCCTCCTTAGAGAGATACATGAAAGGATCTATCTTAAACTGAAGTGCCATTAGGGAAGGCAAGAACAAAAAGACAAACAGAACTCTAACAGATTATTTCACCAGAATGTAACCCATCAAGAGCTCTAAAGGAACATGAGTATCGAATAGCTGAAATTTAATAATGGACAAATGCTTGTTTCAAATTGTCTTAACATTAAAGGAAGATGGTAAATGTAAAATCAATCCTAAAAATCTAGAGAAGATCCTATAGAAGATGGAAAACTACAGACCAGTATACATGGAGTTCACATTAGACATCTTAGTACAGACTACAATAAAGAATATGCGTATGTCAATAGATATGACATGTTGGGAAAGAGTCAACATTTTGGTATGAAAAGGAAAACCACGTCTCAGATGATCACAGTTTTCTGAGAAGTCTCTGAGAACATGGACAAAAGAGGTCCACTTGTAAGTCATGTATTTCCAAAAATCATTTTATAAGCTCTCTTACCCAAAGTCGTAAAAGAACTTAAACTTCATGGGAGAAAAAAAAGGAGGTCTTTGCACTGCTTAAAACAATTATATATTAACTTAAAATTATAAATAAATACAATAAAATTATAATAATCTTAACCATATTAAGAATAAAAATAAATGACAGTCTGCAGTATTTCTCAGAAGGAGATCAGCAATGGAGCACCCATCTCTAAGAAGGCCAGTGCTGTTCACTGTATTCAAAAATTACCTGGAAAGGGAATCAGCCATGATGTGACAACATTGTCTCTAACATTTAAACCATGTGTAGTAAAGATGAGGGCAGACTGAATAACTGCAGAAAGTTATACTGAACATGAAGTGATATATAGCCAGTAATATTTAAAGAGAAGAAATGTATAAAGATGTGTACAGAGAAGACACAATCCTAACTGTGCAATGATGGGCTTTGTACAACTTAAAAATGAGCATTTGCAACTACAAATTATGGTCGTATGAAAATCTTGGCTTGACTTTCAGCTGCAGTCAAACCCAACAACAGGAAGTGCTAGGACATGGGGTGAAAAAGTGAAACAAAAAGATCATCATGCAACTGTATAAATTCAGTGGCAATGCAACAGTATCTAGAATCTAGTATATAGCTCTTTCTCCCTTTCCCTCACTAGCCAAAAAAAGTTACAGTAGACCTGCAGAAGATTCAGAGAAAAACAGAACAGTCAAAAATACAGATGGCTTCTGTACAGGCAATAGCTATAGAGATAAAAAGATAGCTATGGAGATAAGAAGGGCACAGAGGCGGCCAACACTCCAGTGTAAGAATTAACAAACCAAGCTACTGGAAACATGTTTGAAACAAATAAAAGGGTGATTTCTTACAAAATGTGTAACTGAGCTACAGGACATCAGAGATGTTAAAGTCCTTGGTGGATCTAGAGTGGCTTGGACCTCATACCCAACTGTGGGCCACCCACACACAGGCTAAAATGCTTCTCATATCACTGCGTTATAATGCATTAAAAGCTGCAAGCATGCAGAAGTATGCTTTTTTTAAAAAAAAAAGAAAAATAAAAAAGCTAGACAGAAATATGTGGCTTCCTGGAGGCCAAAAGGCAATAATAACTACAAATGTGTGAAGCAAACTGAGAGGAGGAGAGCAGGCAGTGGTACAGATCATTTTCAAGGACTTCCAGGCCTTCAGCTATAGCTGTGTCCAGCTTTCAAGAACCACATGTGTTCCACTCATGGTTCCCCACCTCCCACTGTGTAGTCACTTGCATAATGAGATCTATTTTCTTCCTGTAAATTAGATGATCCCCAAAGCACACCCACTGATGTCCTGTTCCTCATCTGTAACTGATGACAGACACACTCACCAAAGAGGCCTTGCTCCTAGGAAGCAGCACACCTAAATGGAGTGTCCCCTAATTTCTGGACGGTGACTTCTGCATCACTATGCTTGTGGAGGAAAGCCATATGCTGCTACTAAATGCTGACTGCAGCCAGGGCAGTGGTATGGCTGGTTACCGCTGGCGGGCAGAGATCTGTGGCTTACTAGGCATAACAGATCCTGTGACACTATCCTCTCCAGAGTCCAGGCCATCCGACTTGACTTTTACTCACCTCCATACACATTACTTTTGGCTATCGTCATTTGATCTTGATATTTTGTTGCATTTAATTACCTGTAGCAGAAAAGGAAAATAGTAGCCACTGAGACCTATACAAAATGATCCTATGAGAGGACAGGGCAACTATGGACACCTGGTATGTTCTACTTTTCAGTCTTTTATCCTCATACTGTTACAGAAGAATGATGAAAACTACAGAAACCAACTGCTTTGAGCAGGAGGACTAGGGGTGTGCCAGAATGTTGAGTAACCAGTGCCTGGGTTGAGAAGAAGGGACAATTTGTCAATAAATTATATACAAGGCATTTCAAATATGAGCCACAATGGATCTTCACCTTCTCTCTACACACATGCAAGAGTTCAAGCATATGTAAAAGGGATTCTGCATGAGCTTTGTACATACAATTGTGCAAGTGAACTAAGTAGTACATTTTCAAATCTCTAACATGCAAAGGATCTGAGCTGTAACAAAAAGATCTAGTTCCTTAATAATTATGAAGAAAAAATGCTGTAAACTGTTATCCCTTTACAACAGTTTTCTAGTTTCATAATTTCATAAATTGCCCTTTTTTTTCCCCCTGATAGATGCATGTCCAGCCTACATGACACATACATAGATGTACCTCAAAGAAGTTGATTCATTTTTGTTAGCAGAAACTCTCATCAACAAAACAGTACCTTCAGTTAAGAAAAAAAATTCAAAAATAAGTTTTTATCCACCCTTCTGTTCAAAACCAGCATAAAAGCTCATATTAATTGTAATTATAACTGAAGTAACTGGTATTATATTAACAGCTAATCGCTATGGAGCAGGATAAGAACATCAGTAAAGACACACGATATAAATCTAGCCCTGCTGGTCTCCCACATCACTCATTACCAAAATTTTGCAGACAATAATTTCATATTTTATTAAGAAAAATTTGCATGAGTGATTAGTTTCTAAGTTGGACCTTAGATAGAAAAAGTAATTGCATGCTTCCTAAAATGTTTTTTTACTTGGTCATTGGAAGTAGCTGCTCTGAAAAACCCTGGCTGTGTTCTAGCCACACTTTCCTCAGATCTCAGATCCAGTGTGACTTTCGAGACAAGAACTTTAAATTGTACGAAGAAATTTGAATTCAGCTTTTGAAAATAAACTGTATGCAGGGTCCAAATGTTGTCTGCAACTTTTGGAAATTGTCTCATCTACCTGCAGAACTGCAGTACAAGTTTTCTCAATTAGTAGGTTTCTGTATGTGATCCCACAGTAACTACAGAGGTAGTATCTTCTACAACTATTTTTCGTTACCTTTTGGACAATACTGTCACAGCAGCAAAGCATCTTACCCTAGTAAATTAAACCATTGATAGGAACCAAAGAAAGAGTGACCAAATCTTTAATTGTCACCAAAAAAATGTATTTGTTTCTAAAGAAACAAGTGTGCAGGAATGAGGTTAACCTATTTAATGGATTATAAACATCTAAAATTTTCAAATAAATGAAGGGCGTAAGTTATTTTAGGCATTTATACAAATTCTTATTTCTGCATCAACTTTCATAATAAATGAGTAAAACAATTCCCTTAGCAACCTACTGCACTGTATGATACACATGTTGCTCATGAAACACAAAACATCTTCTGTCTGAAGCATATACATAAGAACATAATAAGAATGTGGATAGCTTTTGTATTTTAAAAGCAGCAAAGTTTCTTGCACAGACATTTTCCTATTTTTATGCTCATCTTTGCGACTTTCTTCAGTCAGTCAATCAATTTTACATTAATAAAATGGCCCTCATACAAACACCCCTGGCCACTGTACAAACTCAATATAAAATAAATACAGTGAAATATTAGTAAGCTAAACTACATATTTTTGCCTTCCAAAACATTAACATTATTTGCTTTTAAGAAGGAATGACTGAAATGCATATGGGAAGAGAATCCTGGCAGGTAAGAACTTCACTTCAAAAAGGTACAATGTGATCAACTTTTGCCAGTAACAACTTTGGCTGTTGCAGAGCCAACAAACTTTAATTTGTGACAATTGACTGAATATGATCCTGTGCAAATTCCTGTCAGGGATATGAGTCTGATTCAGCGCCCCATAAGAAAAACCTTTCCACTGACCCACTAGGACTCATTAAACACTGTCAGGTAACACAGACTCTGCTCCTAAACTGCTTCCATTTTTATACATAATCAGTGGCACCCTCCCCTATAAAATAAGGAATACGAAACACAAAAACTCATATTTATATTCCACAGAAATTTACTATGTAATACCTAAACTTCAGCCTTAAGTTTCCAGACCTTACTGTGTGACAAACAAATGCCTCTCCTTGCAAGAAAGTAGTTCTTGTTTTTCACCATTCTACCAAAAGGGTAATTCAACTATGGTAATAACATGCTTTAACTATTTAGGTTTTGGGCTTTTAGACCAAGTAGGCCAATTACCACCCACCCTCAGTGCCTCTGTCACACCCGTCTCTTCCCCAAGCAGCACTCACTAACGCAAGCAGAGCTCAAGGGAGCTATCTTGATTTAAGTTTTTACTTCTCGCGTCACCCAAAACCCTAGAAAAATATGCCACATTGCTCATGTTGGGCTCTTTGCGTTATTTCAGTGATGAGTAATTAGCTCCCCCAGAACAGTACTATAGATTATTTACTGCACTGAGCATCTGAAGCGAGGCACCAGCGGCAGGGCTGGGGCGACCTCTGTGAGGGGCTGCCCTGGGCCGGTTCCAGCAGGTTCCAGTCGGCTCCAGCCCACCCGCCGCAGGGTGGTGCCTTGGGGGAAAGAGCTTTAGGAAAGGGCAAAAGCACCACACACGCAGAGAAGGAGGGGAAAAAAGTATGAGAAACAGCCCTGCAAACACCAAGGTCAGTGAAGAAGAAGGCGAGATAACGCTTCCTGACAAAAGCGATGCCTTGATTTTATTTCTCACTACTGAAACCTATTTTAAATGGCAATAAATTAATTTTCCCCAGATCAGGCCTGTCTGGTCCATAACTGGTAACTGGTAAGCAATCTACCCATCTTTACCTTAACCCATGAGCTTTTTTTCACCCTGTTTTCTCCCCCTGTCCCGTCAAGTGTGTGAGAGAACAGCTAGCTGAAGCGAACGCACCCCATGCACCTACTGTCTTAACAGAAACACAATACTGGACATTTTTCTAATACTTTGATGGATGTTTATATACTATAACATTGTGAAAGCTTACTAGTTATATTCTGAAGACTTGCAGCCCTTAAAGTATGAAATTAAGAAAGCAGGAATTTAACGTAAAGATCTCCTACTGCTATACATATGGTCCCCAACGTAACATGCTTCAAAAGTATTTCCTATATTACTGCAATGTACATTACAGCATTCCAACTACTAAGTTTTTTAGAACTTCTAGCTCATTTAAAGCAAGTCAGAAATGACAAAAGCTACGCTGTCATACTCATGGCTTGACGCAAATATTGTTACAATGGCTGTAACTTCGCTACAAAAAACCTATGTTACATAGAACTGATCTTGATCCCATTGCACCAAACAGCTACTGATACATAGAGTAAACCTTCCCAGTAAAACAAGTACAAATCCCCACCCAACCAACCAACTAACAACAAAATCTTGTTTCAAAATCAAATTTAACAAAGGAAATTGGAAATATCTCAGTTCAAAACTGAGAGATGAAAACATAAATGGTAACAGAAGTACCAAAAGCATTACAGGACAATAAAAGCTAGCGGTGGAAGCCAGTGTATGTGCCTGGTGGAAGGGAAAAAAAAAGGAAAGCATGAGTAAGGGTACTGGCAGAGAAGTGTGTTACTGCTGCGTGTCCTGGGTTGTAGACTTGAACTGCTTTGGGACAGCTCTGGGTGCACATGCGGCCATGTAAGTACAAGGAGAGCAGGCTGGTATTTAATGCACTCAGGTGTTCTGTCACACCACAGCAGATGCACTTCAGATGTTACTGGTTAGAGTTTCCACCTGCCCTTATCCAGTCTTGTGCAGTGGAAAACACAAGCAGCAGCAGAGCTAAAAAAAAAAAAAAAAAAAAAAGGAAAGAAAGATGATGGAGGAGGAGGAGAAGAAGAAAGAAGAAACAAGAAGAAGAAGAAGAAAAGAAGAAATTAATGGGAATAATTAAAGAAAAAATTGAAAATGTTAAAATGCAGGTGAAGATAAGCACCAATATGCTGCTTTCAAAGGTAAAATAATAGAGATCAAAGTCATGGACTACTGATGTCATGAAGCATTTATTTAAGTATGATTCTGCTGTCCTGAACTGTAATGTAAAAAGGACCCTTTCAAAAATTGCCTGCCAGCAGTCTTGGAAAGGCCTTGTGCTGCATACTGCCTGTAGGAAATCTAAACTGTCCTTGATTTAAAGCAATTTAAACTTTCCAATGAAATAGAAAAAATAAATTTAATTTCATGTGATGTTACCATTAAACACTATAGTATAAGAGGGGCTTTCTGAAAAATATCACTAGATGGAACAGATTTCCAGGGTGGCTCAGCACTGATGTAACTAGGCTGCCATTCAATAGTGCAATTCCCACTGATTTCAGCAGAACAGATTTAAAGCCAGAACTAAGCACTTCTGAAATTCCTTTATTTGTGTATTCCACAACTGGGATTCATGCAATTCTGTTATATCTGTGATTCCATCTCCACTGCACAACTTTCAGTAGATGTGTTACAAGGAGAAATAAATATAAAACTGCGATCATTTCAGCTTCTCTGAGCCAGCATTCTGTTGACTCTACTGACTAATAAAAATCTCTGCCTGAGACAAGCAAACAAGATCTGGCCCTTGAGTTCGCTTATTCAAAACACTCTGTAGGAGCCTTTCTATAGATTCAAGACATCCATTAAAACCAGAATAATTTATTCCATTGCAAAGAATAGAAAATATCTGTCCTCTTGGTATCTCTGCAAACATTGCAGGCTCTACTGAGTTACTCGCAGAGTATCCACGGTAATCCCATCTGGCCTCCAGCTGTCAGTTCAGAAGGGTACAGGTCTTCTCTGTCCTATCTGTTAGACCTCTCAGGAAATCTCGGATTTGCAGGACACAGAATCAAGCCCACCATGTCAAGGATCAGCAGATTTTACATAATTTTTACAAGGCTTCAGTAGTGAGCAATTTACCTGAGCAACATGGAAATCTGCTCAGGTAAATCTTACATTTGGAAGTTCATCTGAGGCTTATCCAAAGAACTCCATACCCAACCTTGTTCTCTTTACATCTTATCCACTTATTTCTATCACGAATTTATGAATCACTTTCCTGATGCCAAACTTTCTATATGACCTATTAAAACTTTAGCCCAACTAATTCATATAAAATACATGCTAATATGTCTACATTAATTGCAAAGCAAACACACAAATTTTGCTGATAAATCCAGCTTTATTTTCACATGTGCCAGATAGGTTTTGAAACTATGTTCACTGACATGCAGCAAAAAAAAAAATATATTTGCAATATATTTTTAATCTCTTTCATTGCTGAAGTCAATAAGCTCTGATCAAACTACTATGGCTAATTCTGCTTTTTTCTCTTTCAATCATTGAAGTGTAAAATAGAGGGATTTTGGTCGGTATTAAGTGTTAATTCCAACACAAGTTTAAATTCAATGTTCCTAGTGCACCTCTGTGTTGTTATATGTGAAGAAAATCATAATGCAACAGGTTGATTTGAACTGTTAGACTGATTTTGGTTATTGTATGAAGCGAAAGTACAGTACTACAGTTGCGTTTAGTAGCTAATGTTATCAATTTCAACATTTCCGTAGAAGTGAGCTAGATAAATTTTTTTAAAAGATACTTCCCTCTAAAAAAAATTTCAACCAAGTGGAAGATATATTTTCTACTCTTTCCATATTTCTCCTTTCCATTTGTGACATCCTAATTTATCGTCACTGCTTAGGTAGAACAGAATTTCCCACCAACTGTAGATAATGTAAAAATATTGGATGGCCAGTACAAGTAATGGATTACTCATCACTATTTATAGATTGGTAACCTTAGCATAAATCACATTTATTGAATTCAAAAGTATGTTTCTATTAACTTGTTTATGCACCATAATTTTACAAACCCTGACATAAAACCAGAAATGCTTGCACACTGGAATTTTGGAATAAATTGTACTGTTAGATTGACTCATATTTTTTCATTTTTGACTGTCATTAGCATTCTGCAATTAGGAAAGCAATCAAATAACATACTGACAAAAACCTGCAGCTGACATTATGACCTCCATGACAGAAATATTTTGCTATCCATTGAAATACCCACCATCATCAGATGTATTCTGCGAGTGTGTATAGTCTCTCCGAACAAAAGGCAGTTTAGAGATATATGGAGATGTAACATGACAACTTAACTTTATATCAGAAGAAAACATGAAGCTGCTGTAGCACAAAGAGAAGCAACTAACCTAGTATAATTAGAATTTCTGAAGTCATGTTTTATGCCGGAAAATTCTCCAGTGAATCAACAACTCCCTTCTGGGCAGTGCATAACTATAAACAGGAACCTGGAATGAAACCTTTGCCTCCAGGACACACAGATGGGATGGGGGAGCAGGAGGAATCTACCACTATCAGAGAGGAGAGGATGGATCTTCTCTCAGTAATAGATACCTCCAATCCTCTCACAAAAATGCGACAGCTACCCATAAAAAGTGTCATCACAGCTAACAGAACATGAGGACATCAGCACACTGGCTGCATGAAGACAAGATTTGATAGTAAGATCAAATTCCGAACCAAAGCAAAACTTTGCTTTTCTTTTTAAATATCTTTATAAACTTTGATCACAAAAACATGGAGGAAGATGAACTAGTCCTTTGAATGGAACACAATGAGCCACATGGCTGCTGCCAGCAATCCAGACACAGATCACCCTGCTTCACCTCAGGAAAGCAGTATCTGACTGCAAGCGCAGGGTGTGCAGAAAACTCATTCTCTATCATCCCAACGGCTTAAGCTGTTTCACACAGGATAATCGTTGTATGGACTCCTGTAGCATTAACTATGTCATTACAGCAACTTTCCCCTGCTGCAGATTGAAGATTAGCATTAAGTGATGAGGGATCTGTGGCAGGTAAGTGTGTGTAAGGAACCAGAACTACTTCTGTTGTTCCAGGACTAGCAACATAAAGCTACAAGCACCTCACCCAACTCTGCCTGGTGCTGATGCCAGTAGAGCTGATGGGTAAGAAAGTTTACAGCAAATTTCCCACCCCACCTATGGTATCAGAAAGGGATAAGACAAGAACAATGAATGAATGTAAACGTCATGTAACATACAAGATATAGTTGTCCTGCTATCTTGAGAAGTGAAAGGGTTGTACAGAGAGTGATCACCAAAAAGAAAAAAAAAGGTATCATGCCGGACCTAATCATGAGCCTCCTCTTTCTGATTCTGAAAACTGTGTCCTTAAGAAAGCCATCTTAGAGACAAGCACCAGAAAGCTGAGCGTAGATATTTTCTCTGGCTTTGATGTATTTGACAGCTTTTCTACAGCCTGATTAACTCTTTCTACAAGGTAAAGATCTTGCTTTGCTTTGCCTCTTCCTGGAGACCATTACTGTGATACTTCTTATGTCCAGAGATGTGCACCAAAGTGATTCATAGATTTTACAAATTTCTCAAGAACAATGACCCTTAGCTTGGAGGTACTCCAAGTGGCTTTTCCAGCCTTTTAATGAGGTAATTCAAACTGCTAGGAATGGCAACAGACATATGAAAAGATCTCTGCTGCAGATACCTTTTGGATCTTTTCACTGTACCAGAGAGGATAACCTTAGTAAGACATACCAGAAAAACATTCAGAGTTCCCATTTACAAGTCTCACTTCTCCTACATGCTATACAAACAGCAGAAATACAATTTCCCAGAGACAGAGGCTAAAGGAAACAAAACCAGAATAAAGACAGTCGCAATAATTAAACATGCTATGATCAGGCAATCGGCACAGAGGAGCTTTATTATTTCTCACTAACAGTTGATTTCCTTATAAGTTTGCTTCAGTCTTGAAAGAAAAAAGTATGTATTTAATTGAAATGCTCAGTAGCTTTTTCAATAATCTTTTTTTATAAATCAAATGCATTTTATGTATATGGATATATTTTGCATTTTCACTTCCATTTTTTCCTTGTTACTACTGCAAGAGTAGTGACAGCACTCATTACTTATGTTCAGCTTTTCCCTCTTTCGGTTCCTTAAAATCAGATTTCTAATAATTCTTGCCTATTCAAATTACTCTTACAATGTTTATACGTTTCTATTATAGAGATGTTATTTTTGATTTCCATAATTGTTTAAAAAAGTATTTATGTTTGAAAACTAGCAAAATAACACCTAACACCTGTCAAACAAATCAAGAGTATTTCTGCTAAAATGCAAACATTCAGCAATTTTGAGAGAGATTTTCCCCCACATTGTATGATTTTCTATTACTTTGAACACTGTATTTTAAAATATCCATTTATATGACACTTTTACACCATATTGTCACAAAATTACAATCTAAGCTATTGCAAGAATTGCTCACCAGCACAACCACAAACAGAAGTCAGGAGTGACAAATGCTGCATTCACCCATGAACAAACAGCATATAGCCCTGCACTTCTGATTTTTTTCCTGTTATTTTTAATGAAGATAAAATTTAAAATATATCTATTTTATACCTAAATATATGACATACCACCCAGCTCTCCAGTTTTGCATGGTTGAAGAATAAACTCCAGAAAATATTAACCACCCACAGAGATCACCTTGACATGCTTTTGCTGCAGAAAATAGAACATTATACAAACTATTGAAGCCTGAAGCATACTCAAAACATCACATCCTATTTGTAAAATGCACAGAAAGAATAATGGGATCAGTAAGAACATTTAAAAAGTAATGTGTTATATCCATTTTTAACTCTAGAAAAAAAGAGGTTGCTCAAAAAGCAGGCATACTTACTTTGCAACATGATCAGACTATGATGAACATATCTGTTGGACAAATTCTTATTAGTTTTACCCATACAATCTCACAGACATTAAAGAGTAAAATCAAGCCATACCCACAAAAAATATGTATGCCTGATAGGAATACCACAGAACAAGCTACTGGACAACCAATGTCCTTATATGGAAAACTGGCAATTTGAAAGGAAACTAGGATTTGATTTAACTTACTTTGAAGGACAATAACATTTGTAAAAGCCTTAATCTAAAAATTACAGTATACTTCCAACTATGACTATTCTTGAATTTAAAGAAATCAGTGTGAGGGTCCAGTATGTACTTCTCCCTCACATGTTCATGGAAACTGCCACAGGACTTCTGGCCATAAAGAAAGGGTTATGCAAGTGAAATCCAGTTATGATTTTGAATACAATTTTTTTAAGGACTTGCAAAGAAAAATATTGTATTACAGCTGTGATAGTAAAAATCAACCTTAGTAACTCAGGAGAACCTTTCCAGTCCTAAATTCTGAGGGCAATACACAAACTCACACAAATTCACGTTGATTATTACATGTGTAGAGAAAGAACAGATAACGTAATACAGTTACAATGGGGACAAATAATATAACGTTGTCTAATAACATGTCTCATATGCAAAGATCCTTTATGTGCCATTACTTTAGCTTCGCTCCATATAGAGAAGGAAAAATATGCATTATTAAAGTATATTGAGTGTTCTATCAAATCTATTTAATCTTTTAACTGCTCCTCAGTGATGAGGACAACACAAAAGAACAAGAAATTATACATGTGAAAAAAAAATATGCTATATACAGGCATGATTCTTTCAAAGGAAATATGGTTGTACAACATTATCTATTTGCCTAGCAGTGAAAAAAACTGCAGCACATAAACATGGAAAAGAGCCACTAATTCATGTAGTGTATTCACTGACAAGACAGCAGTCTGCTTTCTACTACAGAAAGTACTGAGATACTCCAGAATGTGATGGTCTTCAGCGCTTTTCTTGGGACACTCCAGAAAGCCTGTTAGATTAGACTACCTAGAAATGTCAGGATTTCTGGTATTCTTACCCAATACGGTCTTTCTATGCTAGTAAAAATACAGAGAGGGAAGGAAGGGGGGGGGTGTGGTGGTGTGTGTGTGGATAAGAGAGGCAGATGGGAAGGGAGGGAAGGGGCATGGGAGGAGAGAGACACAAATACAGCTCATCTATTTTAACTCACTTAAATCTTTGTTGTGCTCTATCACAAAACCTTCACTGAGCACCTTGGTATGAAGACTTCTCCTTCAGTCCATTACAAAATACCCTCATCCACTGGCAACAGGAGAACTCCTTAAGGATTTGGCACTCAAAAGTGGCACTTACTGAAGAGCACATTGGTTGGACACTTCCTAATCTTCAGTTTTCTCCCTTCACAGTTTTTGGGCCAGAACAAATCCCTTTCAGTTCTTGAAATAGCTCACATTTTCACTGGTTTGGCAATTATAGGTTTCAGGTTACTACCATTAACATTGTCTCTGTATGCCCACATGACCTCCTCCGAAGCACCTACAGTTGATTAGGAACAGATTATACCTGGTGATTAAGCACAGGCACCTCAAATCTGTAAGATACTGTGGTGGAAGAAAGAGAGGACTGACATACAAAGAGCTAACAGGGCATTCAAGGAGAAGCCAGATGAATTTCTGGAGGTTACATGATGTATTTGTACAGAAGGTGGTAGATCTAAGAGTTGCTGTGCTAAAAAACCACTCTGTTTCAATATATGTTTCAGGCAACATTTGTTTAAGTATTCTGATGCACTGTTAGAAAAGGCATCAAAATCAGGGCTTTCCAAATAACTAATGCTTCAAGTAGGAGAACTATAATTATAGTAATTTTATTTTTTTCTGTGAACTGTTTCATTCCCAGGACTATCACTCTGCACATGCTGTAAAAGTCAGTAGAGCTCAAAAGGTTAATCTAAGACTCTGATGGGAAGAGGCTGGGTACTCCAATCACATAGTCTTTCCCGCGTATTTCCTTCCATCCCTTCCCTTAGAGTAGCGAGTAAGCCTATTACAATAAGGCTGTTACACTTCTCCCACTACACCCAGAAATTCAGTGTGTTCTCACTTCTGCAACTGGTGACTCTAGCGGAAGCCAGCAACAATATGACAGACTACGGAGAGCGGGAAGAGTGGCAGCAATAGGACCAGAATACAAAGGCTTCTCATAAATACCCCTGATGAAGTAAAAAATACAGCTATGCCAAATGCTGCTTCCCCACAAATCTCTCTATCCTTGAAGTCAGCATACTGCGTGGCACATTGATTGCATGAACTAAAGTAGCCACTGAGCTACGTAAGGCCATACTTGAACAAGCCTGGTTACTGCAATATCTTTTCTTATCCAAGGAATGCTAAAATTCTGTTAGATCAATTTCGAATTGCCAGAAAAAGTGTCTCTCAGATGCATGGTATTCTCTAAACTTTAGTTGGACTGTTTTTGCCTTATCCTTTCCTTTCTTCTCTCATGAAATAACTCATCACAGTGATGAGTTTCAAGAACTGAACTTGACGTATTTCCTAATTCCACAGGAATTTACAATAATCAGATCATTTTTTTTAGTAAGTAATTTTGTCTGTCATTTTCAGTGAAAGCAAAAACTATCTTTCAGAATGACAAATGAAGCAAAATAATGTAAAAACTTAAGAAATGTCATAAACACATTCTGTCAGTAATATCTACTACTGGTAGAGTTTACAGTGGGAGAAAAAGGAACCATTCAGAGCAGATCCTTATAAATTCCAATTACGCTTGTGGGTTTTGGAATATATTTCACCCACCATGTAGATTTCCAAAGTAATATACTGAGTGAAACAGGTGTATGAACATTTCATGAAGTAAAATTCTATGAGCAATTAGCTGCTGAAGTGTCATCAGTCAGATACTCAGAGCTCTTTCACGTGCATTGTCACTGCACTCTTAGCAAATCCTCAATGTAGTCATTAGGGAGGAAGAAAATTGAGACTTATCTCAACAGAAGAGGCACACAAAGTATTTAGAAAAAGCTTCACACAAAACGTGGTGCAACATGAGTTCAATTATCTCCTTATGCTACAGTATGAGCATACAGGATGTGAAAAGGAAATAGTACAAGTACTAAGGTGAAGTCTGCACAATAGAGTGCAGTTAGGTAAAGGGCATAATCACCCATATCTGAGCACCATCCTGAAGAAAAATAAGAGAAAAAAAAAAAAAACAAAACACAAAAAGATGTCTGAAGAATCTGTGAGGGCACCATGGTCTGGAAAGCAGTTGTGTTTGGAGGATTATGGTGGACCTCAGACCAAGATCCTTTATTGACATAAAACGTAAAAAAAATCTGTTAAACTTTTAAAGATTATTTAGAATTCTGGTACTCACTTTATTTTATTTAGCACTTAACATGTTTATATAAAAACAGTTGAAGTAAAGTCTTCCTTTTACCATCATTATATATCAACAGTTCATAAACACTAATGGTATTTATCAATATTTTAAAATTTTGCCAGAAATTCAAAACTTTTATAAATTACACTGAAAAGCCAGATGCCAGAATCACACCCACTCCTTCCCTCGTGCTATACAAACAGTGGTAATTACATTACACTTTCTTTAGTCCTTTTATTGTGAAAGCAGTTTGCAGCACAAGTAGAATCAAAGGTCCAAGTATGTAAGACACAAGGGTTCAGTCTCAGCTGGGCATTAGACTTGGTGCCCATTGACACACTAAGAACATTAGTTTGGGTGGAAAACCAAAAAAACTAACCTGCAATCGAAACCTAGCAGAGATCACTTAGACTCTCAGTATAGCAGTTCTTTTTTCAGTAACAATCAATCTTGCTGTTCAACACTGTCCAGGTAAGCCTCAGGAGAATATTTATGGACATGTGCAGTACCTTTTTGGAACTAATACGAAGTTTAAATAGAAATTATAGGTTCACACTTCTGAAATATTTAAATAAGACTCAGCATCTGATAAAAATACTACAGTGAGGTCTCCATGTCCTGGGCCATGGGGGACAGCTGTTTAGTTCTACACAGTTTCCTGCTATTTTCCAAGTACAGCCAGGGAGAATTCCTATAAATTTCTATGGAAAATTCCTGCTTCGTAAGTGTAAGTAGACAATATGAAAACATACATTTTACTGGCCAAGTTTTAAAAAATGTTGTGTTTGTTCCCAAGCGATAATCCCAATATAGCTTAAAGGTTGAAATCATGATACGCAAAGCTGTTTTCCAATTCTTTTAAAGATATTCCAGGTACCAAGTATGTTCACGAATACTGATCAGCATGAACTAGGTTCAGCAGTCCAGTTTAAAATGACATCTGACTAAGAGTGGCTCTAGTAATCTTGTGTTGAATCTCTGTTATCCTACTCTTAAGGCACCTGCAACATAGCTAGAACCAGATCAGACCAATTTAGGTCCCTAAATGATACTAAGAACAGAAGTCTCTAAACAGAAGAGATTTACCACAGAACCCTATAGCTGTCTAAAGTGCTTGCTGAAGGATCCTGTCTCTCTCTAGGGACTATTAACAGATTTTCTGTATACTACCCTGCTAGCATAGGCACCTAGAATAAACCCGTAAGGATACACTACTTTTCCTTGTAAGCAGACACTTCGTAATAGAAACTACTGAAGTTGTGGGTTTTTTTAAAAAGTTGGGGAGGCAATAAAATACTTCCTTCACATCTCTGTTAATATGAGACTTTTGATCTTTATGCTTTTGTCCTGTGGTGTCTTTATTTAAAAAAAAAAAAAAAAAAAAACAAACAAAAAAAAAACCAACACACACAAAACAAAACAAGAAAAACCCACAGAAAATGATCTTCACATAACAAGCAATGTGTTTACTGCTTCCAGCACAGAAAACCATCTGCTTATTATCTCTGTTGGTATGAGCTTTTGCTTTATTCTCTGCTAGGCCATCACAACACAGTGTCAGCAATGCCGCTCATACGTGTACTCAGAACAGCACGTGATAGTGCAGAATGAAATTTAGACATTAATTTTTTATTTATAGTAAAGACTATATCAATGCCACCTTTAGAAGACTTTCTAACAAGTGGTAATGGTGGGGCAGAAGGAAGGCTGAAAGATTAGAATCTATACTGCCCCCATTTTTGCACAGTTTGCCCAGTGGTTGCAAACACCCTACTTCCTAGTTTGAGCACGGATTTCAGTCAGTAGTCCTGCACTGAAACATTGTTGCAGTATTTAAGGATCTGCATTAAAATATGTTCTCCCTGTCAAATATCTCCATAAATGCAGAAATATTAAAAATACAGGTCTTCCATGCACATCTGATAACTCAGTTGCTTAAACAGACGTTCTGGTATTCAGCACCAAACCAGTTCAAACACATTTTGCACCTGCGTTACAAACCTGACATCTACATAAACAAAGTGTTTGGGTAACCAGTAAGACTTTCATCAGCCTAGCTTTAAACAGTAGCTGACTGAAAATGCCTCCTGTAAAATTATGGGTTGAATCTCCACAGCCTTGATCTTTATGTACCTGCAACACACCCCTACAAAGTCAGTTCAATTAATCAGGCCTTGACATACCATTAGACTCTACCAAAACACATTAAAAATGCAGATATCAGCTTTTCAAGTAGTATCGGGTAAAGAACAATATGAAATATTGTTCAATGAACAATATGAACATGGCTCTTCAAAAATGCCCTCCCCAGTGCATCACCATTCTGTCAATATAACTTCATTGTGGCACATTGCACTGACACAGGGATTTATGTTAGAATGGAAATTTACTTGATAGTCTTCTAGGACTACAGAGATTTTTTTAATTAGTTTTAAATAGACAACAAACAGGTGTGCATAGGTAACTTAGATTCTTCAGCCATTTTATTTAAAGCCAAGCTATTTAATTTGAAATTATCATTATAGATAGAATCTACATAGCTACAAGTAACTACAGAAAAAATATTGCAATAACCTGTAAAAACTTCAAAAAGGAATTAAAAACATTTAAATTTACTTTTGAAGCTTTACAGAAAACCAAGCCATTCAAACAGGAAACCACAAAATACACATGGGGGGAATCAGAGCACAGTTCTGTTGCCAACAGTGCCGCTACAAACTCTTTTTAGGACTAAAGGAACACAGGTTCTATGGAAAAATTACTTATTGGTATTTTAAAAGATTTTGAAGATTGATCAAATCAGAGATCTTTAGAGATATGACAAAAAAAAAAAAAGGAACTGCTGGAATTACAAAAAAAAAAAAAAAGGAAATAACAAAAAGGACTTGAGCTTAATGAAGACAGGAAAACATGCAACTGAAAACTGATTGATGGCACAGATCACTTGTCATCCAAACGACAATCAGTTTCTCTTCAGAGAGAATAAAAACAGAGGTGAGGAGGCAAACAGCAGCATTAGTATGGCTTGCTGAGAAAAACAAAGCTAGAGAGTAAGACTAACGGTATAAAAGCATTTTCAAGGGTATCAAGGTATGGAGAACAGACTAACAACTAAAAAGCATTCAAAAAAAAAAAAGAGGGAAATAAGGACTAAAGGGAAATTTGCTACATTTTTTCTTAGTTTTGTGATTTTTTAATGAACTGAGGTGTAACAAGGAGGTAGTAATATTTTCAGACTTTAAAAAAAAAACAAATAAAAACACATAGTGGTGATTACTCCCTAAGTTTTATAGATGATAGATTGAAAGCTTCCAACACTTCCTTTTGCTCTCCATGCCATACCTGGCCAGGGAACTGTAAAAGAACCCCACAGCTATGTGAGACTCCAGTTAGAGAAAGCCCAGCTGGTTGAGGCTACAGACTTTAACATCAGCAAACACCCACAACTAAATCGATCACCAGCAAAAAACTATGCGCAAAAAAAATCTGATAAAAACATCTACATTGTGGGCTTGTACCCACATCTATTTATACTCCCACTTCAAAACACTGGTGTAATGTTTGGTCTTAGTTGCTTGTAGCTATTCAGACAATACTGGTGGAAGAGCAACCTGAAGCTTTTCTATGTTGAACAGTTACTGGCTGACAGCCTTTTCCAGGATTAAATTTTGTCTGCCACTGTACCTCTTCCCCTGTAACCTACACTTTAAAGCTATGCCTCTATAAACCTTCAGCTGGGGAAGGTGGACTCTCATCCTTCCATATACTCACCTTTCACCTGGACTTATATGGCACTTACAGTTACCTCAGTCCACATATCACTGCCTTTGACCCAATCTCCTTTTTAATAACACAGAGGTTCACTCTTCCTCCTTTTTTTTTTCTTTTTTCTTTTTTTTTTCTTTTCTATCAGTACCCAATTCCCACAGTAGCAAAACTGGTAAGAGTCCTAGATGAGCGATTTTGTGACTTCCAGAGTATGACTTCTTGATGACATCTTACTGTTCCTGGAAAGAGTCTCAGTATTCCACACAGACCTTGGCCCACAATTCAGCCGCTGCATATATAAGTGCATAGTAAATGAAGGCTGATCAGGGCCTTCAAAACTATGTTTTTCTAGAAATATAGGAGAGATTATAGGAAGGGGAAAATGTAACGCTACAAAAAAAGCAGGGAAGAAATGAATGGAGGAGCAAGGGAACATAGGTACTCAAGGCAGTTAAGCTTTTCACAGGATTTTCTGCTGCACAGCAACTTCAAGCAATATAGTTTTGTAACTGTTTATTAAAAAAAGAAAGGAAGGAAAAAAGCTTCAGGAAAATAAATACAGTAGGGACTCCGAGTGAGGCAAATCAGAATGCTGCTTGAGGTCTTTGCTTCAAGTCCAAAGGGTCTTTTTTTATTTTCTGTATGGAAAGCAGAAAAGAAAGTGAAATAAATAAATAAAGCCTTCTAGTTTTAAGCACACACACACGCACTCACTCACATACATTCACTCTCTCATGCAGAGTTTCAGAAGGGACTGAACTTCAGTCTACACTTACTAATCCTGCAATCTTACTGTGAGTCTGTACCACAGCTGTTTTACTTAGCTTCCCATATATTCTTCTTTGTTACGAAAAGAGCTCAAAAATTTTCTCATCACTGAGCATGCCTGTAACACCTTTAAAGATGAAATCGTCTCAGTGTACCATTTGTTATTTTTAGTACATTCAGTAAGTTTTGAGCAGGGAATTTCAAATTTCACCCTTTATATAAACATCCAAAACTTTTTACTATTTCAGACTCTTAGATGGAATTTTTATTTAATTAGTATGTTTATTACAAAAAATAATGACTGCAGACACATTTCATGTTTCTGCATAACAGTAACAAATTAAGTAATGACGGCAGGGATGACTTTGCTAGTGTGCAGGCAAAGATTAATAAAGAAATCAAAACTCATACAAAATAATATTTTAAAAGCCCAAGGCAGACACAAGTGGTATTTTATAAAAATAAGACTAGGAATTTCCAGAAACAAAGAAAAATTTTGAGTTAAGACAAACATCTATGACATTTTAAAGGACTGATGAGAGTGAAAGATAATGAAATTGCATATACTTAAAAGTTTAAAACTTAAGTAGCTAAACAAAAGATCCTTCCAAAAAAAAAAAAAAAATATATAATGGAGGCCTGAAACACTCAGCTTCTTAAAACTCCTAGAACAAGGATTCTTCAGAATTTTGCTCCTACTAAAGAATGTTGTGAAAATGCCGAGGTACAGCCACTAAATGACTGAAGCGAAAGAAGGAAGAACTGCCAGTAATGAAATCCAAGAGCCCCAGCTGGCAGATTTAAAGCTACACAGATGCTGAAGAACATTTACTGAGCTTCAAAATGCATACTGTGTGACACTGAAACAATACATGTATAGAGTCAAAAGGGGTTAACTTCATAAAATGTACCTAATCTGTAATCTTTGAAGAAAGATTGCTCTTCATGTGAGGGAAACATGCTTTCCAGATACAGAGATTCAATAACCATTTTGACAAAACGTTTTAAAACTATTATCAAACAACAGTAATAATACGTAATTACCACATACTGCCTTGTCATAAAAATAACTGAGAACCAGATGGACCAACACATGATAGAATTCTCAACATTTAACCTCCAACCACAGTCAAATTTAGAATCAGCAAATGTCTAAAAGCTCCTCTTAGTTCATAAGTAAGTGACAACCTCCATGTAATGAGCAGATTAGGTTACTATTTGTACCAGACAGATGTTAGTAATAGGCGATACACTAGTTACACAGAAGTATCTTAACTCTAACCATACCCAAATGCATTCATTTAGGTTACGTCCTTACACATCAAACAACAGTGAGTAGCAAGTCGGGCCTGATGCTGGCCAGTAATAGTCCCGAGTGCTGCCCTGCATTGCCTTTAGTGGCCTTGCCCAAGCTAGCAACCATGCTACTTGGTTCTTCCATCCCTCTGCCTCCAGCCCTTCATCCTTTCCTCTCCAACCCATGCCTGCATCGCCTCCCTGGCTCCAGCCAGCTCACAGGGAAGGACCAGGGTCCCAACCCCACCAAGCCCCGCAGATGTCTCCTTTTCCCCAGAAAAGCGATGGACCAGTATGGAGCAGCCACAAATGACACAGGCCCATGGGTCCTCACTGAGCACGCGGCACAGCATCGTATGCTAAGAAACAGGATCCAACAGGGAGAGAGAGAGAATTCCTGTCTGGACAGATTCTGGTCCACCAGTAAGATCAACTCAGCTGGGGAGAAGGAGCAGTTTTAAGAAAGGAAAAAGAGACCTTCACGTCCAACCACACTTCCAAAACTGCCACTCTTCAGTCACCTGACACTATAATGTTTGAAAACATCTAGTGCAGTTATCTACCACTTCTGGATGCTTATAGAACGAAGGTTCAATACAATCAGCACAATACAGTTCCCCATCAGCTGGAGACCTAATGAGAGGCAGATTCTCTCTTTTAGTGGAATACTGCTCTAGACAACATGTAGAAAACAGTGCCAACTATTATGGTAATAGGCTGACAGGGAATTTGAAAGTATTGCATGGCAGCAAGCTAACACTGAAAAGAAGGCAGCTTTCCCACTCTCCAGAACTCCTCAAAAGTAGAAAGCAAGTTTTGATCAGTTAAAGAAATTTGAAGAACAAGAATTGCCTATGACATACACTCAGTTGAACAAAACTCTATGAAGTTAAAAAAAAACCCACAGTTTGAAAACATACAGAGTTATACTGAGAAGGCAAAGGAACCATTTCAGTACTTCTATCTAACCTTACGGAAAGCAAAATGCAGCAACGGTGGGTATAAGCATAGGTAGACTCACTGCTCTTGGACAGCGTTAACTGTTTTAAGGACAAGGAACTCTCTTGAGAAGTATTCCTTTTCTGCAAGTGACATCTCTCAGACAGTCAAAGAAAAACCAGCTCACAGCTGAAGCAACATCATACAAATGAGAGAATAACTTTTACTTCCTTGAACGATATGCCTCCATCTACCTGCTTACAGCTAATTGTTTTGCCTTTTTAATAAACACCTGACTAGAAGTCTTTGTGAGTATTACCAGTAAGTGGATGAAGTATTTGAAAGCACTATGGTAAGAATGCATACACATGTCTAAAAAATATTACTAAAACAAAAATAAGTGAAGTTGAGACAGTTCATGTCAAAGTATATGACATGTCTGAGAAGTCATAAATGTAATTTAATTCACAATCACGGACAGTTTAATTACTTCTTATACTCAGGTTGCTATATTTAAAAAGTTTAATTAAACCTGTGCTATTTTTATATTATTTTACTGATTTTGCAAGTCTTTGTTTATTGCTGGAGAGAACACTGAATCCCACCCTCCTCGGGGCTCGCATGTCTTTGAATGTTACACCTCTGTAGTTTCACTCCAACTGTGCTAGAAATTATTTTCAGCTGGCCCAGAGGCATTGTCAAATGCTCTGTGCTGCCATGGGCAAGACCAATATTTGATAGCTAACTTAGGATTCCTGCTGCCTGAGCTGGTAGAGAACAAGCATGTGGTAGAAGTGATGAGCTTGTTCTCCCGAGGGTAGGGTGCCAGCTGCACTATAAAAGAGAGATAGTGTGGAATTAATAGTGGCCTCACAGGCAGGCTGTATATCTTGCCTTTCAACAGAAAAAATCATGCCTTAATGGAAGCTAGAATGAAGAACGAAGGCTCAGAATGCAGAAAAGACGACTGCTACCTTGCAAAATGATTTTATTTCAGTTTTGTGAACATCAGTCTCACTATTACAGGAATCTTTTCAGATGCTTTAAAGAGTAGTTTGTATCCAAATAGCCCTACAATCTAATGACAAGTCATTACAGAATGGCTACAGAAAAGTACAGAAGACAATAGAAGCAAATTCTGTATATGGAAACTTTTGATTGATGAATACAAGAAGGCAGAAGTGGGCTTATGAGAAAGATGCATAAGCAAATGCAGCAGAAGCTTTTCTGATGAGCTCATGAGGTTCCCTCATGAGTACAAAGCTGTAGAAAACAAAACTGCGAGAGAGATTCTCTCCAAGTAAGTGGAAAAGTATGGAAGTACTGGCAAAGTAGAAAGAATAAGCATGACATGAAACAGTGATAGAAAAAAAAAACACAACACAACCACAACCCAGGCACAAATGACAAAGTTAAAAAATTGATTTCCTGAACTTTTGGACCTAACAAACAAACTTTCTCAAAGAAAATCAGTGTAGCACTCATACTTCATTTGGTTCCACTGACATTTTCCACCCCTATTACTGGACTGCTCACAACATTTGGAAAGTGCCCATGAAAAGCTTTGCAAGTAGTTTAAATTTGAGGCAAGAGGCCTTGAGAAGAATATAAAATAGGAAGGAGTATGAAAATGCAAGCAGAGTAAAAGAAGGAATTCACTGACTACATTTGGCTTTAAGAAAGGCAACATCTGATTTGCAAACCAACCCGCACCCCCCTCCAAAAAAAAAAGAGAAAAAAAAAAAGAAAACAAACAAAATTGCAAAAGTTAGGACAGAGGCAAGAAGGTCTGAATAAGAAATTTAACAGGAGTATCAAAGGAAAAAGATGGCTTTGAATGATATTAAAAAAAAAGAAGATGCAAAGGTTGGTTCTGGTCAGGATGTATGAAGCATGAGGAAAGTAAGAGTAAAAAATAACCCTGAGTCACTGAATCTGAGTGACAAGAAGGATAATGTTCTTGTCATTTGTGATAGAAAAGGAGAGAAGCGGATAGAATTCTGTTTTGAAATTATAAGATAATTGAAAGACATAACGTTATCCAGCCTGAGACACAGGATTAGATGGAAGGAGCAGTAACACTGGTGGAAAGGTAGATTTACAAGTCATCTGTATAGTCATAACAGTGAAAGCAATGCAAGTGGCTAACTCACCTGGAAACGGAGCATAAAATAAATAAAAAAAGAAAGCCATAGGCAAAAGAACAAACAGAGGAATATCTCAAAGTGACCATGAAGGTATTAAAATGCAATTAAAATCACACAAAACTAGCAACATGACATGTCAGAGGCTAGAAGTGCACTAAAACCTGAACACAAGTAAAGCCATTGAGACTACCAGCATTTTTCCCATGACACAGTAAAGCCGTACTCGCAAATGCAGATAGAAAAAATTAGACATCCTCCAAGTACAACTCCATTGTGCACAAGGAGCTGAACCGCGACCAATAAGTAGATCAGTAGCTTTAACATGGATGGTTGTGGTGATTCTCCTCTAGGCTCAAATGCTGCACTGAGCACCAGTATCAGCAGATGAACTGTAAGAATCAAAGATTATTTCTGCTCCTTCAGTTTTTGTCTTCTGTTTTACGATGAAATTTGCATAAAGCATAATTCTGCATGTTGGAGTTTGGAGATGTCCCGCTTGCTATTCAACAGAATCACTGACAATAGATTCAATGGTATAACCAGACAATTGTACAGGTAAAATTGCTGGCGATGACACCTTAAGACTTGACATTTTCCCAAAGTTGCTTTCTTATCTCATCTGCCTTCTGGACCAAGTGATGGGAAAAGCTGGATTTTCTGCTACTCACAGAGTAGAGCTGGGCTCCTCAGTGTTTAAGACCTTTCCAGACTAATTCAGGGAATTCAAATCCTCACACAAAGCAATTGATTCATCATATACTGAAATATGAAAATTACACCAGCAGTTACTACACTAGATAGCATGCGGTTTATTAAAGTGCTCAGTACATAAGGATTCACATTAGATTGCTCAACTCTGTCACTGGGTTTTGTACCATTTTGTAACTTCTTATGGAGAAACTGGCCTATCACAAGGCTGACAGCATTAAAAGGCTTAAGACATACCATGCACAGAAGAAGCTGACCAGTGGACCTCCACTCAGGTGGGTAAGAACAGTTCGTGGTTACCAACAGAGGACCATAGGGCTGTAAGGGACCACAGGAAGACACTAGTTCACTTGGGCCATTCCAGAAGGCAATCGGCCACCCATGCCAAGGAGTTCTTAAAGGCTTACAGTTATGAAGAGCCCACAGTCTCACCAAAGCATCTATGTCAATGTTTTTCCATCCTCCTAATGTCTAGCCTTATCCTATTTTGCTGTCATTTAAATCCGTTATTTCTTGTTCTAGCCACCTGAAGTAAGGTGAATCACCTTGCAGCAGCTTTCTAATGCACTTGAAGATTTACCCTACCTCTTCCATTCTTCTCTTCTTTAAGCTATCAAATTTTCTCAACTTACTATAACTGCCATTGCTCTTCTACAGACTCTTTAGCTCACACATACCTTTTCTGAAGTGCCCATAACTGAATATATTAATCCAGATGAAACCTGGACAGTGCTGAAGATAGTTTCATACATCTTCTATAACATAATTTTCATTATCAAATATTTGCACTTTTTACAACATTATCACATCAGTGTCTCATCTTTGGTTGCTATCACCTGCAATCCTAAAATCTTTTTCTAAGGAATTCCTGTCTAGATAATTATTCCTTATTCTGTTTTTCTTTAGAGGATTAGTCTTTAATAATGCTAAGCATAGCATTCTTTCTTTTCAGAACATATTTCCAATTTCTGTCATCATTTTGAGTTACAATGCTGTCCTCTGTTGTTGCTGTTTCCCACCAAGCTTGCTATTATTTACACATGCATGCATATTTACACATACATATATCACACAAACAGAGAAAAAAGAAATAAAGGAGAAGCCAGTCTGCCATCCACTAGTACTTGACTTTATAAAAAACAAACCCAAAATATCAGAACCACTTTTGTAGTTCCACAACTGATAGCAAGAAATAACCCTCCCAGACAACTATCAATGCACAGAACCGGGTAAAGAAGTTCACTGAAGAGGTTCTTCCTACATGTAAATACCTTCTTCTCATGGTCTTTAGGTTGCATCACTCATTCCTTACTAAAAATTTAAGGAATATATAAATCATACAAAATCCACAATCATCCTAAGTCTTCCTCTTGCAGCCATGTGACTCCACAGTGAACAATTCGGGTAAGATGGATACCAGGAAGAGAGCAGATCAAGGAGGTTCACACCTAGCTGCTAGCATCACTTGGTGCTGCACATGGTAGATGCAACACTCATGTAAAACTCTGGTAAGTGTCATAACTGAATCCACCTTGTAACAATAAACTACTTCCAGATTAGCTGTGGAATTACTGTAAAATGCTTCAATGTGTAGTGAACCAGCGGAGCCAAAGGACACAGAACAAAGAGAAGTCATTAAGGTTAACGTTCCAGTCAACGGTGTGATCCCAAAGAGGCATCACATGGAAAACTAGTTTAAGCAGTCTACAGAATACACTGCCTTGCCCCTAGATGTCTAAATATTCCAAATTCATTATTCAGAAGCATGAATAAAATGCTAGTTACTCCTTCTGCCTGCCCTTAGAAACTGTTAATTAAAGATCTGCAGGGAAAACTTGCAACTTATTGCAGTCTGCAATATTTTAACCCATGACTGACTTTATGGTGTATTTGAAGAAGGTATAGATGTTTGTCATCTTCAGAAAATGCTATTTATCAATCCAAATGACCTATCTTTTCAAAACATAAGGATTCCCAAATGAAAATACTTTAGTAGTTACACCACAGATGCTAACACTAATGACCCGCCTTCAGAGTGCAATGTACTTCTCGGTGACCCAGGTAAGACACAGTGTCTACAGGTGATGGAATTAATTCATTCTTTTTACTGTTGAAATGAGCTTTGTCTACGTAGAAGTTCTCAGAGTAAGAAAACTAAAACCCAAAATAGTCCATTACTTATCCATGAAGCTGATGTAGCAGGGCTGAGACACTGGAAGCTCGGTTAACTGCACTGGTAATTTGTCTCATTTATGGCTGGCTAAGCCAGTTCACACCTTAGCTTCCCTGCTAAAAGAGGTAACAACTGCATAAATGAATGGTAGATTACTGTTACCTGGATACACTGATGAAACTTTAAAGAGTTTGACACTTTCTGCTTTGAGCTGTCCTTGAGAACAACAGAAAGGATGAGACGATCAACAAATAGTTTCAAGCTAAGATCTCAAAACAGGACATGGTTCAAATAACCATAATGCCTCTTATAGAGGGTCTCTATAGCTTTGAGCAAACCTGAAAGTGAAAAGGTTTTAGGAGGGAACATAGAACATGAGCTTCTGTGTCAGGAATTAACAAATTCTTGAAACTCTTGATCAAGTTCCCTCTCAAATTTGCTTTAAAATCCTCTGGTTACAATAGAACTCAATTATTCTTCATCAAGGAATAAAAGAGTCAAATTAGGATCTTCTACAGAAGCTGACTTTATGCTTGCCTTTCAGTATTTCTATTAGTGACTTGAAAGCAAACACAAAGCTATAGATGAAAAATGTGTAGGACAAAGTAGAAAGACAAATACAGATGTTGGTAACAGTCAGGCAGAGCAGTACCTCTCAGTCCCTGCCACATGCTCTGCCACAGAGATGGTGCAAAGAGCAAACAGTGTGAAACATCTGTCCTTCAGAATCCCAACGCTGGCACAAACAACTTTCAGCTGGTTGTGCTGAGAAGTGAAATCAGACAGGAGTCACTGAGCTGATTACTTAGTAAACTGGATCTGTTGTAATAAATCTAACCTTAAGAGATCCACAAGCTATTTTAATGGTCAAATTTCTACAAATGAAGAATGTGCATGTGCACGTGTGGGACAATCACCTCTTTTGAGTGGGTGAGTGAGCCCATCTGTGACCACAACAAATTATGAAAGTAGAATTTGAAAACTTTTCCTGGACTACAACTCAGACCCAGTACATTCAATTAGGAATATTCCATTTCCCCCCCCTTCATTTTCATGTATGCATCCCTGGTTTATTCCTTGACGTGAAGGCTGCAGTGAGGTAGCAGTGGTTGGATGCTATCTTATTTCTGGGGTGGGGTTTTTTTTATTTATTTATTTTATTTTTGTTGGTATGTTCAGTGAAGCCACTGATCATTACCAAATCCATTTTATCTTGGTTTTAGAACATGTCTTTGGTCTTATCTGATATACTGAAAGTATTAAAAATTGCAAATTCTCATCTGAGAGGTGTCTGATGCAGACTGATATATTTTATGAATATCATTTTTGGTATAAATAATGAGTGAGATGCTGGGTAGCCCAAGTTCACCCTGGTATGCCAAAGAGTGAAAGACCTGCTAAGCCACACTAAGAACAGAAAGACCTGGTAAGTGTTTTCAGTTCTCCTCCCCCTCTACAATATTTTTACTGAACAAACTGAACTTTCGACAAACGCTTCTCAGTCTTTCAGTACTAACTTGAAGTAAGGTCAGACATTTTCACACAAAGCACTTAGCACAAACTTTTCAAAAAGTGCTTAGGAAGGGCTATTTTCAACATTCAAATTATCGTATTTGTGTAGCTGTAGCATCCACAGCTTCAAGAAAATGTGACAGGACTTCCATTAATGTAACAAGATGTGATTGTTGCTCTTAAATTTTGCTTAGATTTTAACTTTTCCAGTTTTAAAGACCATTATTAAAATGTATTTATTCTTCAGTTATTTTTAATCATAATATTCAATTGAAGTTTGGGTCAAAATAAATAACCTGGCCCAAGGGCCTAATTTGCAGTGAGGTCCTATTTAACAGTTTGCTTATAACCTCATGAAGAAATAATTAGAACATTTAAAGTGACAAATTAAAGCCAATGCAATTAGCAACAACCCTCATGATTACTTAATATTTTCTAAGTGCTTTTGAAAAAGCTATGACAGGATTTTATGCTACAAGATAAAATTCTGTTCATGTGGAGAAGTGAATTACATATGTTTACCATATTAAACAGGGCAAGAAAAAATCAGATGGAGTGAAAGGATAATAGGGAGTATTACCAAAGTAAAACATCCACCCTGTCACCAGTTCTGTCATGGGGGTCTGTGAATCCTGAACTTACGTCATCAATACCCTGTCAAAACAGACCTTGATTTCTGTCTTTAGAAGTAGTGTAAGATCATTTGAACAATTTAGATTATAGCATCTGATCAGAGAAACACATTTTAATGCTTTCATGCTGAATTCTGTAGAGTAAACTTTTTCCTGTAGAACAAAGTAAAACTGCAAGGGACCCAAGAAAAGTCTGTCCTTTGCCCCAAAGACAAGCATGTACCAAAATTCTGTGATTTTTTTTCTTCTCTCTCCCACAGTATCATTCTTGGCTCCTCACTGTTGTCAGAATACCATACAGCACAGTCTGGAAACAGTTCAGGGACCAACAACTGCATACTGCCTGATCACAAACACGTACACCTGCATTTATATATATGACTACATTGAAAGAACTCAAATCATCAATAAACCTAAAATTTTCCAGTCATCCCCTGGTTTTCTTCCAATTTAAAATAATTTCAGAATGGGAAATTAAATTCTCTGTCAGTGTCGCTTGGAGGAAAAAAACAACTGTTGTACTTGAAATCTGTGAAAAGATTTCCCATCACCCTCCAGGTCTGGAAATAAGAATAAACTCATTAAATCCAAATAGACAACTGCTCAACTGAGAAAACAACTCCCTTTAGAAAAAGATGTATCTGTTTGACTGGTTAGAGACAGGAAATATTTTCTTTTTTTCACCCTGTAACAAGTATACTTGAGTAAAGCACAAAAAGCAAACCATTAGCACTTTATGCAGGATCATCTATGGGTGGGCTGTGAAACAAAGTACAAAAGTCCCCAAAATCTATAATCTTCCATCATAAATAATTTCCTCAAAAATAATCTGGGACACAAAAAGTCCCCAAAATCTATAATCTTCTATCATAAATGCCTGACATATTGAAAGTGCAATTTTATATAAAAGTCCTTCCTAAAAATTTTACAATATCAAATGTAACATCCAGTTTCATACATGGACTACAGGTTTTCTGACATATTTTGATTTAGCCAGCAGTGTCCTTTGCACTCAGGTGTAGATAACATGAAAGGGAAGCGTACACACAGGGACTTTTCCCAACACAAAGAAGAGTATACTCCTTTCCCTCTTCATTGCACAGATGGTCTTTGCATCCTCCCTGCTCTTCTCCTGCAATTTCTTCCTCTCTCTGTTGGCACAAAAAGGCCACTGTAGGTTTATATGTGACCATTCAGTCTCCATTTTCATCTGCTATTGAAACTCATTCTCTTAACATCTAGGATAGGTTTTCCTCATATGGGGTAGGAATACTGCAAAAGAAAACCATCTTCAGGAAAAAAAAAATCTGCTGCACAGCTCAGACAGCATTAAAACAGTAAATGCTAGTTGTTCCGATGGTTTTCTCTTTTGGGCCATGAAGTTTATACGGTGATTTCCTTCTGTCCATCAGGCTAAGAACATAAAATAACCAGTGAAGACTATTGACTGGTGGAACCAACACTCCAAACGAATGAGACGCAGCCCACATTTGCATGTAGCACAGGGGAGATGGCAAACCTCTGCTTGCTGAAACACTTGCCGCTGTTGAACAGCAAGTTCTTCTCTTCTGCCTATACATCATCTTTTTCAAGTGTCTGAGCGTTAGCAATATAGAATGTCTTGATCCGCCAGTTAGTTAGTACATCTCACCAGGCAGTACTGACTCCTCCTTAAGTCATTTGCAATTGAAATTTTGCTCATGAAAAGCCTTTGCTTACAGCCACCATGATTGCTGTTTTCTTAAAAATACTAGCAAAGCCAAGGTGTTTTTTATATATATATATATATATATATATATACATATGTAAGCAAAACAAAAGCTTGCTTTGTTGCTTAGTAATCTATCAGGTGATGTTTTCAGCTCCCTCTCAAGTTATTTTAGATTGGTTGAAGGAGAACCAGTTCCAGCTCCAGAGAAAAAATTCTGGCTAACAAGTCAGCGACAAGTGCTCTATTCCTCTATACCAAGTAAAATAAATTTTCATTATTTTCCATTGAAATTTCATTATTTTCCATTGAAGAAAAAAAACGACGACTGCAACATCCACCACAATATCTACCACCACATCTTTGTAGATTCCCACCAACTGGAAAAATGATTGTAGTAGTCACAACGGGACAGGAGAAATATCCAAAAGCAGCTGAAGAGTTTCAGGAACATCTATGGGCAGACCTTTAGCACCTCTGCTTCCATCTTCACTACTTCATGTAATGCTTTAAAATCAGCCAGAATGACACAATCTCAGGTATGGAAATACTTTCATACCAAAGTTTTTGTTGTGGTTTTTGTTTTGGTTTTTTTTACAAGAAAAAGTCATTCTTGTAGCACTGCTCCTGCTAGTGGATTTGAGTCAAATGTTTAGCCTGGACGGAAACCTTGTGTCCATGGACACATGCGCCACTGCCAGAGGGACACTCAGTGTGGTTTGCTCCCAGGGAGGCTGGAAGCAGAGCAGCAAACTCCCCCGCTGCTGTACATCGACACTGCACCATGCCAGCCGAATAGCTTGGTGCGTCTGGCAGTACTTGAGATACGTCAGCATTGCACCCTGCTGTCAGATGAAGATACCCTACATAGAACCCAAGACTTAGGGGAAACACATAGACGGATGTCTATCACAGGCAGCTAATGATCCCATGGGCTTCTCAGCCGCACTTCCAGTGCAAGAGTACTGAAATTTTAACATTCCAAAAAATGTCTCCTTTTTGAGTGTTTTTATTTGAAACTCCCGGTTTTATTTTTTGAGTACGTTCTTTTCCAATTGGCAATATTTTACTAAAGATAAAGAAACACACAAATGCACATGCATTAATGTTTCTGTGGTGCAGATCTGTTTCTTGTTTTCTGTGGCTTTTACAGGCTTCTGGTGAAATCCACATTTCTTTTACACCAATTTTTAAATTCCTTCCCATTGCCCAGCTCCTCCCAGATGTGCTGAGTGGCTCAGGGAGTCCTGATCTTGGGTGTACATATTTAGTACACTGGGGAAATACGGAGACAGTAATTAAACCTTCTCTTTGGCAGACTTCTCCTGTTCAAAACTTACAGCAACCCAAACATTTTATTTAGAAACTTTCATAATCCTGAGACTACCACCCTGATGTACTACTCTATAAAAAAAACCTTGCATAGGAGAATATTGCAAAAATAGAGTTAAACTGCAAAATAATATATTCTTCAGCATTTAATTTTCTCAGATTCTCATAATGTTCCTATATACAAGCTTCAATCTCCATTCATCTTACGGGCAATTCAGAATAAATTAAAAATCAAACATTTAATATAAGAAAAACTAAAGTTTATATCAGACCTGGGGAAGACCATTATTATTTACATCAATGAAAAGTGTCCTTTCTAAAAATGCGTAAGTTATGAAGTAATTACTAACTAACTACAGAGTACATCACTTAATTAGATGTTTACTGGCCACTCTGAACTATTCCTGTGTTAGTTTTTTAAATGAATTTCAGTCAATGCTTGTATTTAGTTACTTAGTCTTTCCCCTCCAAAGTAATCAAATAAAGAAAGTCCATAAAAGACTACGGAGAGATCTGCTGTTTTCTAAATAACGCATTCAAAAAAAAATTTCAGATTCAAAGATGAATTATAAAGCACAAGACGGAGCTTGTGGAGACCTCTACACATGAAAGGCATCTGTCGTGCTGGAGAAAGAAAAAAACAAATCTAGCAGCACAGTACCATGAAATACTGAAATGATAATTGCTTTCAGTTTGAAACACAGGAGGTGGTATCAGGGAAAAAAGACTCAGGTAAAACATTTCAATGCCCAGTCAAAAGTAAATAGGGTTTTTCTTTTCAGTAAACAGATAAAGGTTTCATCTTTCCCTTGAAAATACCTGAATCCTTTCTGTGTTTATTTGTTTCTAATTCCACTGGTAACGTTTGTATCAACTTTTCCTTGTGTGATGGCACACTGAAGAAAAACTTTTAAAAAAATGTAAAAGGACAAAAACAAAAAGAAAAAAAAAAAATCAATGAAAGAACATAATGTTAAGAAACCGTAATGTTTAAGAGAGAATCAAAGCAGAGGAGAGCAGCTAAAAAGACTGAAAAAAGATAAAGGGCAAAGGATTTAAAAATTAAACAGAAGGAAAAAGATTAAAGAAAGAATGGCAAAAGGCAATGCAAAAGGACTTAAGAAGCCAGTATAAAGAAAAGACATTCAGTTATAGAAAGGAATAGCAACTACTATAGGAAAAATACTTGAATATAATGAATCAAAAAATGGAATGAAAAAGTTAGAAATTAATTAAAAAGCAGACAGAAAGTTAGAAAACTTCCTTTCTCTCCATAAAATACAGGAAATAAATACAGAAGGTCCACTGAAATTTTAAAAGCCTGTTTCTGTTATGTACAACATCATTCAACAATTTTCTGGTTTAGTCATTTTAATGATATGAAAATAAAATACAAAGCAATACAATGCCAATTATTTCCTATGCACCTATTTATATGCAGTATGTGCAAATCAGAATAAAACGGTGTCCCTATCTAAAATATAAAAACCTTTCACTCTTATTAATAATAGCATTAAAATTCAAGGAATTTGTCTATATAGGGTTTCATCTTCATTATAAAGATCATTATTATTACAAGTTTCTAAAGGGTTAATAAAGCTTATTTTACAGTCAGAAGTACTGTATGGCAAGCAGTACTTTGAAAGACAAAACTATAGCAACTAACAGATCAACTGAACTTTGTATAACTTATAATTGATTTACTACCAATGTTATCATCAATTTAAAATCTTCCAATAAACATGCTCTTGCTATAGTGGAAATACTTTTTACCTCAGCAAAGACAGACAGGACAGAGAAAGTTGAAAGAAATGTAACTCAGAAGACAGGAAGCACAAAATACAGTTCAAGGATGGCATTCTCTTTAGAATATTATACATTATATACATTGTGATTTTTTAATTTATATTACATAACTTAGGGGACTGTTACCTTTTCATTTCACTATTTACTCCACATATCCTGATTTTCTCTCCAAGCCAGTTAACATGCCAAAGCCAGTAAGTTTTGTCACATACACCACCTGCATTTAAACGTACTAATTTTTTTCCAGCTTCTTTTTTTAAAAAAAAAAATTCATTGACTATTTCCATGCTCCCTGGTTTTATTAGAAAAAGTCAACAGATTATCAAATTTTACCTCTCTCTACTATTCATTTTTTTATATACCACTTAGCATGCCACCTCTTTTTTTCTCCATGCTCAATACCAATCTTTTTAATCTTTTTCCACATGAAATAATTTTCATGCCTTCAATCATTTTCAGTGGCCTTTTCTGGACCTCTTCTGTTCCTGCAATATTTTCCCGAGATGAAGTAACCAGACTGCACAGACTAGTCAAACTGAAGGCATAACATCACTTTATTTAAAAGCATTCTAATGCTTGTGGGAATATTCTCCAGCCCACTCACACTGCCACTTTTTCTTTTTTTTTTCTTTTTGGACATGACAATATATATTGAACAAACATTTTATGTGAGCAGAACAAAATAACACCTATGTGTCATTACTTGGTGCAAAAATTTCGAATGTGTAATGAGAAGACGTAGTCCAAATTCCCTCTCAGCATGCATTGCTATTTTGCACCACCCATTGTTAATTGCCCACTGTGCTGAAAACTGATCATTAATGCAACTTTTTGTTTATGCATTCCATAGCACTCTGTAAACCAGGCAGGTAACGTAACCTCTTCCCCTAATTAGAAAATTTCTTTTTCAAATCTGAAGGATGTAAGATCAGGCAGTTGTCCTTGTTTTACTCAAATGTCATGTAGTCTGTAAGGCTGGAGGAGCACAGTAATCAGTTACAGAAAACACACTTCATTTCCTCAATCACATTTTTTCAAGCTTTTTAATTTGTAAGATTTAACCACACTTGAAACAAATTTACTACTAAAATAAGGCTTGAATTTGTTTATTCAATGAAGTAAATTCCACTGTTTTGCTCAAATCTTTATTACTTAAATACTTTATTTTGAAGTTGTACACATTGCCTTGGTCAGTTTTGTCCAGTTATGAAAAGGAGGATGAAGAAAGTAACCCACATTACCAATTAAAAAAAAAAAAAAAAAACAACAAAAAAACAAAACAAACAACCAAACACCACAACAAAAATCTCCAAGCGGAAAACCACACCTACTAACATCTATGCCACCAGAGATTCCTCTAAAAGTTTTTTGTTCCAGAACTTGCATCCCCATCTACCTTCTCCTTAGACAGAAGACGTGCAGAGCAGGACACTCCAGACAGGCGACAGCACATCTTTTCATTTGATTGGTAGCTTTTCCATAACTGGTAACTTTGAGCTTAGAATTTTAGCCCTGATAGAAGAAAGTGTTGTAAAGTATGAAATTTCATCACATGAACCCATCAGAAAGCAGAAATGTCCCATGCAGTGCAACCAACAGTCCATGTAGATCGCTGTTTGTATGCATACAGCTGGTCATACAGTAACTGTGTTGCAACATGCTGGAATATTTTTTTTGCAAGCCTAATGAACAGGTGGGTTTCCTTTCAGGTGACTGGGGAGATTAATTAAACTATGGCACATGAATAACTTCATCAGCTATACAGAAACTAATTCTTCATTCTTCACATAGCTAAGCCTACACATTCCTTCACTTGATCTCCAAAATAAAACAAAGCCCTGGAAGAGATATGCTTACAGTAAATGATGCGTGATGTGTATTCCTGATAGGATTCTTTCTGAAGAAGTGACTCTAATTTTAAAACCAGTGTAACTTTATAGAATATGCTTAGGTTGGATTACCCTGGATCAGGGAGCTAGCACACAAGGTCAGCGCAATAAGCAAAAGTTTTTCTAGGAACTTATTTCAGCATGCTTTTGTCAAGTAATACAGCAAATAAACTAAATAAACCATGGCAACATTCTGACACATTCTGAAACATTCGCTGGATGACACGTACTACAATTGCACACACTTAAAACCAATACAGGATTGGAAATCTGTTTTTCATATACATTTAGCCAGCATAATGGTATGAGCATCTTGTACCTTACCAAACACCTTTCCAATTATGGCTATATGTCATTCTTTTTTGAATTTTCTGAAGTTTTCTCAATGTATATATTTTCTATATATATGAATCCAAAATTATCTTTTACTGGTGTGCAAAATGTTGCAATAACAAAAATGCCACCAGACTTCCACTTTAGGAAACAAATGGGTCACAGAGAAGTTTGTTACTCACATTTTTGCAGTTCTTCTCCTAACAATGTACAATTTAAATAGACAGCATTCACTGAAGGACATGAAAGAAAACCTTAAATTAAAACTTTTGACATTAATTAAAATTCACGGAAGGTCTAGTAAAAAGATGCAAAACACACTGAAACGCTTGAAAATGCTCCAGAGCAGTGTAAAATATCACAAGAGGGCAAAATTTAGAGAAGGTGCCTAAGATGAGTATGAATAGAAGAAACGTGATCCAGAGCATTATTCCTAAAGAACTCAAACTGCAGCTGAGAGAAAGGAATGCAGCAAAAGATCTGTGATAGCTTTGTAAAAAGAAAACTCAGAGTAGCTATACCCTAAGAAACAACAAGTTCAGAGGTAAAGCGAGAAGATAAATGAGAGTAATTGCAGCAGCAGGTACAGTCCAGGACAGTTTCTGCAAATGTAGGCTGTGCATGAAACAGGCTGGGGATGAATAAGATGTTGAGGGATAATGCGCAAAAGTGGAAACATGAGACTAAAAGCAAATAAATAGGTGGAGTGGGACAGCTGCAGGTTTCAGTTGCTGCACAAAATCTGTGTCAGTGGCAATGTGACTGTCTTTACCAAGCCCAAGCAGACAGCAATACTTTTTTTTCCACATTACAGATTTCTAAGGTTTTCTACAGAAAACAAATGAAATTTATTTTCTAAATGGAAAGCTTGCATCTTACAGAAGCTAATGCAAATTGCCAGAAGGAAGCCGGACAATTGAGAAACTCCAGCCCAGGGAAAGAGAGCAGAGTCATGCTCGAGTTTCCAGTTGGGAGCCAGATAAAAACAGAAGGATGAAAGAGAAGACAACTTAGAACAGCATTTCTCACGTACAGCAAACAAGAAATGAGGAGAAGGCAAGAAGAACAAGCACACAGTCAGGAACTGAAGACCACAATGTAGAAATGGCTATGGAAAACAAAGGGCAGTTAACAAAACTGTTGGAAGAGATGACATATAATACAGATTATTATTATTATTTATCTATTTGTTTGCCCCAGGAGAAAAGCACAGTATTAGACAGGCTGGTAAAAGGAACAGGTATTTGCATTTAAAAAAAAAAAAAAAAGCAATTAGTGCTTGCACAAGGGCTCCCTTATTGTCCTAACTTCTTATCCCAAATTCCAGTAATATTTGCATTACATGACCTCAAACAGCTATACAAGGCAAAATCCTGCTCATAACATTCCTGCAAGAAGCCCTACTCAGATGCTGGTTTCATGAAACCTCCTACCTGACTGAGCAGAATTTGATTCCAATCTTCTCCCCAAAAGAAACTGATGAGTTTGAGGTCAGAAGATGGAACATTGATAAACTCCTTCCTTTCTTAAATCGTTCTTATGTTACTGGTTTTGATTACTTGACACTGAGAGATACTCACATGAGCATATTTTTGAAGAAGAAAGTATTAATTAAAACATCTGCATTAGCAAAGATTAAGGGTTTCCTTCGTCATGAAATCCAAACCACTTCCCTATTTAGAGATGACCAACTGTTTCACTTTCAGTCTGCAAATACAACTAGTTTTGACTGTGTAAAGTACCCGTCATTTAGAAGAACGCTATCAAGTCATTCTTAGTCTACTGATTTCAGCACACTTCTTGATGTCACAAAATCGGGTATTTTTGCTTCTGCAGAGTTGAGGACAGACTACTGGGATTCAAACAGTGAATTCCACGTGGTGAGAGTGCCCTACAGTGCTCTTCATATCTCAAGTGGCTGGAATCAGGGCTACTACTCCAGGCAGTTGTTTTTCTAGGAGCTGGACCTTTTACACCCACCCTTCACGAGGCAGACAGAGGCTACACCCCACCGTGTAGCAGTTCAAACGTCTACCTCAAAACTGCAGTGGTCACCTGCTTACAGATCCAACAGCCTGCAGATCACAGTCGTGTTTAGATGATCAAGTCCCTTCTGCCTTTCTGTTTCAACTTCATTACAAGTTTCTTCTTCATTCTTCAAACTGATTAAGAGCTGTGCTTGGCCTTAAAACAAACCACCTTTATCAAGAAAATATGCACAATCTCACACAATCCCAAAATTTTTACTGCCATATTCTTGGAAAGAATCAAAAGTTTCCAGCATAGGAATTTTACCGCAAACTTGCCTCACTGATTTTCAGTAAGATCTATTATTACATAATAAAACATATATATTAATAATATAAGAAAATAACTAAATCAACAAATGTCATACTTCCATCCAAAGAGAGGGGACAGAAATGTCATGCCAAGTATTTCAATTTTATTCCATAATCTAATTTACAGTTACTTAACTAACTGATTTATAGTCTTAACTGGTTTTATTTCTTAATTCTCTTCCTTCTTCTCTACATTTTATACCACTTCTTAATAAAAGACGACATGAAACCGTTCCAGCAAGAATTGGCCATGATGGCTATCATGACTCACAAGCAACAGCAGTAAATACAAGATATGCCTTAATTTTTTAAATCTAAAAGGAGTAGTTGAAGATTTCTTAACCATTAAAAAGCTGATTAAAGTGGTTAAGTGACCTTGAAGAGCCATGCACTTTTAGGTGAAGCACACTGTCAGAAAGGCACTGGGCCTGAGGAGGTCCACCCCACCACCGCTCCCTACCAGGTCATGGCATGGGTTCAGCTCAAGGCATTGCACTTGGCAGGGATGGAGGTGAGAGAGGTTTCAGCAATGCTAACTAAGCTGCTAGCACAAATGATGGGGGATAAAACTCTTTATGCTCCAGAGCAAGGCTTCTTAGCTTCAAACTTTTTGTGTCTGTACATGACTGAAAACAAGAAGACTGGAGTTTTGTAGCTGTGCAACAACCCACCGACAGAACAAATCAAGATAACGACCTAGCAATAGAAAAAAATATTTTCCCTCTGAGAAATACCATGGAATATTTCACCAAAAATCCTGTTAGGGTACATAGCGTAAAAATATTCACATCACCTCCTGTTAGATAAGCAGGAGCTTTAGACAGACACACAGTGACAGTCAACACATTTATGGAGACTGGCAGAGCTGCAAATGTGATATAGGAGCTGGCAAGTTTTCCAGGCTTGGCACACCAGATGAGAGGGTTTACCTTTTTGACCAGGGCTCTCCTACAACAAAACAACACCGAGTATTCTTGTACAATTTGGCTAGTGCAATAAGCTGACAAACAACTACAGGATCCCAATGTGTAAAGGGATTTCCCTTTGCCACTATTTTCACCATTCCCATGTGTTTGAACAATGCCAACCCTCATTTTTTTGTTCTTTTACGTTTCATATTAATCTCTACATTATTAAGCATCAATAAGAAAGAATGAGAAGCAATTCAATTTGACATAAAATCTTTTAACTGACATTAAGGTATGCCACATTCGTATACAGCTTATTTCTGAATAACTTTTCATACAGGTGAAATTTAAAAACAGAGAGCTGAGAGTATACAACCAAATGGTCTGGGCATTACTCTGATGCTTTTTTTCCTTGAAAATACAAATGATCCCTGCAGGCAACCTACAACTGCTAGATCTGTGGAATGTGCTCTTTGAACTGTACAAAAGCCTTCAGCCTTTCGTGCATTGCTGCAAACAAAAACTGCCAAGTGTAATTATTTCTCAAATTTAATGCTATGGAAGTGTTGCATCATTTTTTTCACAGCTCTGAGAACAGCTGTAGAAAAATAAAATTTACAGGAGTATTTCCCCACAGAAGTTACTGCATTTATCACCTTTTGTAAACAACTGATACAAATGAACACCAGTCAAATTTCAAAGAGTGCCACTGTTTCTTTGGTGCTCTTACAATTATGTTTCTATGGAAAGAATCGAAGCCCTAAGTGGAACAAGTCCTCCCATGAACAGTTTTTCATCCTTTAGCCTTTTTAACAAAAAAAAAAAAAAAAAAAGACCCACAGCTTATAACAGAAGCACTAAACAGTGCTGAGAGAACAACAGAAGCTTGAAAATTCATCGTTCACTTCCCACTTTTTTTCTAAACCTACATTGCTGCATCAGTGTAAACCTACAACCATCCATATGCTATAAGGTAACTCAGTAGATACGAGATCATCCAGACTGCTGTGCTTATATTTTGTAATGTATGTTCTAATAAGAACTGCCTTGTTTTTGAACACAGACATATTTGACTTGCTAAAAGCATTTGAACTTTACTCACTGAACACAGACATGCTCAGTAATATGTCTTTTATTACAGACTTCAGCTATATCTGAGATTAAGCTAAAGACGACATTGAGGTGAAAGCAACTGCCCTTAAATAGAAGTTTCTGTATCTGAAATAAAATTATGCAACCATGAACATGCCCAAATTCAAAACAGTCATTTTTGTTTAGATTGCAGATGTGTCTTGCTTTAGAGAGCAAGTTATCTAGTTCCAGTGTAAACTTCATTACAATTCAGACATGAGGTGGAGCACTGTCTACCCACCAACTAACTCCCACAGCAGACCTAAACTCCTGGGTCTTCTCCAGGATCCCTTGCCCACACCCACACATTAATTCAGCCACAACATCCTGCTTCAAAGCAGAAGGGACCTGCAAACAGCCCCTATCCAAGAGGAGCTTTGCCGCCTGGACTCTTCTCCTCAGCCTGAGCAGATTTAGAAAGATTTAGAAAGCCTCTGAAGATCCAAGCTGTGAAATAGTCCAGATGCATGTAATCTCCAAATGCAGTCTCTAACTGATACCAAATGAAGGTGAGGCACTGCATGGCAAAAAAACCCACCAAAACAAAAACAACAAAAAAAACCCACAACAAATAAAATGAAATACAGGATTCAGAAGAAGATCAAAGGAAAAGGAGCATGACTCTTTCGCTTGATCATGTGGACAGGACGGACCAGATGAAGGCATTCTATGTGCTTACAGCTCCTTCAGGTTCAGTGAGGGCCAAGAACTAGAATAAAACCCTCTGTCTAGCATCTCCAGTTGGTTGCTACATCTGCTCGGAATCCTCAGTCAGCAGAAGCAATGAAATTTTCTTCAAGTACATAAGGAAGCTAATCACCTTGAGCATACATCTTTAGCCACACAGGCAAAAAGACGTTCTGAATCATGCCCTCTGGCACAAAGACCAACAGAATCTGGACCAGAGTAGGGAAGGCACCAGGTGCCTTCTGCTAAAGAGCTAGGTGAAGCAAAGGAAACTAAAAGGCAGTGCCCCAGAGAGATGTTCCCACAAGGCAGCTGGGGAACAAAGCCATTTAATTCATGCATAAAGAAAAAAAAAATAGTGTATGCCGCAATGGCACCAAGGAAGATCAAATTCTTATGGTATTCAAACGTGTTTTGTGCCACTGCTCAAAGTGAAGCAGCACGCAGCATCATGTTGCACTGCTGCTTTGTTTTTTTCAGTAGCACCATAGTGTCATGTTCTAAGCAAACACTGCATTCAGAATGACGTCAGAACTGTCCTGCACACAGGGCAAGATGCAATCAAGGCACGGGGCGCTGACAGGCAGCCACCCCTCTCTCTGAGCTCCTGCAGGTGACAGGAGCCATTCCCTTTCCAGCTGCCCCAAGATACAGCTCCTCAGCAGCAACTTGCGGCCCTGCAAGATGAACGCTCTGTAAGCCCCTGATTCACCAGTACGGTTGGTCAGTGGTGCACTGTGTCACATGCTATCACCAACTTTCTACAGATGCTATAAAACCATAACTTTCATTCCAGAATTAGAAGAGAGACAAAGAGTACCGCTTCAGTACAGGCAACACGCTACTGAACACCTTGCCATCCCCTGGATGCTATTTGCTTCTTTGCGTCAAACATGGACATGTCTGTTATTCTAAAAACAGAATATATCATTCTTTATTTTTTTCTTTAAACTGCCTGTGGTGAGCCTTGGTCAAGTTTCAGTGTTAACATGGCTTATACAAACACCAAGGAGCAGGCCACAGAACTGTGGTCAGTGATGAACACAATGACATTAAGGATGTGGTCTCCAAGTTCACACTAAATCAAGCCAACGCAAGCAAAAGTTGTAATGGAGAAATTGCAATGAATTTTGAATTAAAAGAGTGCAGTGGCACTGTTCCTCCTTTTTGATCCTTTCAGCAGGACAGCAAAAAGCAAAACAATAAGTATCTTCATGGGTTTTTAAAAGCATTTCATGTAAAAAGCAACAAAACATAAAGACACTCATAATGAGTGAGAAGACTGCACCCTGGGAGGCACAAGAGCCAGGCAGTTGCTGTTGCAAAAGGGGCACAGCTGTTAGTTTTAAAATGTTACAAAATAAGCTGATAAACAGAAAAGTCTGGCATCAAAGCTGATGCTTACAAACACTACAAGATAAACAAAAGCATACTTTATTGTTTGATCAGGTTTTAACATCTGAAAAAAAAATTAAAAAAACATTGATTTGGCTTTGCTATTAAGCTTTTTTCAAGTAAATGATGTGGAACATCTCTTAGCCTTACTACTCTTATACCAATAAGGTGAGCAAATGCAAGGATTTAGAAGAGCAAAATAAGTAGAAAGATTTGTGGAAAATAATATTAAAATAGGCATGATAAGTTCAATCGTTGTGAAGACAAGCACTTTACAAGCGATTTGCGTAAGAGTAGTGATGCCTCATTTTCAACATGTAACAAGCTTGTTTCTAGATTTCTTAAAGGTATCACTGCTGAGCCCAGACCAGATACCCAGATGCCACAAAGGTAGAAAGTATTTACACCTAAAGATGCTTCCTTACATTGTTTATGTGGGAACTGTAAGAAAGGCATGTGGAAAGCAAACATGGGGTAATCTGTTCATGATTAATTTGGTTTTATTAGAAATTTACCTACTACTTGTCATTCCTCTCGACACAAAAATTTCAAACTTGTGGACCCACATGGAAGCATTACTGTAATGCTGTCCATCTTCTGCACTTCCTAAAACACGACTGACGAAAAGAAATATGACAAAAAATGTCTGCTCTTGGGTTGAAGATTTTCATGCCAAACTTTAGCCTAAGGCACATTTTCATAACCCGAATGTTGATCCTTGAGGAGGGAAAAAAGGTTTATGCTGGTTTCTTGATTAGAGTATTTGTGGTGCAAGTGTCTGTAATCTCCGAGGAAGAGTATTTTCTTTCTTCCAATTCCAGGATACCTGTAAGTAAAGTGGGTAACCCATAGCTTTGGTGCTGTGCTGGGTAAAGGCTGATGGACATGGTTCTGACTGACGTAAACTAACATTTCAATACTGTAGAAGACAGTAACAAGAAAGAGAGCACCCCCAACTTTTACTATGCTCTATGAGAAAAGAATTCACTAATGGACACTGCATTCCAGATAATCAAGTCTTGTAGCATCTTTCTGAATTTTTCTTAAAGGAAGAAGTCAACAAAGCCCACTAGAAGCTGGGCAAAAGAGCAACCTATCTTGTCGAGAGGGCAGTTAACTGTAAAATCAAAGATTAAATGAACTCCCATGACTAACAGTTTCCGGAAGAGGCCCTCCACCTAGCGTAAGAAAATGGAAACCAGTCACAAATTTAGAAAATGTCTTTAGAAATGAGATCTCCCATAATAAACCATAGTTAGTTCAAAAGGGAGTCTTCCCTCCCCTGCCCGTTTTTTATCTTATCCTAGAAGTCCCTTCCAGTGCAAGTGTATTTCTCTTCCACAGGCTGTCGAGGTTGTCAAGAAGAGGGCCATGTGTTTTGCAGAATGGCCGAAGTTGAGAAGATTCATGGATTAAAGAGAATTTAAGCTCAGAAAGTATCATTAGATCAAGTCTGACTTCCTGTAATACCACAGAATATAAAACTTCAGGCAGTTACCTTATTATTGAGACCAAACACTTATAGCTAAAACAGAATTTATTCTTTAATCAGCTAAGACAATTGTTTCATGTCATGCTTTTGCTGTACTAGATTAAAGAGCTCTTTAGAGCACCAGATATTTTCTCTCTGTGAAGGTATGCTGTAATTAAGTCACTTCTCAAACATCTTTTTGAAAAGGTAAACAGACTTATCTCCTTAAATATTTCACTGCAAGGCAATTTTCAAGTTCTTAAATCACTTTCATAATTGTTTCTGGCACCATCTCTAATTTTCCAAAAGGGTTTTTTTTGTTTTAGACGTGGCCACAAGAACCATAAACTGAAATTCAGTCTTTTTCAGTATCACCAATTATTTTTTTCAGTATTACCAATGTAATATAAAAAGATAAATTCACATCTTTGCTGACATTTGGTTCCCTGCACATCCCAGCACAGTTCTGTCTCTGTTGCATAGCATACCGTGTTTTCTCTCCTCAGAAGAAAAGATCACATAAGTGAGATTTTTTTGTGATCAAGCAGTGTGCAAGCGTCAGCAGAATCTGGCAGTAACAAGGAAACTTAACTAGCTGGCCATCTTTTTGGAAAGGAGACAGCAAGACACAGGCTATCCAGAAATGTGCTGGGAACCATTTTTCAGTACAGAAACTGAGGAAAACACTCAAAGCAAAAAAAAAAAAAAACCAACAACAAAAAAAAAACATTTTAGATTCCACTTAAATCTTCAACCTTCAGCTTACTGGAAACATGAAAATTGAGGGTGGCTTGGTTGAAAGAAACCAGAATGTCGCAGCACTCTCCAAACTATCAAGCTGCAACAAGGTCTTTTACCATCTCATACCAGCACATTCTTCATACAGTCCCTCTGCTGCCTTCTCCTCATCTCATCCAGGGCATGTGTTCTCCCTTTTCTTGCTTCTTCCTCTCCCTCTTCTTCCTCAGCTGCTGTCTTTCCATTGGCTGCTCAACACCTTAACCAGCCACAGCTGCACCTTGTCTACATCGGCCAACCCGCTGCCTCTGAAGCCAGCCCACAGTTGTATATTAACAATGCTAATTAACCCAGCTTCATTCCTCTACACCATAACATGAGAGAATTCTTATTTCTAAGGAAGGGAAGAAGAAAGGAGACTAGGAGAACAAAGTCAAGGGAGATTACAGAAAAGGACTTGGATAAATGAATTGGCAGCCATCATCCTGCAAAATAGAACTCAAAGGGAAGAAGAAGAAGAAGTTCAAGAGAACTGGCAGGTCCACAAAGGAGTATCATTTAAGGTGTAAGAGCAAACTATGTAAATGTTAAAAAACACTAAATCACAAACTCTTGAAGGACCTGCAACTTCAGGAGAGTACACGTGCATGAACACAAGTATGTAAGAGAGTAAAACGTGACCATACGGGGACATAGTCAGAAAAGCAAAACCAGAAAGTGAAATACAGCTTTCAAAAAACCTGAATTAGTAGCAAAAAAAGCATTTTTTACGTTTCTTAAGAGTAAGAAGAAAATTCAAGGAAGAGTTGATCAGGGTATTTGCAGAAGATACAAAGACAAATATATTTTCCTTAGTCTTTGCTATAAAAGACAAATACAATCTGATAGCTAAAACTAGTGAGAAAAGGGATAAAAAATTAAGAGTAGAACAGGGAAAACAGATGAAGAGATACTTCAGTAAGTTAGATGCTGTCAGATCAGCCCAGACTAATCAAGATCATACTTAGGATAGGTAAGAACGTGATGTTGGCTTGTGCCATGAAGCCAGTTGAAGAATGCCAGACTCCAACGTCTCCAATGCCTGATTGCACTGAAATTTTGCTAACCTGTAATTTATAGCTACTTAAAACCAAATCAGTGAAATGATAAGAGTTTAAAATAATCTTTATTTTTAAAATTTATTTTTAACTCAAATCAGTCCAGTAAATAAGGTTTCTATCAATTATTCCCATGAACAGCCACATTGCATCAATAGATAGGACAGTTAACTGCAGTGCAAAGGACTCTAAAAGAATTAATTGAAATTCTCTCACACCCATTTTTCAGAACTTTTAGAGAATGGATGGAGTTCCAGAACAGCAAGAAGGCAAAAATTCAATGCCTGTCTTAAAAAGGTGAAAGAAGAGGACTTAAGGCATGACAGTCTTGTCCAATTAGTTTCAATTCCTGAAATATTCTTGAGAAAAACAAAACCTAAAAGATTTTTTTCTTTTTTTACAACAAGAAAATACATACTTAACAATATAGTTTTGTCATGAGCAAAACCTAGCAAGCCAATAAAATTTCTCCATCCACAGAAAAATAGTTTTTGAATGGGAAAGAAGCAGTGGGTGACATATAAAAAGAAGTTAATGACTTGTAATAAAAAGCTAAGGAAACAAATACTAATTTAAAATACTTTAAGGAAAAAACAAAATGTTTTCAAAAATTTGATGTAGAGACTAGTAATAAAAAAAAGGATATTATGAATGAGGCTCAGCAGGGGACCATCCTGGTTTGGTGAACTGGGTATTTTTCTTTCATTACTTGGACAGTGAAGTGGTCATCCATATTGAAATAGTAATTTTAAAAATCTCAGATGACAGTAAATTTGAGAGAAAGACAGGAAAAACATTCGTCCTTCCTCCATAGGTTTTACCAAAAGTAACAGGAAATTAAATTTAATTAAAGATGTGCACACATAAACATACATTTTAGTAGTTCTGAAGAATTCTTAATAACCATGAGTCAGTTCCGAAGCAGCTGAACTCACAATTACACCAACTTCAGTTTAGACGTGATTGTATGGCATCAACACATTGCAACAATAGCTCAACCAGAGCACTGGACTTAGACCTATATTTTGAAGTATATCCCGTTTTCTTCTTGTCTTCCTCTACCAGATTCTTTCCAAATCTGCATTAAACGATATGTAACAGAGAGCCACAGCCATAGCCTGGAAGATGATACTCAGTTCTGACCATCCCATCCTTTGAACGCTCTGTCCTACCAGTCCTTGGTGATTCTTGGTCGTAACTGCTGGGACGCAGCAAGCCAGCACTATCACCAGTATTAAATAACTGACAGCGTATTTCAGCTTGCTGGGATGTTATCAGTCAACTTTCTGGGGGCATGTGGCCATATGGAAGACACTGCACTCATCCCCCTTAGGTAGCTGAATACAGGCTGGACATTGCCTGCCCAGACATGAAGGCTTCAGGTTACCTTCACCCCCAACTCTTGTTCCTGTAGATGCCACTCCTCTACTTCAACTGGCAAGCTGATTTTTTTGTGTAGGCAGCACGATCAGTGAGGAGCTGTTATCACGGGGCACGGCAACTCATGCATCTTATGTTGCACAGACATTTTGGGCAGTACATCACCACGGAAGAGCAGGGCTCCTCTGCTGACGTTCTCCCTGCCAGAATGTAGTATCTGTGCCATAGGACCATCCCAGTGATAACTTAATGTCTTCCCCATGGGATCACCAGACACAGCCCAGATGGCTGTTGTGGGTGCTGGGCCAAAGCAGCCTGCAGGAGCAGACACAACTGCCACAATTGTGCTATAGGAACCCAGCAATATCAATGCCTTATTAGAGGCCCATGAGAAAAATATGAGTTTGGACTGATGAGCTGATGCCTATTTATTTGAGGCAGTATAGAATACATTGATTAAATGGTGACAATTTGCTTTTTATGCACTGAGAAACTTTATGGGTTTGGTTAATATAATAGCAAATAGAAAATACACTTTTAGGAATATACCTACAATTACGGAAGCACAGACACTTCAAAAACATTCTACGCATATACACTTCAGTGAAGAATTTAGGCGAGGCATCTCAGAATACAAGAGTAAATACATAAATTGATAGAATTTTGAAAAAGCAAGCTACTGAGACAGAGACATATATTATTATTCCTTATCACTGATGTAAAATATCAGCAAAACATCGAAAAAAAATTAAATATCTTCCTATTTTCTTGCATACTGAATTAAAGATGCACTTCACCTTCTAAGATGAATTGTTTCCGTGCATTTCCACGATCTGATTCTATCCTGATCTTGATCTTCCTCATCAGGCCATACAGAACAAGTAGAAGAAGAAAAAACCATTTCCCAATGCATTGGTTGTCAAGGTATTACAACCTACTGCTTCTGGATTTCATATCCAACTGTTTCCTACACACCCTCCATTGTTCTATCTTTGATGCATAGGTAGTGTGGTCAAATTAATGCTGCTATTGAAACCTAGAATTTTGCATTTCTCAAATGCAGCCCAAATATTGCACCTACAGCTTTTTTTTTTTTTTTTCCTTCTCCATTTCATTTCCTAGGTTCCTTTTAGGGCAAAAAAAGGAAAAAGTCCTTAAGGCAATATAAGCACTTAATCCAACTCAAATACTAAAGAGGACATAACCTTTTAAATCATCTTAAATATTTACGATGCCATAAGCTCTTAAACTTCCTGGAATACTTAGCCTTCCTTAAAACCTCACAGTACTCAAAGTCCCTAGAGCAACATAAGCACCTAAACTGCTTCAAATCCTTCCAAAGGACACAACCTTTAAACCAACGTTCAGGGTCTAATTTTTAGGAATATTTTTGTTTCTTCAGGCACAACTCTGCCTGGTTTTGTCCACAAATCAGGCAGCTATTTAAGTACTATTCACATGCTTCCCTTGACACAATACTTTCATCTGATGGAAGACACATGCACGGAAATGATGTAGAGCACCCTGCTACCCTGGGAAAGTCAACGCGGGTAACGGGAAGGATTCCCTTGGTCCTAAACCCAGCCAGCATTCAACTTAACTGAAAGAAAAGTAACAGAAACCCAAGAGAGTCACCAAAGCCTTCATAGCACCTTGTTCAGACCTTCAAGCAATGTCTCACAACGAATCAAGCCAAGTTCATAATATTTCACCATCAACTTGCAGTAGCAAATCAAGAAATTACAAAATTGACATCTGCAACAGCAGCAAATGCGATCTCTGGGTGGAACCCAGCAGTAAGTATTAAGAATAGAGCCAGTGTAAAAGCCACATTTGAGAAGTGATCAGCTAACACGTACACAACCAGACACTACTTCAGGACTTTCAATTCTTCAGGATGGTGTCAACCCTCATTCATCTTCTAACCTGATTTATCTTTTTAACAACTGTGTGGTGAACTTCAGTCACTCTGTTTCCTTCCTGCATAACCCTTTCAGATAGGTCTGGAGTGAGCAGAAAAACTATTCAGAGTAAAGTAGTCTTACTCACACAAGCTTGAGAGGCAAAGGTCCTTCTCCTTCCAGAATTTACTCGTTCAGGCTTTCAGTGTTTCCTACAGGCCAGGAAGGGAATTTCCCGTGTTCCTGTCTAAAGAGTATCTCATTTTTTTATTCCAAGAGTGAGTGCAGCATTAAGTGAAACATTAGTGCCACAGATGCTCTCAAGCAATGGGGAAAAATTACAAATGATTGGGGTATTTTAATTTTGAAATTCATGAAACACAGTAAATTGTAAGTCAGTCACGTTGCCTGTCCTTAGGAAGTAAATAAAGGTAAAGCTGTCCACCTTCAGAACACACTTAAAAACTCATATTTGCCAGACTTCTGCATGACAAGCAGTCACTGAATATATGCATCTGCAATTTTTTTATAAATTATTTTACATAAACCATAAGCTATTTCAATAAAAGTGTTTTATTTATCAATGAATAAAATATTTGAAATACACAGCTCAATGTTAGAAAAAATTACCGTTATGTTGATGTTTCAACATGTTGAAAATCTGAACGTTTGGGAATGCTCCTACAGCTATATGGCAAAGACTTAAAGAGGTTCAAAGAGTCCGTGTTTATGGTGAGCCTGGTGAGCAATTACAACATTGTACAAAACACTACAGAGTCCATTTTATCAATTTTTCCATTTTCTTTGTACCTTTACTGTCTTACCAATGAAATGCATCGATGTTCAAATATTTGATTACCTTACACTATAGTGGATGGTCTAATACTACTGGGATTAATGGGCATTTCATAACTATCTCCTTGTCATTCTAGTCTCACAACTGTTCTTTTTCTCTTTTTCCTTGGTCTATTTTATATATATTTACAAACTGCCAATTTCCTTACATCCCATGACACTCAGTTTCACCCATAAGCACAAAAAAAGGTGCAAAATTTTAAGCTATTTGAGTCAGTATGACTATTTTAAAAATAATGCAAATATACGTAGAATTTTAAATTATTAAACAGCAAGCTACAGTGGACACACATGTTGGCTTTTGAGTAATTCCTGAACATAGAATTTGGATTTTTACCTTTGGCATTTCATCTTACTGTTTCACAGTACGCTACCCAAGTAGCTATCTACTGGCTCAGTTTGAAGAGCACGGGAACGGGTAAGTCATTAACTCAGCGCCGTACGTAGTGTCATGGAAACAGAGTATTGACTGATGGGCCACAAGCGAAGACTTTGATAACTAAGAGCTCATAAATCATGGTGAAGTGTCCAGTGAAGAACTACAGATACCAGCATAGAGCAATCTCATTTACAAACACTGACTAGGACAGAAAAACACTAGAAATTTGCACAAGATTAGAAACCTGGGCAGAAATCAGAGAGACTTCGTTTAGAGAAGCAAACTAAATCTTCATCTTACAAGCAATGAGAACAGTAGTCCATACCACAAGTGATGCCCTGTCCAGTGAACTACCTCATCAATATCGCTGCTATCATCAACACTCTTCACTATGTGCCATACTAAATTCAGCACCATGTCCACATACTTCCATGTGTGCACGCACACGTGTGTATATGTACACACACCCACCCCCCCACACATAATTTGTTAGAATACTGAAGACGACAGAGATTTACAACGAAAAGATACTCAACTTTCAGCTTTCAGTATTAGCTTCCTTTTTCTTTTTTTTTTTTTTTTTTCCTATTGATAAACAAGCACTAACTTCGCTATTGCTTCATTTACCATATAACCACAGAAAAGGGACTTGAAAAGGACAGCCCTCCACACAGGTCATCTAGTTCTCCTCTTTAACATATCTTTTTAAAGCTTCCCTTAGAAAAGTGAACAGAGAAGGTGAGATCAAAAATTCAAAACGTCACCCTTTAAATGACATTTTAAATGGAAATAGTCTAGATAAAAACAACTCCTGCTTCAATACAGTTTTAAATATACAAAATAAAAATAGTCCACTGTCATGTAAGTACATGTGAATATCTGAAAACATTTTTTAGTTCCAGAAGAGACCTCTACAGTTACAGATTCTAATCCACTATCTGAGCAGAAAGTGAAAATATTACATTACTCACAGATAAGAAAGGGTTTGGTTGTTTTGGGGCTTTTTTACAGGGTTATTTTTCTGACAAGGATCCCTGTGGCCTTATTTAACTAAGAAAATTAGTCTACATTAGGAAATAGTGGAGCCAAACCAGAATGGCCTTGTACAGCAGGACAGCTGATGCCAAGCACTTTATACCCACACAACATGCTTCAAGACACTATTTTGTACTACTGCATACTTTTGTTCCATTTCTGGAGTGCTTGCCCTTGTCTAGCTTTATCGCCAGGAGTGTTCCAAGGCAAGCTGGTTTATCCTGATACTTCGGAAGTGCAATACTGATCTGAAGTTAAATACTTACAGAGCTTCTACCAAAGCCTCTTAATACTACGATGGTAACCATTTTCTAGTCTAGGTATAAGACCACATCATTTTAGTTTTGTACAGAAGTTTTTAAATATTTCTTTTGCTGTGGCAGATTTACATCTTTTGTCTCTTCAGACAACTATTTCCAGCCATATGCAGAGACTCAGCTTAACAAGCCAACTCCAGTATGGGAGCAACTCATTTCCAGACAATGAAGAGCTTTGGAATTTAGCTGTAAGGCTTCAAACCAAATTTCTCCAAAGACACAGGAGGTCTCAACTTCAAATTACCCAAAGGCTTCTTTTTCATCATGAATTTTAGAGGACTTTACAATAATGTATGCACGTTAGGGGATTTAGAACGATACACTTCAACATGCATGCACTAAATTATTGCAAAATCAATTAAAATGCATCTAGAAAAACTTGATCACAGTCACTGACTTTTGCAGCTGAAAAAAACAGAAGTACATCTTTTACTAACATATGGCTGGGGATTGCTCACTTGAGACTGCACAGTTTCAGACAGTTCATCTGGAGCCCATCTCCCCCATGTTCCACATTTTCATCAGAAACAAGAACTGAGGGATAATGACCTCTTGGGGGAAGGTTGATGACCTTGATTCTGCTCTCAATAACTGCCTCAGAAATCATTTATCGTATCTTGCAAAAATACAGGTATAAGATGCACCGAGAATCAAAGTACCATTTAACTGCTCCACTGAAGAGCTTTCTCCTTAAAAGACCTGATGACAGATCATTTTTTCCCCTGAGTAAAGACACCAGCTAAAACTGCGATTCTTTCTCTGTCAGAGTAAAATTAGGGGAAGGAGGTGGAGAGAAAGGGGATCACATTTTAGTTTTATTCCACTGATGCTGCTGCCTGTCACTAAGAGATGAAGGGCTGAAATCCCATCAGTCTGGATTTACAGATCTGAGGATGAAGAATTAGTATTTTTGTGTTTTTGCAGAAAACTCCTTGATGTATAGCTCCATTATTGAATGTGAACAGCAGCAGTTTAAATTTCAAATGAGGTTCTATTAGCATAACCCATACTTTGTTTCTATTTAAAAATATGATTTTAGCCAAAATTGTGTCAGTTGAGAACCTACACGTTTTCATTTGTTGCTACAGATAAAGAAGAGAAGCAGTTTTATATTTCGCTACCGCAAAATATGAGGTCTAGAATAGCATAAACATTAAAGAATACCTCTAAGATACTACTGCTATCTCCTTCAGCCAAAGGGACAAGGGGTGAGTGAATGGTCCATAGCAATGGTGCAGGAAAGGCCTTACACAGGCAGCAGTGCTGGTGGGGCAAACCCCAGTGTCGTTTACAGCTGTCTTTCCAAACCGATTTTCTAAAGAAGATTATTTAAAGACCCTTAAATTGCATTGTGGAGTAACCGTTTAATTAGCTTTGGTTTCCATCATGGATGTTTTCATCAAAATACGCTACACAACAGATGGTTTCTGCTCTTACTCTTTGCAACTACAGTGTTTGTGCAACTACTGTCTTGCCCTTGAAAAGCTGTTTGCGTTTAATGTATCTCATCCCGATGGTGTTAACACATATAAATATGCTGGTTTTCTGACATATACATGTATCAGTATATCAGAACTCATGAAACTGTTACTCTACGTGGCCAGGTTCCAACTGTACTGTGTTTGCATAGTGCTATCTGCTGTAATATTACAGAGCGCTTCAAACTGTACAACAGCCAGGTGACAACTGTATTCATTCCAGGTATCTGAAGTTAACCCTTTTCATGCAAAGCAGTCAAAAACCTCATCTTCACTGTGGAGCACAGTCAAGATCCAGGCACGATCCCCACACAGCTTAGGGGACAAGGGGACGCACGTAACTCAAGGGCAGAACCCAGAGACCCAGCAGCCCAAGCCGACTACCACTGCAAACAGCCAGACCTTTTGGGACTGTTTTGGGGTTGGGATGCTTGTGCTGGACTTACTGTTTCCCTGTGGCAAGTCAATCCATTTCTCTATGCCTTGGCATCTCCATGTTGAAAGTATTCATCAGGATATGTATGACTGAAGCTTCCTGAATTACCGGTGTGCAGCAAAGGCATGGTGACCAACACAGAGCAAAAATGGTATGGTATTTCTGCAGTCAGCCCACCTGATGATTTAAGTACTCTCAGCAGGGTTCCACGGGGGGTTAGGGTTAGAGTGATACTTAATTCATTAATGTTTTCTATAAAGTTCTTTGAAATCTTCAGATGAAATGCAGTGTATTATTACTATTATCATATATGTCATGACTTGTGCCCCAAATGATCTCACCATACATTGTTAACTGTACACAAGAATCCCTTCGTTACCATTCAAGTGCTTCTACCTCTGAAACATAACACTGTAGCTGTTTACCAACAGACAGCAACCCTATAAAAACTTTTACTGATCTTATATGAAGAATACTGTGTTCCATTACAAATGCATGTTTCATACCATTTCCAGTTCCTGAACAGCTCAATGCCAGGGCACCGCAACTTCATGCAGGAGGACACCAGAGTCTGTGAAATCATCATTTCAGAGAAGGGCATCTGCTTAGCCGGCATCGTTATTGAGCCTATCACACATCTCTCACTCCCTTATACCACAGGAAAGATAACTCATACCAAACTAATATGGCTGCATCTCTCACAAAGTAAAAAAATTAAGAAAATTGGCAGAATGGGCATAAGATCCAATTAATCGATGCTGTCAACCAAGTATTCAGGAATCTAACCATCCAAAATCCACTAGAGATAAGAGCTTATATAGGCTGAAGAAATGAAGACATGCTGTTAAAAACTTTTCCTTCTTCTCTTGCCTGCTTTGCAACTTGAGAAAAGATGCATAGCACACAGGTAGTTTTTAAAAAAACTATCAATACATATTTATACTTCCTAAAAATGCCTGCAACAAACAAAACATCTTTCCCTTTCCCCCTATCTGAAACTCCACGTTGTCTTTAAATTTTGAATCCACCAACCGTGCGATGGGAACTTGATTCGCTACCTACAACAGAATGGGACTGGCCACATGGAAATTCCTATTATTAAAAAAAAACACCTGATTTAGCTGCCCATGTTATGGGCAATTTTTGCTCTGTTAATTTTGATGTAGTCAATAATGACTTTCTTTACTGGATGTTCTTCAGGTTTCTATACTCAGATTCACTCACTGGACCCTGATATTCTCAGGCTGTTGGATATACTCAGTTTGAAATCTCTAAGAGGGTCAGGACAAAATGTCAATCATAAAACAAAATTTATAGTTTGATAAAAATATACACAGTTCTTCACTACTCAAACATCCTCTGTTTAGTGGCACCTTGGCTGAACCACCCTTTTCATTTTCTCAAAACTAGGGTTCTTTTGGTGGATTTTTGTGATAATGCATAAAATGCCATTCAAAACTAAATATTCTTAAAAGTAGCAGAAGGATAGGAATATTACAAATTCAACTCAAATAAAGTCAGACAATTGTGAAAAAAAAAAATCAAGCCTGTAAAACTTATATCAACCACATAAAGAGCCAGATTGTCAGCTTCAGTGAAGTTCTGCGGATTTAGCAGTGAGAATCTTGGCCAGCGAGTACTGATATGACAGCATTTCTAAGGGAAATATTTTGTTCATGTTTATAGTACAAGGCTTACTGATACTGAGACACAAACACTGGTGAATGCTATTTTGTGCAAATATTTTATATATATACACATATATATATGTAAAGAGAAAATACCTTAAAATTATTTTATTAACATGCGATTGCCTACCTTCTCTAAGCACTTTCCTTAGGCTATTATGCAAGTACTCTTAAAAAAAACACAAATCACTTCCTCAGGTCAAATGTAGATTTAGATTCCAGGAGTCAGGTATTCTCTGTAGTTTTATGCTATTATACATGCCGTTTGCGACTATGCAACACTTAACTCACCACATCTTAAATAACAATGAAAAGATGGAGACAAAAATGAGAGATACATCCCAGCTGCAAAAAGTAATGTTCAAAACAAAATTAAAAATGAAGGAAAATTTGATAAACCCCAATGAGGTTAATCAATCAGCTGTAAGTGGAAGTACAGAAATAGTTTACCATAACGAACACGTGCATTTCTTCTACAATAGGACAAGTACAGTATTGAGACCATCTCTGAAGTATATTCTACTGTTGTCCATTGTTTCATCACAGTGATGTTAAAAACACAAATGGAGTAAGTCTAGCCATCCAAGTTAGCAATTCAAATACATAGCAATTAGCCACAAAAAGACATCTAATAATAAGTTACACTACAAGTTCTGTGTCATACACCTGTTTTTTAACTAAAAGCAAATAGAAAAAACTTATGTTCCTTTTCATGTCTCTTAGAGCTGTTCAACTACTTGATGGCAAGGAAGTGCTCCCCACATACAGCCCTTGCCTGGCAATACTGGAACCGAAGAAGGTGGTATGTTATCATCCTATGTTAGGTGATGTAGTTGCCATTACTCAAATATATGCAGCAGTTGATAGTACAAAGAAATCTACGATACTTCAATACAAGTAGAAAGAAGCATTTCATCATAATCTCATCTAATAGAACACATTATCAATATTAGTTGATAGTAATCTTTTTCAAATTGGAAAGTAATCCAATTGCTTGCTTTTAAAAATTAGCTAAAAGTGCATTTTCGTCTGTTGTATTAGCAACAATATTGTCTATTATTGCAAGCCATAGTAAAGCAACTATGCTAGAATCTCATGATACATCCCTTTTGCTATCTTAACTAGAAATTAGTAATGACATAAGAGTTGAAACATTTGTATTTCTCAAGCCACAGACAAAATACGAGAAAAAAAGCCTCAAAATCTATTGACATTTCATAGGTAATACTAAAATGGCATTTGAAGAGTAATTTTTTAATGGTTACATAAAATGGCTAAGCAAAATGGAAAATGTCCTTTTAATAAGCTCATGAGTATCAGCATAACCACAAAGAAATAATTTTTCAAAGAATTTTATTTACTCATGGGAAAGCAATATTTTGGCAATGTCAGTGGTAAAAATCCTGCCTCTTAAGTCTCACATAAAGTCACATGAGATGGAATTTATCTGCCTCAACATTTAACAGAAAAGTTAGATGTCTAAATTTGTGCTGGTCACCTTAGGCTTCTTTTATTGTCAGTCACAAGAAGCAGGCATCTCCAAAGGATGATTCCTCTCAAGACAGACATAAAAGGAGGCTATGGGAATCCTCCCCTGGAAGCCTCCATCTCTCTTCACTGACTAAAGACGTCTAAAGTGACCAGCTCAGATTTACACCACCTATGTTTTACATGGCTAATGTCAGGAGAAATTAATCCCACTCTTGACATTCTTCTCAAAAAGTACATGGGAAAAGTAAGCGTCAGATGCAGAAAAAGAGAATTCTCAACTAGCATAAAAATCAAAATAGACTGTCCCAGAAAAATTAAAAAAACAAGACCCTTTTGTGAAAATAACAGGGGATCTGTGCATGCCATACAGTGTTTGATCTCCAAGCCACGACAGACTCAATCATTTCTAGGAGCTTAAGAATATACAGAGAATATTTTCAGAATATGCTGACAAAGTAATATGCCTCTTCTGATTATGAGTAAGCAGCAATTTTCAAAAGCTTTGTAATTCACTGCAATAAGGATAGACGTTCAGAGGCATGGCAAAAGACCCCATTAAAGCTTCACTTTCAAATTTCAAGTCCTTGCTCAAAAGCGAATCAGAGAGTTCCTAGACCTTTTTTTAGAACATCTGGGGTTTTTTTTCCATTTTCAGAAATGATACACCCATCTCACGGAAGCTTTTGCAAAGGCATGCAGCCTACAGCAAAACTGTGGACAGAAAATGTCTGCCAAACTAATAAAAGTTGAAAATCAAGAATACTGTCATTTGTGAAGAGAGAGTTCCTTTTTCCTAAGTATTTCAAAATACAAGGAAGCCCCTGATTCACACATTTGTAGAAGATGAAAGACTATATTGTTAAGTCTCACTGTAAATTTGCCCGGTTTTTACATGTTTACATTGGCATCCACTTGAATTATGGACTGTCCCAGAATGGCCATTTGCAAGTACCTGAAAACAGAGCTTATAATGAAACTGCTAGGCTGCTTCATAGGTCTCATTGACCTTTGACAAGACTTCAGGAAGACAGCTCTTTCTACAGTGGATTAATGGATCTCTTCTCCAAGGCTTTGTCCCTAGTTTTGTCTTTTTTTTTTTTTTCCAAACAGCAAACAATACTAAAAATGTACCTTCCTTTCCATGGATCAAGTGAAAGAGATACTCGTTTTAAACATCTAAAACCCCCATCATGTGACTGTCCACATCACGTGAAATATGGTGTTAATTCATAGCTAAAAAATATTTTCACAGACTTCGGTGTGATTTTCATAATTATATTCACAAGACTTTAAATATAATTTAACACATTTTAGAAAGCTCACAACTTCTGCCATCTCTCATCTTTAGCCAAAACTTAACTAAAAGCCTAAACTGAACAGCGAAATACATCAAAATAGGAAAAATTAAATTAATTAAAAAATTGAAATATAAAATAAAATAGCAGAATCTTGTCTGATTTTGCTTACCTATAAATATGCCCAGTATCATAGAACAGCTGAGGTTGGAAGGGACCTCAGGACAACATCTAGTCTAAACCCCTGCTCAAGCAGGGTTAGATGCAGCAGGCTGCTCATCACTGTGTCCCGTTGGGTTCTGAGTATCTCCATGGACGGAGACTCTACAGCCTCTCTGGGCAATCTGATCCAGTGTTTGACCATCCCCATGGGAAAGAAGGTTTTTATATTCTGTTTAAATAGAATTTTCTGTATTCATTTTGTACCCATTGCTTCTTACTCTGTCACTGGGCACCAAGGAGAAGTCTGGCTCAATCTTCTTTACACCCTCCCATCAGGTATTTAATGTGAGAATGAAATGATATTCAGTATTCTACTGTTCGGGAGAGGCAAAGATCTTGTGACTAAATTAGTCCAACTGCTAATCATATGATATCACCCAACCCACACATGATGCTTGGTGCTATACAAAATCAGGCTAGCATTTTTAAGATTCAGAAATTACGTATGTATATATGAATTATACAGTACCATGCCAACACTATAAATTACTATAAGACACCTGCTTACTTGCTAGCCACTTGTGACCATTTCCTGGTTTTAGAGATTTGAATTTTAATTTATAAATGATATAAAGGACCCTGCACTACCACAGGGTGAAATGCACAACAAAACAATAGTCCCCACATTAGATAATAAGTAAGGGTGCCTCACTCAAGTTTTTCCACTTTTATAAATGGCAGAGCACCAAAAATATCTACAAGGTCTGAGACTATAGCTCATCAAGCAATTTAAGCTGCAGAAACCAGCACAGCTGCCAAAAGAAGCTATCGTGCACTCCCCCATACTTTAGGCTGTGAATTCCCACCCCTATCACCCTTTGTACCAGTCGCAGCCCTCCAACAGCCATATGGGAGAAGACTGGGATAAACCCAGGTGAAAACAAAACTATACAAACAATTGGTTAATTTCAGCCAGATCCATTCTCCAAATTTATGAACAGCTACACATGCTGAGGGAGAAAAATATAGGGAGGGGAAAAGCAGCTGGCACTACTTCTTACACAGACATGCCAGCTGAAAGGGTTGACAACACTTAGGTTAAAGCTAAGTGGTCAATGGAGAGGCACAAGCTACACTTTTATTATTATTATTAATTTTTACCTGATAATATTTTTAATATATATATACACACACATATATATATACACATGCATATATATATACATACATACATGCATAATAATTATTAAAATTACAATGCATAATACTGAATTCCCTAGCCGTTACTTTTAGGATGAGCTGGAGATGCCTCTGGAGATGCCTGCTTCTCTCCTGAGGCCCAACCTAGGATGACTAACAGAGATTCAGCTGCTTAGTTTCTATGTATCTAAATTAACTCAGATCTAGATGAGTTGAAAACGTTTGAAAAACAGGTATGTGACTATTACAGCACTTCATTCCCATCTACAACTGCCAATTCCCATTTACAATTCCCAATAGCAATCGCTACTTGGAAAAAAATAAAATGTAACATAGCTTACCATCACACAAACATAGGAGGAGTTTGTATTTTCTGTATGGTCCACAAATTTCTTCCTAAGCTTATTCTACATCTACAAGCAACACGTTTCAGTGATGTGGCACTGTGTTCCTCCCACAGAGCACATAAAGCCACAGCAGAAACAGCCACAGTGCCAGGTCAGTTATAAATCACTTACATTTCTTCGGAGTCACTTGGTCACCCTGCTGTGCTGTCGGAAGGGACGGTCTTTTCCTTTTTGCTCAAACTGATCCTCCTTCCAGAAGTGTCTGTCACCTCTACTACAGATCAGGACAAAAGGTCCTTAACTTTCACTTGAAATTATCTAAGGGTAAGAAGGGAAAGGAATACAGTCAATGCAAGCATCCATATAGGTTTTCTATACCAAGGTATTATAATCGCCTCTTTAAAACACACTTCAGGGCCGTTCTTACACACATATACTGCACACCTTGGAAGAAATCCTACACATTTTACACCTTTCTCTCTTTCTTTCTTTGTATGAAACATGTCAAGTAGTCACTACTCCTAAATCAGTCATCTACTCCACTCCCAAGATTAATAATAAAAAGATCATATTACTTTAAAAAGCGTAAGCGTACAAATAAAAAGATAATTTCCTATCATTGACTATTTATTTTGCACCACAAAGAAATCTTGAATACTTTTGGCAGGGTTCCAGTAGGCAATCACAATCTGCTGAACACAGGTTCACTGGAAACTGTCCTGGCTACCCATTATTGATAAATATTCTGATCTGAATCTTCTATTAACCAAAACAGCTCTCTATTGCACCACATCTTACTGCTCAGAAAGTGAGACCTGGGGTTTGTGATGGATAGCCCCATGAAAATTTAAAACTTACCATTCTATCAGAGTCAAAACCATAAACTGAAAGTTTAAAATTACTAGGAAAGGAATAAAGAACAAAGCATAACACATCATTTGCCACCATATTAGTCCCCATCTTGAAAAGTATCCTCTGCTTTGGTGTCCAGCACAGAACACAACTCAACAGAATTAATCTGCAAAAAGGTTCAGAGAAGAAAATGTACATGATCAAAGGCTTAGAATGATTTCCATATGAGGAACACTTCAGTACGCCACAACTATGCAGACAAAAAGAAGCAACTTAAGGGAGGGCATGACAGAAGACTACAAAACCCTGAAGAAGATGGACAGATTGCACAGACGTCATCTGTTCCCTATCCCTTGAACTCAGGAGCTGCCTAGTAAAACTCAAGGTCAAAAGAAAAAGCAGGAGTTTCTTCTCCACAAAATGGGTACACGTAACTGTGGACTCCTTCCCAACGATGCTGTTGATGGAAGGAGTTTCCATGAGTCAAAAGGGAGAGTGGAGGCACCCTCAGAAGGGAGCCTTCACTGGAGACAGAGGTGAACTATTGGTCCGAACCAGGATGACCAGTCCTACCTTGTTGTATATTAATCTACACTAGTGCTAATTCATCAAATTCTTATATCCATTTACACCAATATATTAACCGCACGAGAACCAGAATGACTGCATTAGGTACACAGGGAGTCCAGTCTTACTTGCATTTGAAGTACAGGCTATATCCTTTTGAACTGCAAAGTGAATTCCCGTGGTTCTCTGGACGTTACTACATGCTTAAGAAATCTGACTGTCTTTTCCAAAAGAGCGTCACCACAGGACAAAAAAAGATAATCAAATGAGGTAGCAAAGTCTTACTGTAAAGCAGCAGTAGCCTTCCTCTCCCCGGTCCACAGTCCCAAAGCAGTCAGGGCAGAAGGCTACAAAGCAACGTTCTGCTTCTCAAGTTCTTTACTGGTCTCATGTGTTTGAGTCTGTAACTTCATCCATGTGTTCCAACTCAGTTCAGCACTTATATAAATGCAGGTCAGCATCTCCATGTCCCAAATTTCATCTCAAAGTAAACCTTAAAAATCATAACACTCTCTATTCCAATATCTTCTCTTTTGCTTTAATCTCTAGGATACAGCAGTGTTTCTGATTTATTTTGGGTAAGTTTAGATCAATTAAAATTCCTTCAGGGAAGCCTTCTGAACCAGCAGAAAGTGAATGACTGTCATCAGGAACAAACACTTTTTGCTGTCATGGACTGGCATGTCACTTTTCAGCAAAAACTATGTTAATTAATTCCATCCACACCTACCAGGTGTACCAAAGGAATATAGCCAGTCCTTTCTGCTGTCTTGCTAGACACAGATCTTTGTGTCTGTGAACTGAGTATCCCTATATGGAGACTTATGCATTGGCACATTATACGAAGAGCAGCCTGTACTAGCACAAAAAAACATAACAGGACAAAAATAACTTTGTTCAGACATCAGTATGCACCAAAATCCCTTTTGCAAGATGCACGAATTAATACCCTAATGTTTCCCCCCCCAAAATCAGAAATTTTCCACTACATCTACGCACAGACCTATTAATTAACATTCTTTTTAGACTCGATGGTGAGGAATTTGAATTACTGATACTTTTTTTGGTCAGCTTGATATATCGGATCAAAGTATATTTACTGTTCTATCTATTCCCCCTCATCACTTCTACACTCCGCAAAAGAAGAGGCTGCTATGATGTTTGCTGCTCTGTTTGCTTCTGCAGCTCAAATGGCTACACTGAGGATGAAAGAAAATTCACTGTACAGCATGCTAATGATCAAAGAGCCGTGTACTACTGGCCTATAGCAACATTCTGGGCCACGGCTCCCTTTGACCATTTGTCCAACTTCTCTGTTTAGAATGTAAAATCTTAGGGGTAGGAATATAACCCATTCAGCTCAAAAGGAATCCAAGTTCTGTTTGATATCCTGCACGTCACTGTGATACTGACTATAAATAAGAGCAAGCTGTAGCAAAGAAGAACCAAATGTCTTGGAATTTGTCTATGAGCAAAGACAAGCTTCTCACAAAATTGCAAAATTCAGAGACTGGACTCCAGGTATACTACAGAAGGTAAAATACTACTGCAGGATAAACCCTTTACAAACAATTTGATACTAGTAATAACAACAGTTCAGAATTAACATTGCCACTACTTCGATGTTGAGCAAGGACACCATAAGAACAGGTATTAGAGGACAGCTACCTACTGGCTGCCAAATAAAAAGCGGTGAATGTCACTCTTGCCACACGTGGCTTCAAGTTACAATTTAAAACTTCACAAAACCTTCCCATGAATGTGATCTTGGCGCTCTCACACAAGTGCACATGAAGGGGGAAAGGTTGATACACAATCACCTCAGCTAAAAGCGCTGGGAATCAACTCACCCCCAAAATTGTGTAAACTAAGAATGCTTTCTTTTCAACCACCTGTCATATATTCCCATCCAAAGGTTAAACGAGCGTTCATGCCTGCTTTAAAAATTAATTCCAAATATTCCAGAATTCAATTATACCCCTGATGGAAATCCACTCATACCAAAGATGTATGAAGAAATTTTTACATGAAGAATTCCTTAGCTTACGATTTTTATTTCTGAAACAGCACACTGATACAAGTAACTTATAAAATTAAAGACACAAACATATTCCAGAGTACACATATACTAATATGGGCTATCAATAGCTATGCCTGTGTGCAAGCTCCCACCATTTCCGTAAGTTACCTAAGACACAAAGTAAAAACTACACATTGTAACATGATCTTATTTACATTAGTGTTATGGGAATTTTTTTGGCAATTCATAAAGCCACAGCTGCATTACAAAGACATCCCAAATAAGCATTAATAAAATAATTTATCTCATGGTTGCCACTTATTTTTAGAATATATTACAGAAGAATGCATTAGAGAAAAAGTATTTGAGGAGGACTACACAAGCAAGTTTCTTAATTGTTTTAGGATTATACGTCTTATTTGCCAAAAACAGTAGAGCTCAGGTCCCTGACTAAATATGCTATAAATTCCGTTTCTGTACGTAAGTATCCTATTAATTTTACTTTCAATACCTATAGCCGATTGGGTGAAACCAAGTAGAAGACTAGAACAGGATATGGCCTGAAATCATCGCCTATAAACAATCAAGGGCCGGATTGGAGTTTTGGTTTAAGACTGAGTAATATTTACTCTCGTATGTAACTGTACAGTCAGTCTAATGTAGCATTACAATCATGTGTCTTTAGTTCTGTGTTTACCTGAAAGCCTTTACCCAGAAATCTTACCTCACAAAAACAATCACTGCTTGGCTAGTAAATGCTGAAACTTCTGTTACGAAAGAGACATTAAAATAGGGCAACAAAAGACACAAATATACTTGTGCAAAAATCCCTCCCAGCTGATCCCTGGTATCATTGTCCTAATCTGAAGACAACACAACGAGTAAACAAGGGATCAATGATGATGCAAATAATTAAAATGTTATCCTGCAAACCACTCTAAATGTTGTTAAACTGAATTAAGCTGTTTGGTTTGTCTGCAATTTAAGGAAGTTGATTATGCTATGATCAAAAAGTCAGTATTTCAGAAAACAGCAGAGCTGGCACTACTTCCCTTCTCCTACATAAAGAAAAAAAAAAAAAAAAAAAAAGAGAAAGGCAAGACAAATTATCTATCCACAGATAAAACGGTCTTTCTACTACTAGAACCCATGTATTGGTGCCATTAAGATAACCGATGACCTTCCCTATACTTTGATATAAAACTCCTGCAGGGCCTGAAAACACCTGCTAAAATTTGTAATATTTTCAAATCTAGTCCTCTCATCACCTGTGTGCTGAACTCTTCAAATCTTCTGAATTTGGATCAACTCATTAAATGTTAGAGAAATACTCTTTATTTCTCTTGCAATTTATCCAATTTTTTAAAGAAAAAGAAAACAAAACAAAAAACAAACGAACCACCAACATATTGACCAGAAACACAAATTTAAAGAGGACAGACCGGCATAAAACCAAAGGTAAGATCCATCTCTGAATAATCCCTTGCACGGCTAGCTCTCTGCTATCCAAAGTAAATGCCATGTACGAGAGAGATGATAGAAGACAGGCTAACTAGCAATCTAGAAAAAATAAAAATAAAAATCTATCCAACAATCTGCCAACAAAGATATACTGCTGGATTTGGGTCAGTCACATGGAGTGGTTGGTAAGTTATCATCAGACCAACACACAAGCTCGGGGAGGTTAAACAGGTAGTGGTACGCTGGCATAGCACTTCTTGCGGCAAGTATGCCTGGGAATATTTTTCTCCAGCAACCCCCAGCGGGAAGAGTGCCATCGCCTTTCTCCGATATTCCTCCCAGCTCCGTCTGCCCTTCTCTTTCCAACACGAGACGGCCGTTCAACATAGGGACACACGGCAGGATCTGAAGATACAAGCGCTGTGTTGGTTCAGTATGATTCCAGACATGCAGCATCACACACAATTCAGTCAGGGCTCTGCAATTGACACCAGCACTGACGTGACAATAGCAAGAACTTCAGATTACTTTTTTTTAATCCACCTCATTTCTAAATGCTTTTGATCCCTGTCCCCTGAGAGATCACTCATTAACACACCTCACAGAGCTGCAGCACTCCTAGATGGGGGAGGGGGTGGGGTGGGAGGGAGTGCAAAAGGCTTCTGTAGAGGGAAAGATGTGAGGAATTCCGTAAAACTTCATTCAGTTTTTTATTTTTTTCTTGCCCCCTCAAATTCTCCTTTTCCTCTGTCACCCACTCTCCCTTTTGCTGAAAATGCTGTCTCCTCCTGCAGCCCTGGGAGGAACACATCATGAGTGTGGAGCCAGAGGGACAGAGGCAGGAGAGGCGAGCACTCGGTGACAGCCGGGATGCCTCCTTGTCACCCTAGGCAATGCCGGGACACAGGAAGGGCTTAGACAGGATGGAGAGAGGGTCAGCAATGCTGAAGCCAAAGGTACAAGGGCAGGAAGTCTGAAAAACAGACTCTGATTGACAAAACCGTGGAGACCGTGCCAGGCTAGACAGTAGGAGCATATGCTTATTTGAGGGAATGATTTAAATTGTTATAAAAAAGAAGGAAGACCTAATCTAAAAATGTGAACACCACTGTGCCTGAAGGGATCTTGTGGAGCGACCTGTTTGCTCCTGGGAGTTGTAAGCAGGACAATATCCTTGAGACATCTTCAAATCCAAAATGTCCCTTCTGAACTTTGGCAGACTGGGATGGAATTAAGTGTTCAGCTAGACTGTGGAGTTTTCTATGAGGGTTTGATTTATTTTATCGTCATCGTTATATGGGCTGGTATGTACTTATTTTGCAAAGCGATGCAAGGCACCTTTTTGAGTAACTGCTATTTGTGCTCTTTGGTTCATTTCACACACACAGAGCATACAACGCCCTGGGGTGAAGGCAAGTTTTCCAGAGAGGCTGCAGTAGCACAATGACTTCAGCCTCTTTAAGCTGGGGCTGAAGCAGCCCTACCTTCCCTCATCTTCCTCCTCAGCTCCAGCTGTAGACTCCCATTCTTTCCTTGTGCTGGCTTGGACATTTGTGCAACTGCAAGGTGAGACAGATCAGGGAGTTCAGTTATTTGAAAACAGTCTTGCAAAACAAGTGATCTTCTTTTGGCCAAACTGGGATATCCCTGCCAGGGCAAGAGAAGAGTGTGGAGATCTGGCCAGGATAAAGGTGGGACCACCTAGTCGTGACGCAGCTTGGCTTGCACTGATGAGGAAGCTCATCTTGTGCGTCTTGGCGTGTAGAATGATGAACACTTCTTCCAGCGGCAGAGGCAGCTACAGCACCACTTGCCCCTTCTTCCCAGCACTGGACACTGAGATGTGCCAAGGCAACTGTGCACGGAGCTACATGGTCAGCCATGCCAGGGAACTACACTAAAAGTAATGTGACAAAATAAAAGCTGTTTTCAACCTTACAGACTCCAACTTGCAAACCCACAAAACACTGTATGAGCATCTTTAGAGGCATGGCAATGAGAAGGAACCAAAAGATGCTTAAGCTAGTGCTACTGAAGAAGCATTCCTCGCCCCATGATGTCATTAGCGTATGGACTCCAGCAGTCAAAAAGCTATCGGCTATCGCCGCAGCCATCATCCCCAGCTGCCTTCCCCTCTGTTCCTCTCCAGCCCAGAAAGACGCGCTACAAAGAAGTGCAAAGACCCACCCTACACATGAGATGGAAGCGCAGACCTCGGGGCACAGGTGTGGGCTCTGCCACAAGGACAGGCTGCAGAAGGGCAGCAAGGGCTGCAGCATTAGAACGCAGCAGCTGCCGGTTTCGATTTACACGTCTGAGAGAACTGGGCCCCATTATTAGAGTGTGTGTACACCAGTCTGGTGTACTTCACCAGATCAGTGTTATATCTGTACATAGGTATGTGCATGGTTGTGATTGATTCTCTAAATAGCCCATTGTCAGTATTTATATTATAAAGTGAAATGTAAATCGAAGTAAAAGGCTGCTTTTTGGCCTTAAGATTAACTATTTTTAAAAAAAATTCCAAAAGGAGAGCCTACATTCCACTTTATATCACTCATAATTTTAATCATTTTTGGTTTGTATAATATATTTATCACATTTTTTTCCAGATGACATGGCTGTACTTTAGATAAAAATATATAACTTAAATATACATTGTCTACATTATTTAGAGCGCATATGAAATCAATTGCAGTCCATCATTCTACTAAACTATTGTCCACCTTTCAGTAGTTTAATAGATACAGGAGAGTAATCATTAAATGAAACCTTAATATGAACTATCAGTTTGTAAATGGAGCAGCAAAGTACAGTATCACTGAATTCACAATTCAAGAAATTATATTTTTTATATTAATATTAGGTTTGCTTACGTATTCATTTTTTCCACAATAAAATAATAATAAAAAACCAACAACACAACACCAAACAAACAAAAAAAAAACAGTTAAAGAGAAAACGGGGAAATACCTTATCTGCATTTCTCTTGCAATTCCATTTGGACAACAGTATTTCCTAAACGTAGCCTATTCACTGCTGGATATGTAATTACCTTCAGTTCATAGTCTAGACGTTAATGCTTTCGTAGTATTTAAGACTCCTTGTAACATGCTTGCTGCTTTAAGTAAGCAAGGCTAAATCTTGACCAGATAAATTAGCAAAGAATGCAATAAAAGCTGCAATAAAAGAACTTTATCCTCCAAACCTTCAAGTTGCTGCTAAATGAGATTTCTTTGAAATGCAGATCAGTTGAACTAGATTAGTGAATTTTAGCTCCTGTCAACATCATAACAAAATACAAATACAATTGTTCACTGGCCTTATCTCCATGCTTCCATCTGCTGCCTTGTTATTTACTTTCCTTGATTTACTATGCAGATCTAAATAAGACACATCAAGGAGGGCTTACAACACAATGGCTTCTTAAGCTTTACATCAAGGTATTTGAAACTGAAGCCCTGAAAGGGCTGCCATCAAAGACATATCTCTAATGAACTTCCATATCAGAGAAGGTTTGGTATTTAATACTGCTGTGAAAAGAAAAAGCTACAAATCAGAATGGCCTATGAAGGAAAATGTCTGCAAATCTTGATGAGATTAGCACCTACCAGAATTAATATCCCAATAAAAATGATATCTGGTTCCTTGAAGAGTTAAACTTCCAACCTTTACAAAAATAATGCCTAGTGTCACAATGGGAAAACTCAGCTGACAAGGTCGAAAGGTCAGGGCGGTATTTTTTTTTTCCTCCACAAAATGTTCAAAAAGCATTTTTGCTAGTGGCTTGATTAAGATACTGTTGACAAACTAGCCTTGGAATGAAATAATTAACACAGACGAGAGCGCAACTATGGTACTTTCCGCAACAGCAGAATTTTACAGTATCTTCAAAAAAATTAGCAACAACTTCATGGCAAAACAACATAATCTAAAATGACAGCATGCAACGTTTGTTCATCAATTTTACTATTTCTCTTTCTCCCCCACAGCAATCTACAGCAGTGCAGGATAAAATCTTCTGTCAGTTTGCTTAAAAAAACAATCCGTAAGTGCCACTTCTATTACATGCCATGGCCCTGCTCGCAACATGCAATAAATTAAGAAGTTTATTCCTCATGATTTAAACTCTCTCTATATATATATGATAAACAACTACAAACAGCTTAAAAGTTTCCACAACCCATGCATAACCTTGTGCGCTAAACCGTCAGCTCTCGCAGCGTGCTGCCATCTGACAGGAATTTTTTTTGCTAGGCACCAAAGTACATAAACAAATGATACTTTTCTTTCTTAAGAAAGCATTTCAATCATTTATGTTCTTCTATAGCAAGGGAAGATCCCACAAGCATGTTCCATACCGTGGATCAATCAGCTCCAAACCGAAGTAGACATGTTGTATGCTCCAGTGCCTGGAAATGATGCTGCAGGCTTACCAGATGATGAAAACGGAGGTATGCAGTGTAGGGGAGCCCCACATGGCACCCGCTAGCTTCTGGGCATGTCAAACTTCACAAGTACCCTACAGTCAATGACAGCAAACACCTTCCCTTTTCTTCTCGCCTCCAAACATACACTTGCTTTTCTACCCTCCTTCCAAATTACAGGCAGTCTTCCAGAAACAAAGCCCCCAAACAGAAGCAGCATCCCATGGCTATACGGCAGAAACCACAGTTGGCTTTTTTGCTAGATTTCATTTCGTACAGGCTGTGTTCCAGGCTTACTTACAGCCACGAGAGACCACTACCTTTCCTTGTTTAATGAAATGACAAAACAACAGATTTGCATATGTAGAAGCAGGTGCTCTAACAGGTTTGACTACTTTGACCTAAAGCATGTAAAAAAGATTTATCAGCAACAGCTGTCCCTAAGGTACTGGGGCTCTGACGGACAGTCAAAACTTTACCATCTGCACTGCCGTGTGTTAAAAATGACAATCTGAATTAAAAGCTGGTCAACAAATCTCGTATAACTAATGCCTTCCGTATCCCCATCCATATGTTGAATTCCCAAGATACACAACACTTGGATTATCTATTATAAATACCAGTCTTTAAATAAAATAAGACAATCTAAGAAGATGTGAAAAGTAAGTCTGTGTGAGTTGCTACTTATTCATGAAACAAGCATTTAAATAACACTTTGAATGTACATAGGTTTGAAATGCTTCATCAATTTCACATCATGATATAAACGTCTACTCTTTTAAAGCAGCATTGTATCTCTTTTCAGAATTAAGAAATAGCTATAAATATTTATGTGGGCTAATTTCAGCATTTACAGTGCTACAGAAATTTTTAGCTTGTGGATTATTAACCAACACAATTTTTGTTTAGCATAACTTCTCTGAAGCATTTCTTGAATGCCTGGACAAAAAACCTGGTTGGTAGCAATACATTTCAGAGCATCTCTGCATTCTCTGCACAATGAAGGTGTCACATGCAAGTGAGGCTCACGGTTTACGTTCTAATTTTTTTCCATATGAAGAGGAACTGTGTTTTTTTCTCCCAGACCAGAGAAAGGAACCTGAGAGTCTGAATATGACCCCTTGGTGAACACAGTGACTTGTTCTGGAGCTATGCTAGCAGAAGGTAGCACCATATGCCCCAAGCCCCAACTTGGATGCTCTTTCTACAGTCTAATGTGCTTGTCAGAAGATGTTAAAATCACGGATTTATTTTCTCTGGATATGTTTTATTATTGTACAAAGTAAAAATAAAGGATAATACAATTATTATGACTTTATAGACTAGCATCGAAAACATATTTCCACTGGTTTAAACTGCAAGACCTTTTTTTCTTGGTGAACGGTTTCTGAGGTGTTTCACGTTACAGAAATCTTGTGCCTGATATCAATCAGACCTATTCTAACTCTTACTGATTACAAACTAACAACATTCTAAACTTTAGCATTAATAATTTTCCTTCTCATGCAAGTGTGGAAGCTCTTTACCTGAAAATGAATGAAAATTACTGATCTTTGCTACACCAAATTTCTCTGAATTTTAAAGGGGTTTTTTAACAAAATATTCAGAACACCATAGATCTTACAACTGTAATCCAGGCAGGAAAATTACTAAAATAAGAAAAAAATAATCCATGGAGTGCATACTGAAAGCAAATTTAAAATAACAGAAAATGTGCTTCACGTTTCTAACGATAATTTTAAACGTGGTGGCACTTGTAAATTCATTCACTTTGTGTTTTGTCCTTTAGTTTTCAGAAGAAGGAGAAACATTTTATTCTTAAGAAGAAATATATATATACACATATGCATGTATATATTTACAGCCCCTGCTGAGAGACAGGAGGTACTTTTTCCTCAGTGAATAATGAAACTATCTTGTAGAATTTTGCGAGATTCAAGTGATCTTTCAAACAGTTAAAATTTTTTGCAAAAACAATGTAGATTTAAAAAAAGAAATACAATTTATTTACTCACTAGGTTGTAACTGTCTGTTGAGAGCTATAGTGATCTCCTCAAGAGCATAAATATTTAGACAAATTTTAAAATGTGTATTATATACTTGACAGAACGTATTTACATGACAGCTCAGAGCTTAAGCAATCTGATCAGAAATACTTCCCCTATAAAACAAAGTCAAGTTAGGAAAAAAAAGCAGATCAGCCATGTAAAGAGGCTTGAGATTAAAAACATAACCATTTAGAAACAGATTAGCCATTTAAGTGTTTGCGTCAAAACTGTGATAACCTTCATCCTGCTTCCCGATTCACTGGATCCTATGTATGAGTTTATGAAAACTGAAGATGAGCCGCATACGGCATTAACTCTGTGTCTCCTTTTACTAAGCCCTTTAATTGCCTGCTCGTTATCTGCTGCCTTCCGCTCCCCCCAGGTGCCGTGTCCCTGGCGGGCAGAGACGCCTCGGTGTGGGGGGGTGCCTGTCCCACCCCACCGCCCAGGGAAGGGCAGGGGCTGGGGCAGGACATCACCCCTCTCCTGCCTGACAGAAAGCTGGAAGCTGGTTCCCTGCACAACACTGCTGAGGTGATGTCCAAGAGCGACAGAGATGGGAAAAGGGTGGAAACAAGCCTTACACACCTTGTTGGCACTTAGGGGCGAGGGAAGATACCTGCCACCTCCCTGAAGCCCAGTACAGCTCTCCCCAAGGACCTGAGGGGTCATTCACCCCTCCGTGACCTACGGCTCTTTATCTTGGCGGTATTTAAAGGAATTACCTATTTTGGGGATCAGATACCGCGTCTCTGGGTTTGGCTCACGAAGCAGTAACACATACATTCATCGGGCCCAGCTCCAGGACAGCACCGTGACTGCAGAGGGAATCCTCCCTCCTTCAGGAGACCATGAAGAGCAGGAGTCTCGGGACCTCGACGTGGCCAAAACAAACCACCAACACGAGACACACACATACAGAAATAGCTGGGAAATAAACTTACGGGCATAAACTCCCACTGCATTCTGTGCTTTTCAAAAAGGAGAGAAGCTTCCTAAGGAGAGCGGAGCTGGCTCAACGCACCCATCGGCCACTTCAACGCGAATTGCTGCCACCAAGCAGCAGCTTACCAGAAAAAACGTGTGAAAGGTCTGTAAGAATACATGCATTGAAAAGCTATCGTGTCAGCAACCTGGAGGACCTTTTACACCCTTGCCAGGGTCCCTCAGGGGAACTATTTATACTACAGAAAGATGCAAAAGCAAAGACAGAAGGGAGTAACAAGGAGGAGACCCAGAGCTAAACAGTAAAGTGGAAACACCTAGTCAAAGAACTTAGGTTTGGACCATCCCTACTCGCTGTTACACAACACTAAAACCAGATTCATCCTACTTAACGTTAAACATCTAAATAGGATGCAAGCTCTACCCAGTGCGGAGCTCCCAGCAGAACCTGTGGCTCTCCCATGTACGGGGAGCCGGGGAGACTGCTGTCCTGGTCCAGGAGCATCCATGAACACGTGATGCTTGAATGGATGTATCCAGCCACTCTTAGGATGCATCACAAGAGCGAGTAGACTGCAAGAACAATTTTCTTTAGAAGGGAGAAGGAATTGTTGGATACTTTTCTAAACATAATGCAATAATTTGAAAAAAATTCAACCTTAATAGAAAAAATCTTCCAAGTCCAGACTGTAGGTCAAGCTTCATAATAGATATCTCTGCAGAGTTACATAGACTTTTTTCCCCTTTATTTCAAACTGTTTAAATTCAGTGACTACTAAGGTTGGATTATGTAAACTTAAGGGTATTTAATAAATAAGTTATTTCACATACAGAACAAAACAGGCTTAGTTATATTTAGCTATAATTTTTGACATCTGAATAAATCAAAAGCTAGGAAACAGGGGCAAAAAAATGCCAAAGATACTTGTTTTTAAAAGCCCCAAAACAAAAACCAAAATCCCAGCACATATGGACACCATGTATTTGTGGACTATAAAAAACATTATGTGTCAAAGAAATGATTTCTTATTCTACTGTCTTTTCAAATTATAAAGCAATCATTTAGACTTAATATTGAAAACTGTTGCCTTTTGTAAAAATGCATGTGCCTCATAATGCACACAGAACGGTTTCTTCACACAGACATGTTTACTTAATATATTAAGTAGCATACAGAGGTAATCTTTATGTTCACAGCATATAAAATCATGATTATTAATATTTTATACTAAAATAAGGTGCCAATTGGTGAATTTTCAGATATTAATCTCCCTGCTGAAGTCTATTTCCTTACTGTTTACATACAGCAATTCTCTTTTAAATTTTAAAAGTGGGAATCTTAACAGTGGAAAAATACAATTATAAAATGTTCTTTATTTGCAATTAGACTCCAAGGTTGCAGAATACTGTATCTGTCCCAATTTTACAGAACTGCTTAAGGCATTTGCCAACCAAGTTTCAAGAGGATTAGCTGTAATGAAAATGCAACATATGTAAATACAACCATGTATTTAAATGTCAAATATTTCAAACACAATAGAAAAATTACAAATTCAAAGTTATCTTTCCAAACATGTAATTCTATCACCCTCTTCCATGAAAGGTAAAAACTTGGAAACAGCAATTTTACACTGTAAAAAACACAAAAAAGTGGTGATACGTTAACTTAGCCCTCTTAATGTATCTCATTGAACTGAACAGAGGTTTTTTATGAGCACACAGCATGTTCCACCTTTTAACACCAATTCCACATACTTCAGATCCACCTTGTAGACTCAGAAGAAACTTGTTCCTTGTGCTGAAGCTGGCAAAAATAAGGTATGGTAGGAACTTTAAAATGCACCTTTGTGCACTTTGGGTATCTTGTTTATTTGACGTGATGTATAATATGAGCACAGGAGAATGAACGCAATTACACAGGAAAATAAAACCACGCAGCTAAAACTCCTCTGACTTCAGAGACATTTTTCTCATCTCTGGATGTGGTACAACCTTGCTGTGAACTCTTAGGTTTTCTACTACTTAGAGACAGACGGTTTCATACTGCTGAACAGAGATTACTGCTGTCTATCTAAATAGGGCTTACAGTGGCATCAGCATATTTTATTAACTCAGAACCATAAATCCTATTTTTATATGCTCTCAAAGACCAACACTCCTAGGGTCAGTTAAATTTACAACAGCGTGGCACCTACCAGGAAGAAGCTTCAAAGCGAGGATGTGCTCCTTTACAACAGCTCCTCAGAATTTCTGGTGTCTATTGGAAGTTTAAAAAGCAATACCCCATACCTGATATTAAACAACAGTTTTCCAAGGAGATTTTTAGCTCACTGCAACATTACATAGTATCCCAATATACTTTAAACACGGAGGGGGGAGGGGGGGGTGTGTGTGTGTTATGTTTCAACAGTTCTCCCTCCTTTACGTGAGAAGCATGGTCTTTGCAGATGAGCAGATCTTAACCTCTGCTCTTCTGTGACTGGGACAGTGAACACCTGTAAAGGGAAAATCTCCACATTTTTGAGTATTCAAGCAATACTCCTTTAGGTTCCATTGCATATTGGTACATGGAAGTGCTCTTATTAGCAACAACAAAATTATTGTTGTATGTATTTCTCTGCTATCCTCTGATCTCGCAGAGGAACAAAATTATAACCTGTATATATACTGTTAAGGACTGACACCAAGATGAAAACAGAGACAACAAAGTCAAGGAAGCAACAGCCTAAAATAATGCAGACATTTTCAATTATATTCAAACTCTATGAACCCAAAGATCATTTACAAAAAATGCTTGGTTTCTGCTTACATGTAGCTTTCTTCTACTCCCTCGGAATAAACGGACTAAGCATCATAGGCGACTCCCAAACAAAATTTTGACTTTACAGCAGCAAAGATGCAGTTATCTAGATAAACACTGTTTTTTCACTGAGGTGCACCAAACATCATTTAGCCCCAGGCAATCCTCAGAAATACAAATCACATCCTAGTGTCTCCTCAGGGGAAGAACCAGCCTTGGCATCTCCCTCAGATTGCTCAGTGACACTAAACTCTGCAGAGTAGTCAACAAGTTTACACAATGAAAGAAGAAGAGAAGTGCTGCACAACACTTTGCTGAACTTGGAAACACTAGAAGAAAATACATCCCTAACTCCATCCATTGCTCTGGTTTTCACTCCTTCAACCCCTACCCCGTAAGTGTCCTAAATCAAAACCAGCCATCACAAAGGTGAGTTTGCCCCACATTGTCAGGGCAAGCCCTCCACAATAAGAAGAGTCCTCAACTCCTTTCTAAGAATGGAACCCAAAGGCGGAATCATTCTATGTATCCCTATTACTTCAGTGATACTGCTATTAAATAGCTATAATTAAGTCAGTCACTGGTTCTTTAAAGATCTCTTCCTTATGCTAAAACCAGCCTTGTTTAAAAACAGAGGCGGTTATCAACGTTCTACAATTTGGGGATCTGATTTTAAAATAATAAACTGATTATAAACATGATCTTCTCAAATTGCAGACTGTTTACTATTTTATCTTATTTTTATTGTAACACAACACTGTTCAGTGGAACGTCACTCTCAAATCACAATTTAACAATTTAATGCTGTCACTGCTATGAAGAGAAAAACACTAAGCTTTGAAACCATTTGATCTCCTCATATCAAAACTGCAGTCTTCTACTGATTTCAGAATCTACCTAATTTGCTATTTTGTAAAAAAAAGTAGAGACTACATAAAGCAAAGAGCCAGAAGTAAACATTTTGATCAACCTAGCTCTTTTGAAAAACAAAACTCTTGCTGCTCTTTTTTAGAAAAGTACCTTGACATTTAAAAACAACGTAAGTGCATGTATGTGACTTGTTTACATCAGATAGAAATAAATCCCTCCTAAATGCACACAGCACAAAGTCTTTCTTTTGTAGTTTATGAATAATATTTAAGGAAATGCTTAAAACACTTCGGAAATCTTTTGACAATTTAGCAACCTCATCAATATAGCTGCTCAGATACCATGATGTACATCATCTATAGACTTCTGAAAAAGAAAAAAATAATCAACTCAACACAAGCATGCCATTTTAGCATATAAAGAAGGGACAGGGTGCAACTATACTGCATGTATCAAGTAAGGTGTTGCAGTATCATATGGTATATCACCAGGAAACGGGAGAAGTGACGAGGCAGGAATAGTGATGACTTGCTATGACGTGCATGCCAACAAAAATACGGTTTGGAAGGAATGAATAAAGTGGTCGGCCCACTATGCATGCTAAATACTTTAAGCATGAAGACTTATAATAAATATGAAATTCAGCCATCCCAGTAAAATTACACAGAAGCTTCTTTCTTCAGATGCGTTCCAGCCTGCCTCTACATGAATGTGACACTAGCTTTGAGCAAGCTGCCACAACCTCTGGTTTCTTATGCCTCAAAGTTATTAGTACGTTTTTCAATTCAGAGATTTCCCAGTTGGGCAAGCCCCCACTCTGCTCACTGTTTTACAAGAACACTGTCCTCAGAGATACAGTGACCGCTCACAATGAAGTAGGTGATTTTTTAAGGCCAATCAATGTGAACAGTTTCTTAAGAGGGGGCAAGCAGGTTTAACAGCTCGCTACTACCACAAAGGGAATACTCCCCATCTCCTCTCTGCCTTCCTGCATCAGCCACTGGCTCCCACTGCTTACCTCATGCTGTCTACAGCCATCTCAGATCCCTTTGTGAGCCAACTCAACCCACGGAAATGGCATAAAGCAAACTCAGGCTCTTGCTAGGTTGGTTTTCCACTGTTTTACTGGGTGAATCTGACCCACAGAAGGGTCAGCTGAGCTCCAGGTCCAGCCCAAGGGAGGCTGCAAGCCCACAAACATGAGAAGAGGGAAAGGGGTGTCAGGCTGAGGGCAGAGGACCAGGGGGAAACCCCTCTCTTCAAAAATGGCAACAGCATATCATACGAAGAGATCCGCCATCTGTGAATCTACAACTCCGCTCCAAAACTGGTTGTCTCCAGTTACAATGTTCAGTTCATTGTTCAGTTACAATGAACATATTTCTAGTTCGTTCATATGTTCCCTCCTTACTTTCTCAAGCATAGGAGCTTTTATCTTTCCGAGACCTAATTCAGACTTGCTTCTCAGAAAATGCTGAGCTATGTCATAAGAGCATCGGTCATCCAGTAGCTCCAATACCTACTGCAATCCTGGCCAAACAAGCCCAGATTCAACACCTCTCCCCACCCTCATGATGGTCCCTAGAGAGCCAGGTGCCTTCACAGCATCCTCTAATATAAACGGCTGTCAAATGTCCAACAAAGGGCTTTGTTTACAAAACCCTCCGCATAAAATACCAGTAACTTACAACACTACCTCACAGGCTCTGTGCAGATCAGGGGACAATTTGAGGGCTACAGTCAAAATGGTACTCAATCTGTCTCACAATAAACCATATATAAATATGTATACCACTTCCTTTCAGTTTACACAATGGAAATAAGCACTGGGGTTTTAAGTTACTTGTTTGTTTATGTAGTTGGGAGCAGCAAGGAGAAAACAGAACAATAAAAGGAAAAAAAAAAAAAAAGTGTTTTACTGAGCCATCACATGTCCCATTAGAAAGCCTACTCTTGAATTTGCTAAACAGATTTACATATATGTTCTCTGCTGTTATGCTCACTTTCAGCCCGTGTTAAAGCAAATTGTGAAAAAGGAGGGGAGAAATAAGACTACTTTGTCACTAGCGTGTGCAGAGGCTACTGCCAACGAAAGCACCAGCTCAGCACTGAGAACTTTTAAATCATTCCAATGAATTTCTGGAAGAAAGGTCTCACACTTCCTGAAAACAAAATAGCAGGAACCAGGCAGAGAGATGATATTTGGGCACACATTTGGAGAACGAAGCACCATTTGGTCCTGCTAATCAACTGCAAGCAAGGCTCCCAGGTAGACATTATCCAAAGGTTATGTTCTAAGCTGTAATTAACGGTCAAAGATCTCAGGAGACAACAGATGGGCAAAACAAAATTACAAAACAATTAGAGACAGGTTTCACTGGTGATATTGACAGCTTTCCAGGCTACTACCTAGTTCCAAATTAACGATGACTAAGCATTTTGTCACCAACAACTTGAAAAGCAGTTGTTCAAGCTTTCAAAATGTTAAACTGAGCTTTTAAAGGTTTTCAGAACACAGGACTTTACACAGACTTCCCAACTCGAAACTTGAATAAAACAACTCTCCTCTATGGAAATGTTGCTTAGAGAATATTTTATTACGATGCCAAGTGCGACCCAAGATCCTAAAATGGACACTACACATTGTATATTGCCAAAGAATCTGCAGGAAGCTGCAGGTCCAAATTTAGACACACATCAAGCTGCTGATGCGCAAGTTTCCTGGCTGTGAACCTGTTTATTCAGTCCATTTTGATCCTCCCTACTCACAGCAAAGCACAGGTCAATTTTTTAGCCACAGCAAATATCCACAGTTTTTCCACAGAAGCATCTATATTCTCCCCTTGACAGCTGAGTTAGTTCACTATCAGAAGTACTTATCTGTGATAATGGGAAGATAGGGACCTTACAACGTGCAACACCTAGAAAAGTACAAGCTACTGTTCTGAGCACAAGTATGTTTTTATGCAGATTTAGGCATTATGGCAAATCAGAACCTCAACATGGTGACATTAGCATTTCATGTCAACTCCAGTGCCTTATATGATAATCTATGATTAAAGACATTTTGTCCAGGTGCAAGAGTCCAGGTTTCTTCTTTCATCTTAGCACAATCCCAAAGGATCTCTCCTATCATGCGACAGTGTTACTTGTCTCCCTCCAGAATCCTGGAATGGCAAGAACTACCGTCAAGACAGCTCCACAGCAGATCCGATCACAAGAGCTTTGCAGATGGCTCCAGGTGCAACCCTACTGCAGCTGAAGTTTACCTCCTGGTTGAGCACTGTCTTTCAAGACCTTCCTTCCCAGCTTGCTCTCTTTCGTGTTGACTGGACTGTTTCAGAACAGCACAAGTCAGCAGAAAATTAATGCCACACATAAAACTACAAAAAATAAAGCATATTTATCAACTTAGTACGCTGAAACAATTTAGTGAAGTCTAAGAAAACTGGAGTTGATGCACAATTAGACCACGCTGAAGTAAGACAGTATCACAGAGTTTACTGAAATTTTCCAATCAAATTATTTTGTAGCAGAAATCTCAATTTTTCTACTTTCTCTCAATCGCTGGTTTCTCTTAAGAATTTTTTCATTCCATTATTTTAAATTTACAGGAGTATCTCTGAGATCCTCCCTCTGACGATTCTTCCTATTTCCTTCCCAGTTTCAGTCCTTCAGATATTACCCCGCCTTTTCTATCTCCCTCAGAAAGAAGGGCAGCTTTCCCACGGTACAAGCTACAGCTCTCCTCCTTTCATTCCTTCCATTTATAGTCTTCATCATTATGTTTAATAGAATGAAGGAACCCTACAGGTTCCTACTGAACAAAGAGATTTACAACAAAAATAGAAAACTGAGATGGTATTAAGACAGTGGAGTTTATAGGTAGCTGCAGGAGATGAGCACAAGAACACCTGGGAAAAAGTAAAGTATGGTACTTAATGCCAAGGGAATCCTCTCTCAAAAATCCTTAAAATTTCTCTGTTTTGCTGTCCACAGTACCCAGTAGTCAAAGACCTTCTGATGTAAAATATTTCACAGATACGTCAAGAAGCTCTACAAGGATACAAGGGATTTTATTATAAGCCAACAAGATCTAAAAATATGCCAGTTCTCTTGTAATAATGATTTTTTTTACTAGCTTGTAACTTTTTAGTTTAGACCAATAATATTTGTACAACTGAGATTCACTGTGGCGTTGCCAGTTCTCAAAATGTTATTACAGATATTTTTATACCGGTTTTCATATATCCCATGTAACTCTAAAAGAACTTCGTGTCTCAAAAAAAAAAAAAAAATTGTACCTCCTTATCAGAGATGGAGTAAAGTTCAAAAATGCATACCTGAAGCCTTCAATCTACAAACAAGGCTTTTAAAAATATCAAAACCAATGAAAACTTTATCATACATTCTGATGCCTCTGAATTTTACGTGAGTTCCTAAACACATGTGAAAAGGGTTTGAAATTACTGAATCCATTTTACTGTCCCATTCTGCTTCTGAAAGGTGACACGTAACATTCTTTAAATAAGTGGGACCAACACAGAGATGAAAAAACTTGGTGCTTTTTGATATAAAAGAGAAACTCATTTTGTTACAAGGCATAAGGAGTGATGCAGAAAGCCAAGCAAAAGCTGGAAAAAAGATGAGGATTGTGCATATCCATACCAAGCTATTAGGGTCACCCTCAGTGCTAACTAATGCGTCCACATTTAAAATGTAGGATGTCTACAGAAAGCTGAAATCATATCAAGGACCATGGCTGCACATTTATTTTAACAGGGTTTGACATGTTACATCATGTTGTCAGCCTCAAAAGCATTGTAACAACTGGGAATTTGTTATGAATTCACGTTAAAGGCCTTTACACAGAGGGAAGGTGCTGACATAAAAGCACAGGAGAGGTACAAAAGGTAAGCACTTCTTGCCAGAGGAAGAGTCCCGTTTCACCCCTCTCACCTCTTCCCTTCTTCACAGGTGTCCATGTCAACACCAGCGCCAAGGGAGGCACAGGATAAAAGAAAGCGAGCAGTTTGATTGCACTTCCCAGACCCGCTTACCTTCATGAAGCCCCAGCTCCCTGGACTGGGTGGCAACACCCCTGTAACAACTTGCTACAAACATGGAATCTCCCCACCTGAAACCCGACTTCAGAAACTCAAGTAGGAGGGACAAAACAAGTGGAGAAACACTCAGCCCCTCAGTTTAAACTAGATTTCTGTTTGCTTTTAATGATGACATCATGTTTCTACCTAAAGCGTGATGCTAACTCCCTCTGAATAGATTTATCTCTCTGAATAAATCTGTTTTTATTTTAATAGTACGCATATTCTGTGTTGAGGACAAGCTGAACGAGAGTAGAATGGACACTTATCACAACTACACAAAGCAGAGTGTGGAGGCAGCACCAGGCATGCTCCTGGGCAACCAAACAGGCACGGCCCAGCCCACCTCTTACAGAGAACAAATGACCAAGACAGAGACACCTACACATCAAAATATCACACACGGGAACCAAAAGCAAGTCCAAAGAGCAATTATTAGATTGGAAGGCAGACAATTTTAGACAGCAAAAGTTTACTCTCTGTGTTCCTACAGTTGATTACCATTCCTTGCCTTTGAAAATGCAGGTTTTATGTTACCTAGAAAAAATTCCTGTAGTCACAAATGATGTTCCTGTATCCAGCACCCAGCAAGATACACTTATGTTTACTTAAACTTCAGTCTGTAACTTCCTGTGATTACTGTGATTTGTTAATTACTTTTGCTTCTTTAAGATAATGTAATTGGCATTTTAAAAATCTGGGCTCAGATCTTCTTCACTGGACAGAAGAACATACATAATGTTTAATAAAAGAGTAACAATATACTACAGTATGCGTATAATAATTTAACTATATGCTATGTGATCAGGCTAGCAAGGGGAAACATCACGTCTATGCATGTCAATTTAAAGCTCCCATATTTCAATGCTCAACAATAACATCTCATCAATTTATTTATCTTCTTAAGTCAGTCCCTTGTATGAAATGGCATACAGTTTACAACTTAGCAAACAGAATGTATAATATACAAATAAACATTAGGGTTAAATTTCAAACAGAAGATTGGCAAACGACCCATTTGCCCTTATGACATCAGTACCAAGGTTATACCTAACCTTAAGGACCAAGCCTTCAAGAATAAATGACATCTAAGAAAACCAAGGGTGTTTTGTTCCTCGAGGACATGCAGAGCACTACTGGCAACAGTTCTATGCTGATGTAAGACACAAATCAGCTAAAAACAGTGGCAATGAAAAAAACCACAAGAGCCAGCAAATACCACCTCTCAATGGCAGATCAAACTCAGCAGCTGAGCAGAAGGTAGTAGAGGACAAATGGGTTTGAGAATAAGAAGTCATGAGGTCCAGAGACAGCTGTTACTGAATGATGTCTCTTAAGAGACAGGATATTTATCTCCTGTTGGAGGATTTAAGTCTGCTTTCTCCATCCATGTTAGACATTAGCATTCTGTTAATTGGCTGAAATAGCTTGTCAATGCTATTTTTAGTAAAGAACAACAGCCACTTTCATTCTTCAGGCTTAATATAAATGCACAACCCTACACAGAAAAGGGGAGAGGGATGGGAAGGGGAGGACTCTGATTCTGCCATGTGTACTCTTTATTGCTGCCATCCTGTTTTCACAGGGGAGAGCAGTATTCATCGGGGCTATGCACGTTTTCTTTCTTCTCTCTTCTCTTTGGTGCTGATGTCGACACACAGAGAGATTCCACTAGAAATGGCAGCACTGTTAATTATCAAAGGACACCCTGGGCTGAAGCTGCGCTGGTACACACTGTATCCCACACCTTCCCGAGCTGCAGTGCTGTGCTCCGCAATTAAAGCTTATGCAGACTCTAGCCTTTAGAGTTTTTCAAAATAATTTTGAGAATGCTAAATGTTACTGACCAGCCACCAGAAATTTTCATGGTCTGTAATCCACAGGTATTTTCACACTCTGACAAACATCTTATTGGTTGACAGTAATGTTCACCTTTGCAGGACCAGTAGAGGGTCTACTATCAGGGTGACTGAATGAGAATACCAAGAAGGGCATTCCAGGGGGTCTTCTAGTTCCCTCTAAACCACAGAGAAATAAAAAACTTCAAAGAACCCAGAAGGAGATGGGAAAGCCAGGCAAAAACAAATGTAGATGAGGAAAGTTATTATACTAAAAATAAAAATAAAGTATGTAAACTTCACATTTTTCAGCTGAATGACAGTCCACATGTATGCTCACACTGTGAATGGCACTAAGCCATTAAGCATCTGTCATAAATTACCTAGCAGAGGACCTCAGAGGCCTCAGGGAAACAGTCATCATCAGTCATCAGTGTCTCAGACACCACATCATGCCTGATGAAGATGTGAATGCATTTCCATGTGGTTACTCAACAATAACTTGGGCTTCAGTAGGAAATTCCAAATCAAGTTAAAAGATCCCACTTGTGGCCATTCATTGAAAATCTTGACACCAATCCCTATTCAATAAGAGGGCAGCAACCATACAGAAACCTCAGATGCTTTCACCAGCAGGCATGCAGGCTCTGCCCACGCTAATAAACCAAAAGGGCCAAGACATTACTCAGGTGCTGAATCTGTGAATACAAAAACACAGTGCTCGCTTGTGTCGCTCTGACATCAAGCGTCTGAATGAGGAAACTTGCAGGTCTGAGGTTTAGAAGGAAAACCTCGGAGTTTAATATAAAATGCAGCCACAAATTGAGAAGCATAGAAGTTCTCCTCTGAACTTACTCAGCCTTCAAAAAGATGTGTATGGAAATACAGATCTGCATTTATCCCACTCTTCCTGCACCTTCACGGAAAGGTGGAGCCACAAGCAGGCAGTTAAGAGGTTACAAGACAGTCCTACGTGGCTGTGCATCTAGGTTTAAATCAAACCAGCCACTGGACAAATAACAAGCCCAATAAAGCCTTTGATGAACACAGAAAAGGGCAGAAAACAGAGGCCTACTCTTTCAGCGAGCACGCGCAGAAATGGGTGGCATATGGGCTTTTACAGAACTAAGGGAGAGGACGCTGGAACTGGTAAAACGCATACTAAGTGTCAAACACACTCCTAGTACTTATATGGACTGGTCTAGTTGAAGTAAAGGGCAATACTCTCAACCAGTACTCACAAAACACTCACAAAGCTCTCAAAAGTCTTCAGCACCCATAGTGATACTGGAGTATTTTGGGAAAGTGGCAAAAGTCAGAGAGACTAATCTGTGGGCAACAGTTAAGAGGAAGAGCAGAAATCTTCCAGGTCTTCACCACAAAATGAAGAAAATCCAGGCACTGTAACAGTCTCAAATATTTTGGAGACCTGTAATGATCAGGGCCCTGCTCAGACTTACCAGAATTCCCAGCAATACAGCAACTGGATGAAATCCTTCCAACAGCCCACCCAAGCATGATACCAATAATGCCCCGAGAGCAAGCCTGCACCCTGACCTCACGTTTGGCAGAAGCATCAGCACCTCCTGCCAGCGCAGGAAGTAAAATGGATTAATGCTAGGCTGACCCCCCCTTGGAAGGATGCAGATGAGGCAACCAGAACAGATCTCGGGCACACCCTCAAGAAAATGTGACCCTGTTTCATGGATCTGACAAACAGCCAGAACAGGGAGAACGGCTGATCATCTTCTCTATGTACCAACTGTATAGGGTCTTCGCGGAACAGAGAAAATGTTGCACATTTCTGCTCCAGCACAACATCCTTTGATGATCCCCACAGCCTGGAAACCTCACATGGATGTATTTCAGAAGCATGCTCAAGTTCCAAAACAAGTAACATGAGGCTCATACTCCTGCACAGACTTCAGCTCTTTGATCATGGTATTTACCAGAACAAATGGGATTTGCCAGGCATCACAAGATTTGGGGAAGGAACTGGAGGAGTTCCCGATGCTGCTACCATAGCAGAAGTTTCCTGTATTTTGAGGAACGGCAGGCAGCCAGCCTGCTGAAAGGGTACAAGGCAGGAGAGCACACAGAGGGGAGACATACTTAGTGTTAGGTGATGCGTGGCACGAGGCATCACAGAGGTTAGCTGGGAAGTGTATTGTCAGAAAAGGAAAGCACAGACTAAGATCTGTTCACAGACAAAAGAGCTCTCACAAATTGAGAGTTAATAGTTCCTCCAGTGATCCCATGAATTTGCAGTAATAGAACTTTTGATTCAAGTGTTCACCTCGGAACCCAGATGTTTGGAAAGAGACTGAGTCATTTGCAGAGATTCAGGTTTTGCACCTTTCTGGCACCCTTTATTGAGCAAACAATTGCAAAAGTAAATTAAAAAAAGGCACACAGATGATACACAAGAAGTTAACAGCAACGACTGCCACCACCATGATGAAAATTTCAAAGGTAACAGACAAGACACATGGAAAGACCCTGAAATGAACACAGCTATCATTTGAGAAGAAAGTAAAATATTGACAAGGTATATAAAAATATGCACCTATGATACTAAAAAGTTGCAGACCACCTATTGAACAACCAAATGCTACCTAAATCCACACTGAATTCCAGACCTATGAATACAGCGCCAAAACACCTTTTCCTCTCGGCAAGAAACAACCTCTGTATAATTCGTTCTACTGGGATATTCTGCAACTGGCTGTAAGGTACCAGTAATGTAAAGCAAAATCCATCCACAGATAGGGCATGCTTTCACGAAAAGGGTGTATGAAAAAGGACACAGAAGCGGGGACACATTGTGAGGTGCATCACAGTCGTTCATTACACCTGGCACCCAAATATCTGGTGTTTTATTATACCAAGATGTTAGAAAATGTGTCCATCCTGCATCAATAAAAAGAGTGAAAATACGTGTTAAGGCAGCAGATGGCAAAGAAAAGCATAAGATCCCCAGACAGCATCAATCCTTCTGCCTGCCTCTATGTCATGACCTAACAAAGTTGGTATCTACAGTTGTCTATGATCTCAACCATAGCTCAGGCTGTTCAGATCACCATCAGGAGGAGCAAACTGCCTGAAGAGGGCATGGGGATCGTGTGGGGCCTTGTTCCTGACTGGAGATACGACCTAGGAATTGGGTGTCCCTCACAGCTCTGCAGAGTATGGAACTTCACTTATCTAAGAATGGAAGAAAGAAGAAACATCTAACAGGAGGTCCCTGGCACATGCCTGGAGCCAAGATTAACATCTCACCATTCAGACACCACATATCAACTGAAGATTCTATCATCGTCACAGAGACTAGCAAGAATATTCTGTCATCCACTTGTGCTTCAGAAGACATTAGAGTGCAGTCTTCCAGTGTGAAAGGGAAGAAATCTGAAACAGGCAGAATCTTCTCCAACAGTTTGATTTACCAGATAAAACTGCAATGATGCAAATGAACAGCCTTATCTCCCCACTCTAAAGGTGTAAATACACGGATTGCTGAATTGCAAAGATCCATCCTTCCTGCATACAGCAGCTGCTTACAGGGATGAAGAGTTAACAGGGATGCAGAGAAAGTCCACACTCCCCAGAGCCTCCTGTTTCTTGCCAAGTCCTCCTGGTGGCAGAAGGAGAGTAGGCTGGAGCAGAATGTCTAGCTCTAAAATTACCTCAACGGGGGCACTCTCATACAAAATGCCCATGCATCAGGCTTTATCATGCTCCTACCTCTTTATTGAGGGCAACCCTAATATAGTCTGTGACCACTTAAGTAGGTACTTGAAGGAGAACTAGTCACCATGGTCCCCCATAACCTCTCCATGCAGGAGTAAGACTGGTGATCTAGGTACGATCAACTATCAGACAACATTCTCAAGGTGGGAATACCTTACACACACTCATGGGTGAAAAAAGTTTGATCTTGAGAAGGCAAATAGGAAGACCTTTTCTTACCATAGGGCAAGAAGAATGACAAATCACTGTTGCATCGTTAGCAGGCTTTTAGCCTCAATAATGCAAACTGCTTCTGGAGAGATTTCTGTATCGACCAGATCAAAACAAATTGAAACAGTGATAGCTCAAACAAAAGCCTTTATGAAGGAGATACAAAAAAAAATTTGAAACATATTTTTCAAGTAATATTTGGCAATATATACACTTACCACATGGATGCATGTAAAGGAAATTATAAAATGCCATGACAGGGAATATATCTAGTAACTTCACAGTAGCAAAATCTTTTATTCAAAATTTTCATTTCAGACATTAACTGAACATCAAACCACACAAACATATGGCGTTAACTTCACAGTTTATTACATTACTTTATTTGTCCCCCACATCTTTTTTCACATAAACATTTCTTTCACATCGCTTTCATTTTTAAAATTCAACAACATAACTGGTGGTTGATGTCCAGGCCTAAAAGGAAGCTCTCACACAAAACCATAAAGTTTTTCTTGTTCAAAGTGAAACCAATAGAAGACTCTGAGTTACTAAATTAAAGGCCAGAGATGAAGAAAACTGCAAAATTTCCTCTCAGAAAAACAAAACAAGCAAAGTTTTAGGACACTGCGTTATTAAAAAAAAAAATCAAAATGGAAAACTGCAGAGCAACATACTCTTACCAATGTTGATCTGCAGTCAATTCAGAAGAGAGTAATGCTGGCTCATTATTGTCGATGTTACCATGATAAGAAATAGTGCTAGTTAAAGATAATAGTCTCTCTACTCAACCATAGTAGTAAAGATATAGCTAAATTAGAGCACATAAATAATTCATTACAAGAGGCCTGATTTTGCACTATATCTGTATTACTTTTAAGTTGCAGGTTACTCTTATGGATAGCAGAGATTTTTATTGGAAGATCCTCATGATCTTTGCAACTTTCATGGGAAGGGAAACCAAAATAACAACATATGTCTTGGTATTAAAGACTTAAGGATTCTGCAGTTCAGGGTTCCCTTCTCCATACCCTAAAAACAGACCACATATAACAGCAAGAGGAAAACAGACCTCCTGTATTTTTCATCTGCAACACTGTCAGCCCATCTTGTCAAACCTTCTCTTAAATATGTTTCTTTAAAATACTAGAGTTTGAAAAAACAAGATTTTTCCAAATAAAAGTGGAATTACTTACAGAATTAACATGTTTGTTTGTAACTCAGTATGCTTTAAAAGTCAGCATAAAAGTTCCACATCTGTAAGTACGAACATTTTCAATACTATGAAGTATTTTGCATTTCATAAGCAAAATGAGTATGCAGCACATTGCATTCCAGAACATTTAAAATACTTTCAAATAATTACCCTCATCGGCCTGTAACTTCATTTTTTTTGGTAGAGCTACTTCAAAATTTTGTCTAAACTACGTGGTAAGAAAATATAATTTTATTTTGCACCCAGACACCAAAAGGACATTTACCATAGAGCCAAAAATCACTATTTTCCATTCCTAAATACAAGGCTGTATTCCTACAGCTCCTAAATACAACTTTTCCCCCCAAAAAATATATCTAACCTTTAAAACATTGTTTAAAATTGCAGCCTGTACAAAAAAAAAAATGGTTCTACCTTCGTCCTAGAGCTCTTTTGCCTTTGCTTCAGTTCCCCTTCCATGGTGAAGAGGTGCAGTGTTGTAGTCAGTCCAACTCAGCCTCACACAGGGCACCAATTGCTGCAGCACAAACTAGCAGGCTGCAAGAAGGCTTTCACCATTGGTCAGATTCTACTGTCCGTGCTGTTTCCTCTGTCCTCCAGAAGCCAGACCACACTGCTCCTCCTCCATCTGACACACACACCCCACCCCACAGTCCTCAGGGCTATTTAACCACTTAGTGGGAACGAGCTACACCTGCACATCATCCATGTCAATCAACCCACTGCCGCTGAGGCAAGGCCACAGCTGCATGTTATCAGTGCTAATCAACCCGCTGCCTTCAGTGCTCTGCAGTGCAGAAGTCATTGAGGAATGGCTACACACCGCTTTCCCCCCAGGAAAGTACAGCTCTTCTTCCCTGGTTCCTGTCTAGATGTTCCAAGCTCTACCTCTGCCTGCACAAGCAGAGAGGTGAGAAATGCAGGCAAGAAGCAGAAACCCCTTCAGGGAAGGTCACTGCAACGAGTTCCATGCAGCCAGTGCTGCCACCTCCTCCCAAACCTACTGACTGTGCCAGCTCTGAAGTGCCTTTTCCCGCTGCGGTGCTGGTGGCCGCTGGCTGGACCGTTCTCCCTGGCTGCAGGCCGTCCTCCCCTCAGCCCAGCAGCTGCTGCTATGGCCCACCACCAGCGTCCCAGTGTGAGCCATTTTCCCCACACAGTTTGAAGTGTAGCAATACACAAAGACGACATTTGTGGATACTGGAGAGAAGGCGTTTACATGCTGAAGTCCTAAAAAGCTTTGGAAATATGCAGTCCACCTGTGTTTTTGTAGGAATGTTGCACATCAGAAACCAGTATCTACCAGAACAGGAAAGACTGGTAAAGGAAGTTTACCTTATGTGCTCTTTGAACTATGGATGAAATAACTTAAGTTTATCTTAAAATTCAGTGCCATAGATAAACAGAAACATAGAACAATCACATCATGTCTCAAACTGTTTATAAAAAAAAAGGATGGAATATACCATAAGCAGTATGGAGTCATCTCTAAGTAATGCTGGTCAAGTTCAATTAAGTAGAACACATAATTTCAGTGAACTGTGATCACCATTGTTTCAAATTAGCATAACTACAATATTAATTAAGCATTCTTAGAAAGCGAGATTAATTAGGTGTGAAGGAGGATATGAAATATCCAAGCCTAAAAAAACTCCCTACAAATCTTCTGCAACACTGTTATTACAGACTAATTCTTTTTCCTAATTTGACATGCTAAAGATTATTTCCTACACTACAGAATTTTTAGACTGATATATCACAGTACGACAGCACCATCACATTAGGCAACTAAGCGTGTTTCTTCTGCCACCCTCCACTTCTGTAAGCTATCCTGAGCAGTTCAGGAAATCTTCCAGTGGAAAACAGTAACATACTACCAAGTGATAACACTTTTCAACCATGATCTGATAAACCAGCTCTCAAGCACTCCATTAAAGCTGTCCAGAAGCTCTGCAACTGCTTCACTTGAATTAAACAAAGTGTACGAAGCAGTCATTAATCAAAAAGAAGCAATACCGTGAGTTCTTAGATCTGCATTTAGTGTTTGTGTTGTTTTGTGCATGTCTCTACCACACAACTTTTAACACAGCAAAAGTTTTGTAATAGTAACGCTGCACAGCTTTGCCAAATAGATATCTGCAAACTGGGACCTGTAAGTGGGACTGCAGCTTGGAAATCACATTTCCTCAGCCAGCAGAGGGAATACAAGATGGGTATTTTCTGCTGAAAGGGCTCGGCACTGTAACAGGTAACCCTGCAGACTTCCCGCTAGAGGGGGGCTTCACTTGACTCTGAAGAAACCAGAGTAAACATCAGCATTAGTTTGGGTCTCAGTTTTCTAAAAATTGTATTTCTAAATGCTGTAATGGCACATGCAGCTAAAACAGTTTTTCTTCCAGAGCTTCCTACAGAGCTCTTGAAGACTACCTACTAGCAGTACAGGCCTACAAAGAAGAGAAAGAAGGGAAAACACACAAAAGAAGAGCTTTAGATTTCATTTCTCCTTTTGTTCCATGCATATCCAGTTCTCAAAATTAATAAGCAGTAACTACCACAAAACAGAGAAAGGAGAACTACTGCTACAAAATGCCTCATTGATTCTTTCTTTGCAAAATAAACATGAAAATCATTTTCTAAAATACAGAATTCTTTTTACTTTTTGTCAAATGTGGAGAGGAACTGAGATGCAGCTAAAATAACAGGGAAAGGCAGAGAGGTTTTTGTTATATTCTTTTATTAATCTAATTAACTACGGAAAGAAAAGCCACAGCATTGAACAAGCAAGTTTCTCTTTATACTTGTTCCACTTCAGAGAAGACAGCTTCCCTTTCTATCTATATTTTCTCCTGGTTTGAGTTGTCAGTGCTTTTAAATGCACCACATAACATCTGTCAATCTAGCCTAATTTTGATTTTCTCTAATTTCCTCCCACCACAGTTCCATAATCCCTGAGAGATCCTTCCCATGAGAACAACAGCCAGAGGTCAGTGATCTTGGGACTGCCCAACACTTTGGGTCCTTCTCTCCTTCTGCTGCACAGCACAGAGCTTTCTGCTCCTCTGGGAGCTGAGCCCAGCCAGGACTTGTTTCAGAAACCACTTTGAGAGAAAAGAGACTCCACCTCACTTCTCCTGCTGCTTCTCACTCCCATCTTTTCTACTGTACTCACCATCACAGATTTCTTGTACCAGCCCACAGTTCTGTCTCTCACCAGCTGCTCAGGGCATGCACTAGAATCCTGTTTTATAAATCATGAGAGAGAAGTTCAGCAGAGGACAGGATTTAAGTTGAGGAGAGGGAGAGTAGCTGTCCAGCTGGAGAAAAGACAGCGATGCCATGATACTGCTGCTCCTGAAGTCTGTATCAACATTCATGAGTTATAATGGATGTAATATGGCAAGGAGATGGAAATAAATAAAAATATAAGGATGCTGCACTAAGTTACCTTACCTCCAAGAGCATTAGTCTTTTAGAATAACACTCAAGAAGAAAGAACCTTCCCAGTTTCAATCCTAAGACTATCAGCAGTGCTGGGAAAGCAAGCCACTAGCCCAAAATCCCAGCTCATAATGAAGCCTTCATGTAACTTCGAGATCATATCACCTCCTCAGCATGGAAGGCTGATGGAGAGAAGACTTAAAACAGTTGCCAAGTTTAAATACTGACAGATCGTGGCAAGTTGTAGCATTGCTGATGGACTTCTGAATCCAAAAGTCCTTTTCCTTCACTGGCCTAAGATCATCAGAGGCCTCATAGAATTTTTTTTTCCTTTTTTTAACCAACTATTCTGACAGGCAGCAGGCCAAACAACTGTTGAGGCAAAACTGAAAAAATTTATTACCTAAACCAGAGTTACGGTTTTATAGAACCCTAAAATTACTACATTCAACTCCACACGTGTGCTCAGACACCTTCAAAATTAGGGTGATTAAAATAAATTGTATACGTGGAATGGATGCCTCCTTTGCACCTCATCTCCCATTCAGTATAAAAAATACTGGTAGAACAGGAAAAATTATTTGAACACGGAAGACAAATTTTTCAGGAAATTGGGGAAGGAAATGGGTGCAGCAAAGAAATAAAGACCAAACAAATGGCAAAAAACGAGCAGCAGAGTTGACAGCAAAGTGTATCTACCTTACATTTATCAAATTATCTGGAAAAAACAATGTCAATTACAACAAGGAGAATAAATATTTGTATGTGTGTATGCTATATGTAGCAATAAATGTTTCACAGGATGGGGAACACCTTCCTAGGAAATAGTAGCTGTGAAAGAATTAGTGGTTAATCATCATGAATACGAACTAGCATGGTCAAAGGACTAACGCAGCCTCTGAATGTATAATCAAGGAAATCTGAGAAGCGATGCTACCTGAGCATTTCACACTGGGGTCACTCCTACTAACACAGTGTCACTCGTCTGACAGCCACAATACAAATGGGGCACTGCTCAAATGGGGCGGATTCACAGAACACGCTTTTAGGTATCATTAAATGGCTAGAAAACAGGCCTGGCAGTGAAAAAGTGCATCTGTTTACCAAAGAGAAGATTATAGTATGTATAGTCCTATAGACAGTCCTATAGGCTGTAAGATGAATATAGACTTACAGCCTGTAAGTATCCAAACACAGGGCAGAAGCTTAACACTTCTATTCCTCCCTCTCCTTCTCTAAGGAAAGTGTAACAACATCCCGGAAAGCTGAAGCAAGACAAATTCAGAGGAGAATTTAGGGACAAGGACCAAACACTGAACTGCTAACCACTAAAGCTGGCTACTGAAGGCTACAAAGGTTTTTCCATCACTGACATTTTTCCCTCCCTTTACCCCACCTCCACTGAGCCCGGCTGTTTTTCCAAGAGGTATGATTTACTTCAGTCTTTATTGGTCTTAAAGCAGAAACAGAGGAAGTCCTCGCTACAAAGGAAGCCATACCCAAAGATTACAGTAGTTCTTTACAGGCTTAAAAGCTGTTCAAGTAGGACAATAGCTCCAACCTCTTTTACTCCTTTACACTCATGACACGCTCATCAGCCAGGAGCACCCACCAGGGACTAAGACCCTGCTCTACTCCACCCGGTATAAACACAACACATAGGTAATCCCTGCAGGGAAAGCTGAAAACCCAAACGTATGACACAAAGCAAACCACGTGGATTCAGAGGGAGAGCAGGAGGAATCAAGGAAACAATACGGGTCAGCAGGAAAGGCAGGTGCCCTCCCATCTGTGTCCATCCATTGTCACGTCTTCTGCAGGCAACACAGCAAGGGAGAGTTTTAATGAGGGATTTGAAGTCAGACAAGTTTACACCAAAAATAATTTTTAGTAGTGAGGATAATTACCAGTGGAGCAAGTTACCAAGGGCTGTCATGGGCTCTCCGTCACCAGGAGCATTTTAAAAGTGTTGATTTTTTTCCCCAAAAATATATGCTCTACTTCAAATAGAAATTAACTCAAGAAGTTCTATAGCTACTGTTATGCTGAAGATCTCAATGGTCCCTGCTGGCTTTACAGACTGCATTTTCCAAGTAACTCCTGCCCCTTTTAAAAAAGGGTATCATAATCTCATGTTAAACATTAGTAAAATCAGTTTATGGAGTCCCACAAAACCCAAAGAATTATTTGTAAGACGCATCAGCTACAAGACCATCCCAGCACTCTTTTGCAATTTTTGTTTTTTTCCCCTGCCATGAAATAAATAAACTATATATAAGTAAATACAGAGAAGTGGACTTCACTAAGCTCACATGCCTACCATACAATTAGGTCATTTACACAGTTGAATGAATTGTTGAGTTCTTCAATGATAGTCATAAAAATATTACAGTAAATAAAAATTACAGTAACACACTTGTGCTACATAACTTACTTTGCCTTAAAGAAATTAAATGAAACACAAAGATCACCAAAGACTAGAGTGTTAAAAAAGGAAGCAATCTGCAAACCATCCTTTCAGAAAAGACAGAGACCATTCACTAGCAAGTTAAAATAACATATATATCTAACAGGAAGGAGCATAAAGAAAAGACTGACTTTACTGTGTTAAAACATTACTTAAGTTCTCACACTAGCAAATCAAGGAGCTTTGGGCAGTACTCAGTCGGTCACAGAATCACAGAAGTCTGATGTTGGCAGGGACCTCGGGAGGTCTCTATTCCAATCCTGCTCATAGCAGGCTCAACTATGAGATCAGACCAGGCTACTCAGGACTATCAAGGCATCAACAATTTAATACTTAATTTAGGAAACAAGAACTTAACATCCCTGATATAGAATGACCACACTAACCGCATTAAGCATACAAGCAAATAGGTGTGTAACATAAATAAATTTGTGTTTATCATCTACTCATTAATACGTTGTAAAAAATTGTATTTGTGAGCCTCCTAAAACTACCATGCAGGTAAAGTTTTAATCAGTTTAAGCACTCTTTTTCAAGTACTACTATACATATACCTGCACACTGGTTCCTGTTAAGACCAAGTTCACATTGCTGGATAAATTCCAAAAATACTTAAACAGTGTGCCTTTGAACATTACAATGTGTATCTTTCCAACAGCAAAATTTTGAACTAATCAGGCATGGCTGACATCTATGAGATCCTGGGAATAAAAAAAAAACAATTGTTGAGTAAAAAAGTCTGTAAAACCATGTTTTGCATGATAGATGTTTTCCAAAGTGATTTACCTAACTTTAAAAGCATTCCTTCTGATAAACAACACATTAAGGAATTGATAATGGGCAAGGTAAAATTGTAAGAAGGAAGTGAGATCTTGGTCAAATAGTTAAGGAGACAATGGAAAGTGCCCTATTACTGCATTTACATAAAAATCCCCATGTTGCTGGGAATATAAATCTCCTAACAAGGTACCATAATGCAAGGATAAAAAAATCAGCATTCTGAAGTGTCCTCTATAGGTTAACACAGATAGTGTCTTGGACTACTTTTAAAAAGCTTCTTTTGCATTTTCACTGACATAGACCTCAAATACAGTATCACAATTAAAGCCACTAAAGTTGACCAGCCTTTGTAATGCTCTTCCAGAAACATTTCTGAGGATGTTTAGTCAATATATATTTTTTCCTTGCAAGCAGAAATACACTCTAGTAAGAACTTCACCTTCATAACATTTGTAGAGAGTATGCTCAGATCATTCCTCACATGAGTAGTCACAGCCAAGCATGTTTAGTTTGTTCCAGTTTTTAAAAATCTTGACAGGTATCTTGAAGGACTGAGGAAAAGAGAGGAACGTGCCAAACTACTATACACATGGACTAAGTATATGCAAAGTCTCTAAGAGTCAGCTTTTCATCTTCTGAATAATAAACCATAATAAATGTCTTTATGGGTAATAAACTGCAACCACATTATTCATGCTGTCAATGGTGCCTACTAGTAACATACAACCATTTATTTTGAGGTAGCTGTGATAAGTCCTTCACCTAAGCAAGACTCAATCACTGATACATGAAGAAACACATCAACTCTGGATGCCTTTCCAATGATGTAAAGTTTTGTGAAGTTTGGACAGAATTCCAGGTAATCCCTGATCAAACGTCATTAATACAGACATTTGATGTACTGATGTACCTAGAGCCAGAATTCAACTGAGAATTCACTGTGTCTACCACATGGTGCTGGCTCAATCTGCAATTTTAAGACTCAGCATGGAGGTAGCTACACCGTTGTGTCTGCCAGCTACGAGGACAAATAGCCTTGGGAACCATCTAGAGAGTGGCTTCATCCATACAAAAGCAAGACCCCTTCTAACGTTGAGGCAATAAAGAGGCCTGTATCCCAGACATATGGGACTTTGGAGGAGGGGAAGGAAAGACTTAAAATCACTTCCAGATTAAAGTATTAGAAACCAGGATTTTTAAATCCTGAAATACTACTATATTGGGTACATATATGTATCTGCCTATCTCTCAGAAAAGCATCCTTGTGACAAATAGTAACTTCTGAACATAAGAAAATACACTTTTACTGTGAGGTGGCTGAACAGTGGAATAGGTTGCCCAGACAAATTGTAGTCTCTCCATTCCTGGTGATACTCACATTCCAACTGGACAAGATCCAGGACAACCTGCTCTAACTTGCTTGATGAGGAGGGCAGTTGGACTAAGCAATCTTTAGAGCTGCCTTCCAACCTCAACTATTCTGTGAATTCGTAAACTTCATGGAAGAGTACAAAAGTGAATAGTCACTAAAAGCTGTAAGATAGGCATCTTAAGTACCAGACTTGTATCCATTTGTGGATTAAACTCCTTAATATCTTAACCAGATCTTCAAGTAATCTACAGAATTGAAATATGAATGATTCAACGAAGATACTCAAGACTGTGTGGGACAGAAGTCTGGATCAGGTGGACAGATGAGAACAGTAAACTGAGAATATGGTCCACTTCAAAAGTCTCTCCTGGAGAGGTTTCTACTACTGATGTTCCCTCTAGTGAGGCCAGTCATCCAGCTTTCAAAAGTAAGCAGTAAGACTTGCACAAATTTTTGGCATACTCCAAGAATTCTGCATTAGCAGATCTTGAAGTAGAGGCAGCAACCTCCAATTATTCATGTAAGGTCATTCATCTTTGTGTCAAAATTGTCTACACCATCTCAAGTGACTCTGATAATTACAGCCCTTTTTGTTTTACCTCAAAGAGAGTATTTAGAGGGACAGAGAAAGGATACGTATCATTCTGCCTGGCCAAAGGAATAATAATAATTGCAACAGAGACTAACAGCATACAGAAAAGGCATGATAGGTCCAAACATTTTGCTAATGTCCAAAGTAAATCTCTGAAAATCACCAAAAAGCTTCTCCCAAAGATGTCAAACAGAAGTCTCCCATTCATGGTGCCTCAGGGTGAAGTGGCTCAGTTCATTGGGCAATATGATCAGGACACCCCCCAGGTGGTACCAACACCTCGTTCCAACAGCCTGTACAGCAAAGCACCATTTGCAGAGCTTAACTACTTCCCAGAAAAGAAAATCAGAACTCACAGTAGCTTGCCAGGTGTTATAGTACATCTGAAAGAGTTTCTCACTTGCACACAAATGTGATGACCATGAGGAATGGAGACAGAACTTCTCAGAAGCATGCTGACTTGAGCTCCAAGTCACTGATGCAGAGATCTTCAGACCATGACCCTTGAAAATGCTGTCCATCCAAGAAGAGAAGAAGAAAATACTTTTACTTAGAAATAAAGAGTTCTAGATAGGAGGGCACTTTTCAAAAGGTACTGTATCTGGCTGGTAATATTTGATCTGTAGTACTACTTAATTATGTAGTAATATTTAATGCCCTTAGACTCATTAAGGCCCTTCCTAGGTAGCATCCCAGTCTTCTATGCATGCCCAGATTTTTTGGGTGGCAGTCTAGTATGCTGCATTATACTGCTGCCATATATTCCCAGGAGAGCTTTCAGGACTTTGCAAGGGAGAAAAACAGTTCAGCAACTGGGTACTGCATGACTAGAAGGGCAACTTCAGTAACTGTCACGTTGTAAGACTATTCTGTACATTGCACATGAATTCAGTTTCTGAAAGCAAATTCAAGAAGATTTGGAAGTCCATTATGTGAGTCTCATAAGCAGGAAACATAAAGGAACTTCCTATTAAAATTCGCAAAGCCCTAGGTAAAAAATGATCTCTGAAAAACCTTTGAGGATGAGGTTTTATAGCCTCTGAGCTCTAGAAGGTCAGGAGAGGAGATCTGGGCAAGTGATCGGTCATTTCTTCCAGAAAGTTCACCAAAGAGATACAAACAAGCGTGTTTTAAAGAAGGATGCACAATCGCGCCATCTAGAAATCTGGCACAGTACTGAATGGCAGACTAAGAGGAGAAGAAAACAAAATTGATCCAGTACATCTCTGGACATCCTCCTCTCTTAAGTCTCCTGGATCTCCTCGTATGAAGAAGAGGTATCTTCCAAGTGTGAGACTACCGTGGTGGGGTGGTCTCAGATGAAGAGCTGATACCCTTTTGCCACCAGACTTCTTTGGCTACTAAGAGTAGGAAAACCTACTCAAAGGTGTTTCTTTTGCTCATATGGTGTTCCCACAGCAATTACTTTGAATAACTTCCGTTGAGTTCAATTTTGAGTACCTCAAAGTACTGCCAAACTTTAAAACTAAATACTGTCAGAAAGTTAAGTTATAAAATAAAGGACTAGAAATGAAGGCTTGAATGGATTAAATAAATGTACAGATTGGTTACACAATAAACCATCAAGAAATCCGTGATGATCACCTTATCTTTCCACCTGCACAGAAAATACCAAAGGGGGGGGGGGGGGGGGGGAACCTACTTAGGGTGATGGCTGATTAAATCTTATAACTAACTACAAGATGAATCAACGGAGAAATTTAAGGGCAGCACTCCCATACACACACACACAAAAAAAAAAGTTTAAAAAGTCCCAGAATATAATTGTCAATAAACTGAAGGCAGCACTTTATCTGAAAGCAGACTGAGGAATCTACCCAAGAATTAAACTGAAAATGAATGAAAATTTTAAAAAGCTTCTCTTACATTGCCTCTAGAAGTTTTAACAGAATTACATAACAAGCAAGCATGGGGGGGTTACAGATTTAATTAGGCAAGAAGATGGGTACAGGACTAGAACGAATAATGTGAGCCACTGCATGTAATCTTTTGCTATTGAAAGTAACTGTATCATGACAATTTTGATTATGAGACCCCCTCTTCGAAATCTCCTGTCCCTTCTACACTACTTGAATACTTGGTTCTGTCTTGAATACTCTCTCTTCTAGCCCAAATTTACCCAGGACTAGTTTACAGTCATTTGTACTTGTTCTAACGTTGTCCTTCAGTTTAAACAGTCCTTTTCTGTCCCTGATGCCTTCTCTTCCTTTCCCTAACACACTTAGAAATATGAAAGAGAAACCATATCCTCAGCTTTTGTTTCATTAAGCCAAACATGTCACACTTTCTTAGTCTCATCTAGCAAGATAAGCTTTCCATTTCCTGATCACCCTCACAGCCTATCTCTGCTGCTGTTCCAATATGAATTCATTTTTCCTGGAGAAAAAAAAAAAAAAGAAAAAAAAAAGAATGTGTTAGGGCTAATAGCCTGTTTATCCCTCTCAGTTCATGCCTATCCTCAATACCCTTTTGTGTCATGTTCCCAGAGTTACAGTTCAGATTTAGGTTGTGTCTACTTTACAACTTAGTTACAAAAAAAACCCAAAACAAACAACTAAAGATTACATAATATTATTTCAGACATGACAACAAACTACTGTATAAACACTAACTCTGGGAAACAAAAACACAGTGCTTATTTGTACCACAAGCTTAAGTACTACAAGTTCTTTCACAACCAAGTGACCACCAAAAAAATAAAGCCTGATTCTTAGTACTGTAATATTCATTGTAGTAACCCACACATTTTTATCTGCAAGGATGTTGTACACTGAATTTTCAGATTCTGCATATACCTACGCGTTCAGAGAAACTGATTCAGCGCAGGTGGTTTAGCTCAGTTACCTAAAACAGATCTGGAGTAACAAGCTGATCTGAACTGAAACTCCTATCAACTTGATTTACATGTAATTCATTTCAAACTGACCAAAGAGTTTGAAGGGTAACAGTGGGCAGCTGCCATGTTTACTACACGTACCTCACTACAGACCAAACCCTGCAGCATAAACTGGTTAAGGACTGGGGAGAGTGCACATCCAGGTAGCTCTGTTCATTCCCTTCTCTGGGAAGTTCCTCCTTAATTCCTACACGAAGGCAGGCACAGCAAACCCCCAAAGATGGAGCAATGGTATTACGGTAATAGCAGCATCTTACACTCACAGTTTGAAGCCTGAGGAATTTAGGCATCTACCTTCCAACACTTTCATCTCCCTTCCTAGCAGCACCAACTACCAACAACTGTATTAGCAACTCCGGACGCAACAGGCACACACATCCTGTGCAAAAGCAATGGCATCCACATAAAAAAATGCACAAAAACTTCAATTTATACAGTTTCAACCCCTACTAGTTTTAACAGATCACTCAAGAGTGAATCAGTTGCTTAAAAAAGTGATTGTATCATCACTTGAAATAATGAAGATTCTGCAAGTAATTACTAAAATGAATTACATGTCTAAAAGACTGGCGTCCTGAATATAAATGATGTCTTCACATGCAAGATATGCAACAAATTTCACATCACATATCTGAATATACAGGAATATTACTAAATATTACTCTCCTCCAAACCAAGGTATTTATTATGACAAAATGTTTAGTCTTTGTTTTGAAACAGACTTCTAGAAGACAATGTTGTGCCTTCCAAACGTTTAAATTTTTTAAAAATCAAAAACAAATGATTCTGTGCTCACATACATTCAAGAGTCAAGAAGATACTTATCCGTTCCCCTGACAATGAACAGACACGTAACAAAAGCAGGTTGTTCAGTTCAGTATAGGTAATGTCTTCAAACTTACTGCTGGTAGTGAATGAACTTGCTGTAGTAGCAATTATTAGCTGATTAACAGATCACATAACTCATCCATTTATTTCCGTATGTACTAGCTAGAAAGTGCCCCATGAAGACAAATTACGTCACAAAAAAACCCCACCTTAAATGAGTTTCATTCTGAAAACTTCCTAACTATGGACATGTATCATGCACAACAGTCTACCGGCACTACTATTACGTTACACTCCAGACAGCTTATTTCAGTCACTTCTTAGATACACTTGGTTTTATTAAAACTTGTAAGAGACAAAACACCTCTACTTAAATGATGCTCTTCTTAACAGAGTCCTTAACTAGTTTATTTCAGCTTCCAGCATGACAGCCTTCATGAGCTAAATACGAAAACAGGGCTCAGAAATTCTAATTCATAGAGCAAATAATTACAGCACTTCTGATTCACCCCTACCACAGAATGTGATTTTTATCACCGTAAATACAATAGTTTATATTTAAAACAACAAAGGAGCTTTTAGATTATTGTTTTCCAAAAAACGTAAAGGACAAAATTAACGCACTATTAATGCTTTGGAACTAATAAGTCTAATTTTTAAGTGTATTGAAGCAAATGGATACTTTTGTACTGATGTGAGTAATTGAAGTTCAAGAGCTTCATAGACTCAGAGATGTAATGCAGCCCTTTTATCAAAAGCAGTCACTCTATCTCGGCCTGACAGTTAACAGCATATGATCTAGTAAACAAATACTTTCACACAGTACAAAAGTGCCATTAAAGGCCAGAACTGTCAACACAAATTCCATTCTTACCAGAGAAAAAAAATATATAAACTGTTGATCACCTCCGGTTGCCTTAACTAGCATGGAGGTTGTCATGGAAACATTTCTGGGAAGTTCACAGTGATGAAACACAAACACTTCCAGTTTAATTGCTATTAGGTTTAGCATACCAGAGTTTATTTATACTCAAAGAGCATTATGATAAAATGCAGTAGAAAGTAAAGCTAGTAATGATCCGGCATAACAAAGCCAATGGATTAAAAAAAAAAAAAAAAAAAGAAAAGGAAAATAAAGCCACACAAGAAGACTTTTTTTATTAGGCTGAAATAAGACAAAAATGAATTACCTCTTTCCCAAAAATATTAACCCAACTTTCAGTTGGAACATAACATCCATGACAGTTTTAATATAACTATAATAACATACTGACATGTGAAGAGACTAAAGAAACAAAACATCTTCAAAGCTGTGAGTACTTGAACTACCAGATATGTAAGTATTTATTATACAGCTTCAAAATAGTTTCTTAAAAAAATAACTGTAGCATCATGTTAACTTCTGTAGCACACATCACATGAATCCCATGTACAGGCACCTCTTTTTTTCCAGCTAGAATAGACCTAGTCCTGCTATTTTCTTACCAACAGAGCTCGCCTGGCATAAGTGACAATTCTGTTGTCCTTGCAGACAAATCAAGCCCAATGAGATTTCAAATAATAGTGCTGACTGACTACATGAATGTAAGTCAGGGAGAGCTTAATTTTATTTCATTACAGTTAATGGGGATTCACTTTTATTTTATTAGAATTAAACAAAATTTATAGAGATGCATGAAAGTTACTAACTAAAATCTGCAGGTTCCTTTCATTATAATCCGATTTCATTTTTTAATAATACTACATTCATTCTTAGTGCATGATTTAAGTTAATGCAAAAGCTTTAATAAATTCCAGTGACTTTTTATCTGTTTTCATTAGCAGAAGTTTACTCAACTCAGCTGACAGCCTGCAACACTGAAAAGCTGAACAGAGGTCAGGGGTTTGGAAGAGGGACTGGAACCAGTCAGTGCACTGAAGTGCGTAAGGCACGAGTACAGAATGGGGACGTGATGCTGCGGGCGTAGGCTAAACATGGATGGGAAGCAGGAAAAAGAAATCAAGTAGGATGCATCACGCTTACAGACATCATCAAATTCTTGGCTGCTGACTCCAGCATACAAGTATAGAAATGCACCCCATTGCCCATAACCTCCCATCAATTTTTTTCATTCACATGAGTGATATGTTTTGAACAAAGCTACGGAAGGGAAAATTATCTATAATGAAATAACTATATTTTTAATCATTTTCCACTACCTGCTTGTTACATCTAATATCAAAGTAAAAATGCATTCATCTTTACAATTACCATATTTATGCCTCTTAATTCTGTTTTTTCTTTTCCCATTTGCCCCTCTTGCATTTATTCAGTCTCCACTTTTCTTCTTGCTGATGTTCCTGACAATCATCATTCTCCCCTTCCCAGCTGCAAAAGTTATCATTAATGAAATTGTTATTGCTGAATTTTAAAGACCATCATTAGGTTTAGAATGAGTACCTAAAAAAAGGATTAATAAAGAAAACGGAATAAGGATAGAGTCAGTGTTTCAGATTACCAGCAGATTCAGGAAAATAATACAGTAACAAGTTTACCTTCTCAAGATTACAATTATTATCCCAACATGTATATACGGATTTGAAATGAAAAGCTTAGGTCTGGAGCAATTTGAAAAATACAACAAACATTTTCGTCAAGTATGCTCATATCCACCATGTAGAGAATAAATTCATTCACACTACTTTTATTAGCTAGCTACACTTCAGCTCCCACTACATAATTTAGCTTCTAAGATGCTACTTCCTGTTAATTAATAATATGCTTCCGATCTATACAAACATTATTTCTACGAAAATTACTGGAAGAGAGTATCTTTCTTTAACCCCAATATGCTATTCTGAAGTATTATCATGGTCATTATTGCAGAATCTGAATGTACCTGGTTCTGTCACTGCAACGTATTTGTCTTCTAGTCCTCTACCCACAAGGGAGAAATATGCAGATTAAGCGTCCTGTTTTGTTAAAGCCCTTTTCTTTCTACTTCCAAGTTATTTTGCTCTAAGGGCTACTGGAAAGTTGGTTTGCTCGGGGAATACACATACAAACACACTCCCATGTACTCCTATTAAAGAAAATAATAATTTAAAAACTCTTTGGGCTGCAACTGAAATACGATAAACATCATAGTGGTCTTCATTTCTTCTTTCTCTGAGACATGGACAACCACCTGAGCAAGGTCCCTACTCTGCATAGAGGATCTTTAGCCTTTCCATCACAGGGAGCTCCTTTTTCCTGGAGCAGCCCAGTGACCCAACAGAGGCTCTATTCTCAAGCTCACTGGGAACCAGGCCAAGAACTCTGAAAATAAAATCCCACCACAACGAAATCTTCCAAAGTCCTGTGAGGAGATGACAGCGAAATCAGAAAATAGATATATTTAACTAAAGCAACGGGACACAATCAAATGGAATGAAGCTGTCTGGGGAAGTTCAGATTGGACATTAGGAAAAGATTTAACACTGAGATGGTGCTGGAACAGGCTCCTCGAGGAAGTGGTCGTGGCACCACCCTGTGAGAGTTCAAGGAGTGTCTGAACTATGCTCTTACGTCATATGATTTAGTTTTAGGTTTTCCTGTGAGAAGCAGGGAGTTGGACTCGATGATCCTTGTAAGCCCCTTCCAGTGTGAGATATTCTATGATTGTATGTATGGCCTACTTCAACATTTTCAGCTTCTAAATCTTCACATCTGGTTGTGCCACACTGGAGGTACTGAACTCACCGCTTGCAAAAGGTATGGATACTGAAAATTGCATACCACCTGACATGATGATGGAGTGTCCTCTCCTTACAGAAAGTCTTTAATTCAGGTAATTCCCCGTGAAAAGACATACTTAGGAGTTTTTATGCATCTGTTGAACAGGTATGTCACAACTGTTCACAATACCTCACAATGAAATTTATGAGAATTTCTCATTATTCCAATTACTGCTTCAGTAAAGTCTCTGAATGTGTTGTCTAGGGAGTGCCTGATAGAACATTATAAAATCTATGAACATTTTGACCTCAGCTTCAGCAGTGAGATACCCAAGACACCTTCTCATTCAGTTTTCTGAGCAGAAGCCCATTAAAAAAAGATTAAATAAATGTCTCATGCTTTTAGCTTCATCTGGACGTGGGAAGGACCTCCCACCAGGAACACATGGTGGGAGACCACAATGCCATATAGTCTCAGACAGACACATGCCAAAGTAGGCTCCTTCTGCTGGTGGCAGGTCTTGTAGTGATGAGCACCAATACTACAATACATTGCTTTGTGTGTCTGGCACACCTCTGGCTGATGTAGCAGTTTCTTGTACTGAAGGTCTCAAATCTGGCTGCTTCTCGTTACTTTCATAGAAACACAGGCTCATAGAATGGATGCATTAAAGATCACCTAGCTCCAACGCCCCTGCCATGGGCAGGGACACCTTCCACTAGACCAGGTTGCTCAAAGCCCCATCCAACTTGGCCTTGGACACTTCCAAGAACGGGGCATCCACAGATTCTCTGGACAACCAGTTCCAGTGTCTCACCACCCTCATAGTGAAAAATTTCTTCCTTATTTCTAATCTAAATCTACCTTCTTTCATTCTAGAACTACACACGCTTGTAAAAAGTCCCTCTCCAGCTTTCTCTTAGGCCCCCTTTAGGTATTCAAAGGCCATGACAAGGTCCCCCTGGAGGTTTCTCTTCTCTAGACTGAACAACCCCAACTCTCTCAGCCTGTCTTCAGAGGAGAGGTGCTCCAACCCTCTGATCATCTTTGTGGCCCTCCTCTGAACTTGTTCCCACAGGTCCATGTCCTTCTTATGTTGGGGGCCCCAGAGTGGAACACAGTAGTCCATGTGGGGTCTCACAAGAGCAGAGTAGAGGGGGAGAATCACCTTCCTCAACCTACTGGCCAGGTTGATGCAGCCCAGGATACAGTTGGCTTTCTGGGCTGCAAGCAGACATTGTTGGGTCATGCCAAGCTTCTCATCAACCAACACCCCTAAGTCTTTCTCCTCAGGGCTGCTCTCAATCCATTCTCTGCCCAGCCTGTATTTGTGCTTGGGATTTCCCCGACCCACATGTAGGGCCTTGCACTTGGCCTTGTTGAACTTCATGAAGTTCACACAGGCCCACCTCTCAAACCTGTCAAGGTCCCTCTGGATGGCATCCCTGCCCTCCAGCATGTCGACCGCAGCACTCAGCTTGGCGTTGTCAGCAAACTGGCTGGGGGCGCACTCTATCCCACTGTCCCTGTCACTGATGAAGACGTTAAACATTTCCAGTCCCAATACCAACCCCTGAGAAATTCCACCTGTCACTGGTCTCCACTTGGACATGGAGCCATTGACAGCAACTCTCCAAAGTGTGGCCATTCAGCCAATTCCTTATTCACTGAGTGCTCCATCCATCAAATCTATGTCTCTCCAGTATAGAAACCAGGATGTCATGCAGGACAGCATCAAAAGCTTTGCAGAAGTCTAGGTAGATGACATCAGTTGCTCCTCCCTTTATCCAACAATATTGTAACCCCATCATACTGGGCTACCAAATTTGTCAGGCACGATTTTACGTTAGTGAAGCCATGCTGGCTGTAGCCAATCACCTCCATAGTTTCCATGTGCCTTAGCCCAGTTTCCAGAAAGATCTGCTCCAAAGTCTTGACAGGCACCAAGGGGAGACTGACTGGCCTGTAGTTCCCTGGGTCTTCCTTTTTTTATCTTTTTATAAATGGGGGTTATGTTTCCACTTTTATGGTCCATGGGAACCTCATCAGACTGCCACAAATTCTCAAATATGATGGAAAGTGGCTTAGCCATTTCATCCACCAGTCCCCTCAGAACCCTGCAGATGCAACTCATGAAGTCCCATGGACTTGTGCACCTTCAGGTCCCTCAGATGTTCTGGAACCTGATCTTCTCCTGCAGTAGGCAGTCCTTTATTCTCCCAGTCCCTGACCTTGCCTTCTGTGACTTGGGTTGTGGGGCTGGAGCACTTGCTGGTGAAAACTGAGGCAAAAAAGTTATTGAGTACCTCAGCCTTCTCCATGTCCTGGGTAACCGGGTCTCCTGTTTCCTTCCAGAGACAGGCCACATTTTCTCCAGTCTTCCTTTTACCACCAACGTACCTACAGAAGCTTTTCTTGTTGCTCTTGATGTCCCTGGCCAGATTTAAGACTGTCAGGGCTTTAGCTTGCCCAACCTGATCCCTGGCCACTTGGACAATTTCTCTGTATTCTCCCAGACTACCTGTCCTTGCATTCACCCTCTGTAGGCTTCCCTTTTATGTCTGAATCTGTTGAGGAGCTCCTTATTTTCCATGCAGGCCTCCTGGCATTTTTGCCTGACCTCCTCTTTGTTGGGACACATCACTCCTGAGATTGGAGGAGGTGAGCCTTGAGTATTAACCAGCGTACTTGGGTCCCTCTTCCCTCCACGGCTTTATCCCATGTTATTTTGCTAAGCAGATCCCTGAAGAGGCCATCCTGAAAGCCAGGGTAGCTAGCTTGCTGTGCACCCCTCTCACTGGCCTACAGATCTTGAATTCCACCATTTCATGGTCATTGCAGCCAAGACTACCCCGGAGCTTCACATTCCTCACCAGCACCTCCCTGTTGGTAAGAAAAGCATCCAGCATAGCAGCTCTCCTCATTGGCTCCTCTATCACTTGGAGAAGGAAGTTATCATCAAAGCATTCCAGGAACCTCTTGGATTGCTTATGCTCTGTGGCATTGTCCCTCCAACAGGTGTCAGGGTGGTTGAAGTCCCCCATAAGGACCAGGGCTTGTGAACATGGGGTTGCTCTTATCTGTCTATAAAGGACCTCATTTGTCCAGTCTTTCTCATTGGGCAGCCTTTAGCGGACCTCCACTATAATGTCACCTGTCCCTGCCCTCCCTTTAATCCTGACCCGTAAGCTCTCAGTTGACTCTTCATCCATCCCCAGGTGGAGCTCCATGACACAGAGGGTGACACCTCCTCCTCGTCTCCCCTGCCTGCCCATCCTAAAGAACCTGTATCCTTCCATTCCACCACTCCAGTCACAGGAGCCATCCTACCACATCTCCGTGATGCCAGTAAGATCATTGTTTCCTTGGGTTTTTCTTCCCAATTCAAAATAAGACAAGTAGTGGAATAGAAGAAGCCCGGGACAAGCTGGACGAGATAACGGCTCACAGCCATAGCCCATGTCAGGGGAAAGCCAAGACAGCTGAGGAGCTGTAACCACCTTTGATTACTAAAGTGACAAGAGCTGAACCAACAGAATGAGAGTGCAATGCTTCAGTGCTGACAGAAACAAACATACATTAAAAAATGGGAAGACAGGAGAAAAGACGACCCATTGCAGGCTCTGGTAACCCATCTACTTGAAACAGGCTGTCCTTGAGGCCACATTCCCCCAGTTGCCATTCCCTGTTTTGGCTGGAGAAGGCAAAAAGCGAGGAAAAGAGGTAGACGTGACTGAACACTATGCAGTGAGATCAACCTGCAGCATAACTTCCTGATGAAGAAACCATGCAAGTCAGGAAGAGCAGACTGGGAGTCCTGGACTTAGTGAGAGGGCAGAGTTCCCCAGCAACTGTATTCTCGATGGTCCCTGTGCAAAAGGTGAAGGAGCTCTGGGGGAACCCCCACCTTTGTTTCAGTCTGATTGACTTTTTCTCTTCTGTTTCCAGTTCCTCAACAACAAAATACAACCCTAGGCACACCAAAGCCACCTCTTTTCTAGAAAAACATGGTCACTTTGAGCCAATCCTCATGCTCTACGTCTACCCAGCAATGAAGAAGAAAGGAGCCAGAAGAAGAAAGACCAAATCCCATTGCTGGGTATCAAGATCCCCGATTATTTCCTTGCTTGATAATAAAAAGCAAAATGAGATATACCGAAGATGGAAGTGGAACATCAGACACACTCTAGTATGCTAAGTCTTAAATACACTTCAGTACAAACAAGAAAGAAGAAAATCAAACTAGGATAATAGGATCCAGAGCTTCTATATCACTGCCCCCAGGTGATCCAAATCCCTCGAATTTTAGGCATTTGTTTCCCAAGAGATTAAATACTTAAGGCACAAAAACTGTTAAGATTACAACTGTTTACCTCATTGGTACCTCATCTTCACAGCTGAGCAACAACAAGCTCATTCACACTTTCACTCAGATTAATTTCATTGCAAAGGGAGAGGATGGTATATTTATTTTTAAAATTTTACTTGTCATATTAATTAAAAGCTACACAGTCAATTCATTTAAGTGTTCTTTGTAGCACAATGGCAGTCTGTTAAGAGGCAGTTCCAGAAACAAAAACAGAAGTGAAAGGAAATAAATCTCTGAGAAAAGTAATTGATAAACAAACTAACTGCAATGCTGTTAGTACTGTCGCTGGCAAACATACACTAGCAAGTTTACAGCTGATGTGTTCCAGACTACACCAAAATTATGTATGTGTAAAATGTTCATAATAGAGTATAAAAAGTCTAAAATTTATTAAGGTTTCATGCTGATCCTCCAGTCTGGCAAATGTTTGTAAAAAGAAAAAAAAAAAAAAAAAAAAGACAGTGTTAAGTAAACATTTCAGACCTCAACCTTTTTTATATGCCTTTGAACCTTTGCTTTCATGTGCAATACCTGACAGCCCACTGAGAATAAATGCTGAAAGCCCTGAAGATGGGTAAAACAGAATTTCTGACTCAGGAAATAAAGATCAGCTGAATATGATTCCCATATGGCAAACCAGATCAATGGAAAGCAAGACCAAAATTTACAATATCTATACTGTGCAGTACAACATGGAGGTTGCCTTTTATTGCTGGTAGCAAAACTCCCAGTGGCCAAGAATAAAAGCAGACACAAAGATTATACATCCACTAATGGTGAACTCTAAAAACACACATTGATAGATTTCAGAGTAGAAAAAGGAAAAAGAGAAAATGTTGAGGTTTTATTTAGTGTTACTGAATACCAATCAGCAATTAGAGCAACCAACTTTCCGCACAAAACCCAGGATTATTAATATAAAGGCATGTTTTCAAAGCCAAGGGGGGAAAACCCCCAGCAGATTAGATTACCTGATATGAAAAGAAACACTCTTTGCTGTAAAACTAAAACAGCTTCAAGGCTACTTTTGTGATAGCATGTGTGGTTGAATGTGAGAGAATGTATAACAATATTATTACTTTTATTTCAAGATTTCCTGTAAGACCTCAGGTCATGCTCATGAAGACTTTTTTTAAAAAGCAGTGATAAATCTAATGAACAGTATTTAGAACTCGAAAGGAGAGTGGGCAGGGGGTAGGTAATCAAGGAGTCCTCAGCAACTGAACCAGCACAGCAACACTCTCACTTGGGTAAGCAGGCATCCTCTGTCAGGAATCCCACAGCAACGCACCTAGCTATCTCTGGTGGGGTCTCAGAGGGCTCATATAGTCAAAAGTCTGCAAGTAAAGGAAAAAAGTTCAGCTTTTCGGGTTCTTCTAACACAGCTCAGATGGAAACACATTGAAGGGAAGTTCTTAGAAAACACAACTGACAATTTTTGAGTAAATATACAACAGACCACATTAAAAACTTGACATACAATCACTTCAAAACTTCAGTAAAATATTTGCTCTATACTAGCAGTAAGATCTCAACCAAAGAAAATGAAACCTCACAGTGTCTTGGACCTACCTCACACTACACTACTCCACTGTTTTGCATTTGAAAAGAAAAAAAAAAAAAAAAAAAAAAAAAAATGGCCACTGCAACATGAAAGCCCTGTGGTCCCCCAGACACCAGAACCAGCCCAGAACTGGCCGTTCCAGGATGTCCACAGAGAGATGAGGGTGCAGGTCAAATCCAGTAACTTCATAGCAATGTTGTTTCCTCATTCCCTCTATAAACAAGCAAATTAAATACCTTGGCACTATATATGGAGACAGATGATTTGCCTATGCGTTTCCAAAACAGTTTTCCTGGTAGTTGGAAATATACCCGGTATATGTAAAATAATTAGTGTACATGACAGAGATTCTACTGGCATTCAGTCTGGTTGATCTTCATAACTCATGGTTTCACCACTGGTGAGCGATGCAGTCAAGTTAATTCCAGCTCTGAAAACCCAAATACTTAAGCATGTTACTACGTATATTAATACACATTTTCCATGGTACTTCATCAACAATGGTGTGACACACTTTTAAGCATAACCTTAGGCTGCAAATGCTGCCACTAAAGAGCAATACAGAAACTGCAAGGAACAATATTTGAAGAACTTTATGGAAGATCCTCTTCCACAACAGAACAGATAAAGGAGGACCTCATAAAAATTCTGGACCCTACCAGACTGCCACTCACCTGGAGCAGGTTATTTTCCCTCTGTCACTAACAGAACACTGCTCCTGTAAGCTGGACCACAATTCTGTACAGTTAAGAGAGCATATAGTCTCCTCTACAGGGCTAACAAGCTCACCTCTTGCCTCCTTTCTTGGGCAACATCACCATTCATTGAGGCCAATAACTGGGGCATCATCTTTGACTTATACATCTCTCTCAGTCTCCAGACACAAGCATCTAGGTCCTATACAGTTATTATCTACAAAAGCTTTACATGTAAATATTGTAGGATTTTTACAAATTCTATCTTTAAAGTGTGTCTCTTCTCTCAAACTGTACAGATATTATACTCCCATCGCTCTTATTTCAGGTCTTGTTCCTATCTTTTGTTCTAATCTTGACAAATGCAATCTCACTCCGCTGACATAAATCCAGTATCCCATTATATATCAATCATTTACCTTCCATGTCAAAGCCTACCTATCATCTCTCATCCCATATCTAGAGGTAAACTCCCTTCTCCTTTAGGTCCAGGCTGGGCTGCCAGCTTCCATCATCTATGTGTTATTTTTTCAATTAGGTGTCTTCAGGCTTTTTATCTAGGCTGACACCTCACACATCTGTGAAAGTCCACAACACTAACTGATTAACCTCTTTCAAACTGCTCTGGCAGGAGACCTACGGAAAATTTTAAAACAGATTATTTGCTGATATGCTACAATAACTCCTGGTTTTCCTGTCTTCCTTTGCCTGTTTCTTTCTGGCTGTTGCCTCTACCCATACATTTCAATTGTCCTACTTCTGGGCTGGGACTCACAGTGGTTCTGTGCTTGCACAGCACATACTGGTGGTCTTCCAGTCTGTGTCCAGTGCTCTAAAACACTATCAAAGCAGAGACATGTAGTTAATGAATAGTGATATGCCAATAAGTACATTAAGAGCTCTCCAGCTTTTTTTGGAAGAAAAAATAGGAGTCACACCAACATTTCCTGGTTGTAAGGTACTGCTAGTATAATTCCTTCACCAAATTTGAGCGTGTATTAGAAAAGCCCTTAAATCACAATCTAAAGTTTGCCAGTTTGAAGTCCTTAATAATGACTTCTTATGAATAACTACTCACAGTGTTAAAAACTGCTCTCCTCCTAGTCGATATGCCCTCATAAGGTGACAATCCTCTATTATCTAGTTTCTCCTCTCCATATAGTATCCTTTCCATATAAATTTTTAAGAAACTATAAAAAACAATGTCAACACCAAAAAAAGGAAAGGAGGAATTTAGGCAGAAACATCTAGCTTTGTTATCAAGATGTACACCCAAGGGTATAAACTCCCAGTTTAAATATAAAATGTCCATATTCATCTGATTACTCAGCATAAATACACATGCCTTTTTCAGAGTCAAAACTTTCCACTCTGGCTACAGACCCCAATATTTAAAGCAAAACCAGCAATAATGTCTGTAGATGTATGCCCTCGTATTTGCTAGTATTTAAATACTTTATTTGGTCAGGGCTCATATATCATTCCAATTGCTCAGTATCATTTCCTGTCTTCTTAATTATTTACTTGTTCTCTGTTTTATCAGTTGACATGTTTCCTCTCCCCTTTAAAAAACTGTGATAGAACTAGCAAATTACAAACATTCATGACGCCTCAAAGTCATAAAAAAAAAGAAAGAAATCCTTTAAAAATATCAGACTGACCTGATATCTTCACTTTGTATTACTTTCTTATAATTTAAAAAAAAATTCCCAAAATGAAAGTTGTTGAAGGGAGTGAAGCAGTATCATTCAACAGAAGAGCCAAAGCAAGAAAACTGTTATCATGTAACACACAATTGTGAAAGTTTCAACTCTCACATCCGAATCAGATCTTCAAAATTTTTCAGTACCTAAAAATACAGCACATCCTTCTCTCACATTTTTATCCCTGTCATGTAAAAATAAAATTACAAAAAACCACAAATTAGAGACACACCTCCGAACAGCAAACTGACTTTATTTTACATTCCCCTTACTTGTTTACAAACTAAATGGTGTTCCTACCAAGCCAACCTCCCACACAGCGTGCAAGACCAGTGCAGGTCTAGCCTCTTCCCCGATGAGCCCCAGCTGCACAGGATGGAAGTCTTGCACACTGCGGAACATAAGGGGGTACCAAGTTCTAACAGCCTGATTCTGTAACACTGGATTCGGGAAGTTTTACACATCCTATTAATTATAATAATATCAGTGAGGCTCACCCAGCAAACAAGCCAAAGCGGCTGAGCTCTGCAAGAAGTTTTTCAAAGGTATACTGGAGTTAACCAAAGGGCATTAGCAAGTACTGAACGAAACGGGGAGGGGGGGAGATAATAAAAACAGGCAATCAGCTACAAAACATGAGATGAGACTTGAAGGCTACTATTCCCTCTTTCAAGCATGAGATTGATTTTCTACTGCATCCCTAAGCAAATTACTTGAATCTTTAGCCTTACAGAGATCAGGTTCCACTTTAACTATTTTTCTGATACATCTGATATTTCAGTTGACACAACACACTTTCCACTGTACAATGATCTCAGTAAAAATGTGACTGTTTCTTGTACTACGACTGCATTTTATGCAGCTTCTTCACTTTGCAGTATACCTCTAGTTAGGTAGAAGTTCTAGGACCCTGCTTCTCTGATGAAATAATCCTTTTCTAGAATCTTTCCCTCTATTGTTAGGATCCACTTTAAATAAGCACGAGGAAAGAAAACTGAAAAAGTACAAGCAAGCCCAACCAAACAGCAACATTTCCAAGCTACACTCCTCAGAATTAGCAGCACTCTTGAAAACTTCCAAAAGCAAAGATTAGAAAGGATTACGGCAGAGGCAGGTTTCTTTGAACCACATTCTGGCTTCCAGAAGAATCTCACAGCACGATTACAGGGGCATGCTTGCTTAGCACCTCAGCCCTGCCAAGCCACTGCCACTGTGCAAGGCATCACACGCCTTGCCACAGCTCTCGCCCAAAAGCCCTGTTCTGGCCGTCCCAGAGGGCTACAGCTACAGCTCTAATGCTCCAGTTTTTCTAAGACCTACAGATTTTTTTACACCTGAACATGAAATGAGTTAAAATACTTCGGAGAGCTGGAAGCAAGTTAAGCTGTCTGCACAGATATAACCTTTGTATTTTCTGACAATTCTATAGCAAAGGAAATGCATCATAATCCCAGAAGTTCAAAAACTGTAACTGGTCTCTTTAAAAAATGGAGAAGAACAGAACTTCCCCTCTCTTCTTCATCCTTTCGCTATCAGCAGAATTATGTTTCTTTTTTCCCACCTTTTATTTTTTTCTTAATTAAATGGAACATATTTTCCGTATGGCCTGTCTTAACATTTCAGAACTCTTCTGTCTGCCCATGAGGTATGTATGTGAAAATTTGTATACTGCCAACCCCAGGAGGTAAATTATGTGTTTTCCTCTGCAAGGACAAATTTATGCACGGTGACCACAGAGCTTCTTCGTCAACTACACAACTATGTGTGGGACAGGAGAGCAACGCAGGGTACCAGGATTCCTGCTTTCTAAGAGACGCACGTAGTCAAGCACTTCCAAAGAGAAATGGTAACAGCATCTTCCTTTGCATCAGCAGCCACGACTGGGTTCCACCCTGTACGTGGAAATCATGGGCTGCTACCTGGGCCAAGTTAACCAAGTCAATTATCATGAAGAGACTAATCCTTTGTAGTGTGGGTCACACTGTTCAAATGTGACTTACCCAAGCATTCACTGTGGTAGGTGTTTTCTAAAAGGCAATGCAATAAAGCAGATGGGCCACCGGTCTCCTAGACTACATATCTGAATCGTATTTTACATTTTGTATGAAGTGACTTTAGTGCCAATATTCACCCATCCATTTTACAGGTAAGGTAAGAGCAAGTTATTTCCTTTAAAGAAAGAGTACTGGGTCTTAATGAATAGTAATTATCAGGGAAGATGCACACATTTTAACAATATTCAATGTAAGAGAGAGGCCTATTATTCTCGTTTCTATTAAGTCTGCCTTAAATAAAAAGATACTTGAATGAAAACAGGATGATCTTTTTCTTTATCTAAATAAATAAAATAATATAAAAGCAAGAGCTTCCACAATGGAGTCTACAGCAGCTGCAGAAATTATGCTTCATGAAATAGATTTACACTGCTTAGCATTTGCTTCAGTTTGGTTTGCAGTCTTTTGTTATTGTTCTGAATCTTATTTATTTGTTTATTTAAAGTCTTAGATTATTAGTGGCCAAATTTAACATACCATACAAACATACAACCATCAACAGAAGATTAAACTAAAAAAAAAATACAATAGTCTGCATGAGATTATACTGAACTGCAAACAAAAATGGCAAAAGCAATTAATCAACCTTAAACGAGCAAAAGCTCTAGGTCAACAACAAGGCTTAAAACAAATTAAAACTTTGCAAACGGTCACAGAAATGGCTTTTTTTTTAATTTCAAGTACACTGAATTTTAAGAGAACTTCAAACTGTCAAAACTGCAACCCAAAGACAGAAACACTGCTCACACAGTTACTCACTATATATATTCATGCTGCTATAATTTTTTTTTAACTTCTTCCCACCACCAACAAAAATGCAGGCCTTCAATGGAGTTTACAATTGTGGATGAAGCAGGGCCTTTGATGCTATATTGCAATAATCAAACTGCTCAAGTCAAAAGTACATTTTATAACACATTGATTTGCGGTATAGCTAACAGTTGGGGGTTTTGGCTTTTTTTTTTCCCGCTTTTTATGACGTTTGCCAAATTTGACAAGTAGAAATCAAAAAGCACAAGTTTTATCTATGCAGAACTTGTTTTGTGGATAATGGATAATAGAGCTGGAAGCAGTTTGGATACAATTATTAGCTGTTTTACACAGACCTTATTACAAGACACACACATCTGTTCAGTAAATTTAACTTGAAAAGTTTCTTTTAAAGCATTAGAAAATTCCAGGAAGAATTATGAACACCTAGCTAATTCACTTTTCCTCAAATCTTCTATGACAAACTGAACAAGTACAAACTACAACCGCTACACTCAAAATGCACAGGCGGCTTTACAACAATGAAATCTAGCTGATGCACCTCAGCAGTAATAGAACTTCGCCTTCCAAATATCACATCCATATCAAGCACGTATAGATGCACTGCAGGAAACACCAAAGAGACAGGTCTCTTACATCAGGTTCTTAAGGAAACCATTCCCCTTCTTTCTGTAATTGAAGCAAACAGATGACGTGGGGGCTAATTCAACAAGAATTTGTTTTCCAAATCAGCATTATCAATCATTTTTCTATTCAGGTGGGTGGGGCTTTCTTCCTACTGGATATGCATGGCACTTTCACCTTGAAAAAAATCCAAAAGAGTAAGCCAGGAGGAGGAAGAGGCTTACTCAGTACCTGACTTTGACTCTGCACAAGGAGGAAGACAAAGAGCTAGTCTGCATCAAAGCCCAGCCAAAGAAGCTGTTCCATCCTGTTAGCTTCACATCCCTCCAGCCCATCTACTAAGCTTCTGAAATCGATGTGAAACAGGATGGCCAAAACAAAGACTGAAGTTTGCCAACATAAGATGGTTCTCCACCAGCTTTTCACCTGCCTTCTCCATTCATGCTCCTTATTTCCCAGTAATCTTACTGTCCTGGTTGAGCTGAGGAAATGCATGGAAAGTGCTGTTGCAGGTGAGGCACCAGCAATCACAGTCTTACATGCAGGCACAGATGCCTTCATCCCAGCCCTGTGGTCTGCAGCCATCTGCGGTTCTGTACTTCTCAGTTCAAGGAGTAAACCAGACTGTCGCTGACCCCAAGCTGCACGTTGTGGTCACTGCTGAAACAAAGGGTTTGGTCACGCTGAAAAACAAGCCAGCATGAGCTGGTGGGTACCTAAGTCTGAGAAGAGGGACACTCTCTGTACACTTAACCCAGCAGAGTCCCCTAACCACCAGCCTGCTGGAGAGACTAGGGAGGAAGCTTTCCGGTGCTCCTCTGGTGGGACTGTGCCATGGCAAGGGAAGCCCAAAAAATGTCCATCAGGAGACCGACTATGGAGCTCACCTGCAACATGCACTAGCTCAGGGGACAGGGACAGGCTCTAGTCCTTCCTCAGGAGATCTCTGGCACAGCACACTGAAGTCCCCAAACACAGTGTGTGAAAGACCAGAGAGAGAGAGAGAGAGAAAGAAACTGAACCCAACACCTCTGCCTGGTCCAACTGCGCTGTTATATCTCTTGTCCACCTCCATGATGACACAACTCCACTTTAAAGCACAAAAGGTTACACTACAGTTACACCTTGATGCATCAGTAAGCAAATTAACAGAAAACATTGTTAGATGAGGAATACCCTGCACAAAGAAACAACCCACCAAGAAAAAACACTGAGACTTTCCGAAGGAATGTATTTTCCCATACATTTCTATCCTCAAGAGCTCAGGTTAGAGGTGTAAAGTGAATGCTTTCCTCATGCAGTTAACCTATCCTTTGTGTGAAAGGCTAATTTCAGAGGTATCTAATTTCTCTCCAAAATCATTTCTGCACATGCTTAAATAAATAATTCACAAGGAAAATGCACCGTCTACCGAGAGAATGATAACATTTGTTTAGATCAACCAAAAAGCCAGATGTAAGCAATACTGCAACACCATCAAAAGAAATGGTCTTAACTAATTTTTCTCATTTGGACAGTATCTCTTTCATTGGGTCATTAGCTTCTTTAATTTTTCTTCTGCGTAAGTGTCAGGGCTATCACAAACCGGTACAGAATCCAGGCAACTAGTGAGAAAAATAATGATCTCTGATGACAGGCAATGTAAAAACCTCTTTCTGCTCTCCTTCATCCACCCAGTCTTAACTTACATTGAGGAAACACTTCCAGTCCTCGTCCAAGGACCTCCCTTTAGAGAATCCAACTTCGTTCTCAAAGTTACTGTGCCTGGAAAAGGGCTAATTTCTCGCTCTCCGAAGCCTTTCAGCAAGTGAATGGTAAGTGGTAGATTGATTAAATTACAAGATCAGAGTTTACAGTCATTGAGCTTTAGAAAGCAATTTACTGGCATTCTCTATTTAATTATATCAACACCTCATAACCATTAATGAATTTATCTTTACTGCACTGAGATTAAGCAACTCTATCATGAAGTTCCACAAGAAGCCTACATCTGAGCCAAGAATCATACTCATAAATTTTAGGATGGCACTTTGTTTACATCGTCATCATTCTTCACAATATTTAAAAGTAGTTAATTTCAGCCTCATAAGCCATGACTGCTGCCCCCTTCCCCACCTACTTAAGATAAAAAATAATGTTTGTTTCTCTTAAGGCCATTCTTGCCCACAACATCCCTCTTGATGTGTTCACCCCTGACAGCAGTTTACTGAACACAAGAAAAACAAGTATTTTTCAGTTATAGGCCAATAGCCTGACATGTGCAAAATCTGCTCCCTCCCTCCAATCCACAATGTCCCCTTGGGGCAAAAGGGAAGGGAAGTGAAAAAGTGGGGAAAAAGAAGGGAAAAAAAAAAAAAAAAGGTGGAACAGTGGGAAAAGCGTGTTCTACACTAACAGCATCTTCCTCTGCTTAAGCAGTCTGTTGGTGGATTTTTCCTGACCTCTTTTCTGGTATGAAGCTCCACTGCCTTCACCACTGTTTACAGCAGTTTCAAGAAGAGTGCAGGGAGGCAGGTTCTGAAATCCTTTCCATGTACACCAAATTCTACACATATACTTAGGTATCTGGCAAAAAAAAAAAAAAAAAAAAAAAAAAAAGAAAGAGAAACATTTCATTTTAACTTACAACTCTAAACAAACCTGCATCTCTATAAGGCAATCAAAACTAACATGCATAGATAATTGAGCAATAGTACCAACATTTGTCACTGAAGAAAATTATCTTTTTCAATCTACTATTATAAACTAGTGATCCTTCCAGACCTCCAACAGACATGTCCCATGCCTGTTTATCAAGAGTTAAACAAGAAAGTAAAGATTTCTGGGAGGCTTTCAATTTTGTGCCTAAAATTTTGGGTTTAGGTTGCTCTCCTTGAAATGTGAAGAAAGAAAAAATCGTGAGTTATCTATTGCATCCAATATGCTTTTTGAGGTTTTGTCCGCATCAAAGGACAAAAACTTTCTGGAGACATTAAATTGCACTAGGTTAATAATTACCGGTAAGAAAGTTATTGCAGAACAAAACAGATTTTCTCAATATACTCTACAATCTTCCCCTAGCAGGCACACACAAAACACAATGAGAACAAATTACATTCAGATGGTACTAATGTTCAGGATTTTAATATCGCTTTCCTTACTACAACTATATAAAACTCTCCGCATAAAGGTTACCTCTAACACATCTTCCAACTCTTAAACACATTAAAAAACACCCTTATTACATTGTACATTTAACCACAACACAAGAAAAGGTTAGCTCCCAATAATAACCTTATAAAGAAAGTACAGTATCAGTTAAATGGATTTTAAGTAAGGGTCCAAGATCATATTAGGCAGCAATTATAAGCTACAAATTGTATTTCATATCTTCAGCAAGAGTTAGCGCAAGTCTTCCTGAGCCAAATCTCTGCTATAAAACCCCTTGCCATGCTTTAAATGCTGCAAGCAGCTGAGCCCTGAGGGGTTAAAGATAATGTTAAAGGTAAAGGCTTGAAGAGTTGACCAGGTACCTCGTGGCCATAGATCTAAGCGTGTCAGTCACGGGCAAATATATCGTCCTGTGTTTGCCAGTGAAGGCCAGGAGTAATAGATCAAGTTCATCAGCGGCTGCGGAGCCTACCAGAGCAGCAGCAGGGTGAAACATTAGTTCCACTGTGCCTACAGTGAACTGAGCAGTAAAGGTGACACTGTATGGTGACTCACGATTTCCATCCATCAGGGGGAAGTAAATGCATTAGAAGCGTTTCTTCCAAACAATGCCTCCTGACAGAGAGGGCCCCTAAGTATCGGGAGTAAAAAGAAACAAAAAAAAGAGCCCATCCCAACCAGAAGGCCTCAAAGAAGGAGCAATCTCTTACCCCAGCTCAGCAAAGCAGCCGTCCTTGCAGCCTGACCCAAAGCATCATCTTCACACACCACAAGCCACCGCTCTCTGCAGCTGGGTTCTCAGCACTCACCTCACCACCTCTCCCACCGCCGCCAGGAAGGTCCCCCCAGCCCGCAGCGAAGCAGGGGGACCCAGGGGACTTCCCTAGTGGAGGAGGTCTCCAAGACGAGCATGCAGCTCGAGGCTTGGGTCTGTGTCTTGTTTTCCTACTAGAGCATTTTAGGCTGTCAGTCTGGATGGCAACATCAACACTGTGCCACTGCAGGCTCCTTAGTTCCAATTATGGTAATATTGCAGGTGACAATAAGAAAGATATTTTTAATACACTGTGGTCACATTCTGCTCCCACTCACCTGTGACTTAGATAAAAAGCAATTAATCTAAAATAAACTTTTCTGGTAAGTGAATTTGGAGCAAAATTGTATGCCTAATAGTCACTTGAAAAAATGGTGTCTTCCCCATCCTGGTAGTGATTTCGTGGTGACAACAAAGACCCAAATGGCAGTAACTGGGTATAGAAGACTGTTTATAAAACTACATTTAAACAACACCTAAGTGTAACTAGAGGTTTGGATCCAGGTACTATTGATTCACAAAATGTACAGGCGCCTATGTATAATAAAGCTAATAGTTTAAAGTTTAATTCTAGTTAGTGAAGACAGGTACTGAAACATACCATTAAAACAGCACTTCAGTCCAGGACAGTAGGTTCCATTTTTACACATAACTGAGTAATATAAATGTATTCTTCTACTGAGTCACACAAAGCTTTAAAATAAAAGTGCCCCACCTGCAACTCAGGAGGACCAATCAAGTATCACGTAGTTTGCTCCATCCGCCACCTTCCTCAAACTTTATGGTAACCCTCCTCACACGCGACAACCAAATAACAAGAGCGAGGAAGAGTCTCAAGAAATGAGAGCAAGGCGCAACCTATACCCATACCCTTTGTAGGGGAACATGTAGCAAATTACTGGTGTTCACACGGTGCATATAAAGCAAGCCCGAAGCTCCTGGGAAATGCCAGACTTGCTGCACATGTGTACAAGCACTGATCATGTGTCACACAACACCCTAAAGCCACAGCACAAGCTATGTCATGCCTGGCTGATCAGGCTGGACACCACTGACTTTAAAACAATTATTTATGTTCATCTTTCAAGTAATGTCTTTCTCGTATCTCTTCAGATCCTCACTGACCATCTGTTTAGATTCATTTATTGAATAAATGGAGGTGAATCCTTGAAAGTATCTAAGTATCTAAATATTATGAAAAAAGTCACTTTGAATACATGTTTTTCATCTTAGTGGTGACTTGTTCAGAACCTATGAACAGTTGGTGTAAGAGCTTGTATTGAAAGAAAAACTGTGAACACTTGGATTTGGCTTAAATACACGAGTGTTCCATCACCCATGTCAGTCTTATGGCTCTGAAGGGCAGCTAAGTAGCTGCTAACCTCTCAACCTTGGAAATCTGTTTTGCATGGAACATACAAAAACATCCAAAGGATCAACAAACCTCAGCGCCTAGGCTAGAACAGGGAGCCTTTACAACAACTTCAGGAAATTTGGGTTCAGGGCTGAAGGTCTTGGGAGAGATTTTTTCAGCACAAGTATGTGGCCATCCTCTCAAGCATGTCCTCTCTTGTGGTCTGAGACAGGTCAAGCTGCAAGAAGGGCACCTGTGTGCCACAGAAGCCAGGACATTCGGTCCGAACAGCAGGTCCTGCCCGGCAGCAGCCTGTTGCCAGTGGATCATGCCGTCCAACACTTGCCACTCCAGATCCCACCACTAGTCCAAGCCCCTGTGGACGCCACATCTACCCCAGAGAGTAACCAGAAACTGGGGCATGGCCAGATACCAGTACCGAAAGCCATGCTCCATCTGGAAACAAATGCAAATCTGGCCTGGAAGTACCCTTCCTGCATTTTTTAAGGAAGCCTTTGGAAAGGCAGGTTTTCCCATCACAACCCTTTAGATACCTTTCTCGCACGGTAAAACTCACTCTCCAGCACAGTCAGTTCCTGCCCGGGAGAATCCCACTCCTCACACACATTCGCTGTTTTAGCAAAGGACTGAACACTTTTGTCTTGACTGACCGCACTCTTCTTTGGGATGTTTCCTGTTCCATACCGTGAGATGCAGTAAATCCACCTGATACATTAATTTTCCTTCTGAAGGCCATAGCCTCCTTCCCAGAAAGCTGTGGAGGGACAGAAGAGCCCTGCACCACTGCACAGCCATGGGTGCAGGCACAGGCATGGACACACACTGCTCCCATAGCTGCGCAGCTCCACAGAAGAAACATCAGAGCAATCACCAACTTCTCCATCTAGCACAGTCCTGCAGCTATACACAAATATTTCGGCAGTTTTACCATTCTCCTGGCTTCTCTGTGACTTGAAAGCATGATCTGGCTCCCAGATGCAAAACCAAATATAACCCTCAACTAACATTTTTAGAAGGCTGCGTATCACAGTTCATGAGATACAAATTTCTGGTTGCTCAGGTATACTTCACACCCTTTTCTGTTACTATCAATAATAAACAGAGGCCCAAGAACAGACTGGTCACAACATCCAATGCTAAACACACCTTTAACTCTTTTACAAGATGTTGGTCACTTAAGATAGAATTAAATATGGAATACGTTAAAGTGTCTGTCACCGTACGCTTAATTTCTTTTCTTAAGCAAAAGATGTGCAAGGATTTATGACATTATGTGAAACTTCTTCCATGTATTCAATAGTTATCTGTTGAATTACTGACCATACGTATTCTCCAATGTATGCTGACAGTTACTGTGTACTGAGAACAATTTACAGGCATCATCACAACATTAAAAGTAATTTAAATGCATTCAAGACTTGTAACAAATCGGTCTGAATGAATTTCTGTGTGAAGGCGTTTCATGATCTTTAGCAAAGTACTATCCTAATATTTTTACAGTTTTAGCACCCTTATACTCCATTAATTGCTTTTAAATGAAGAATGATTTTTGCCACATATCAAGGAGTCCTCAGCACCCTTCCTCTTACATTCACCATGCTGTACATAGGATAATCATTTATTCCTTACTGAATTAAATATGTTCTTCAACAAAGACGAAAACATGTTGACACAAGTGGAAAGCACAGCAGTTCACCAGATACGCATATCTCTGCAATCTGCACACACCTGACTGCATTAGGGTTTTGTGTTTTCATTTTTAGGTCATGAGAATACTCTAAGTACTGTAATGAAACCACAATCCTGTCTGTGTTCTCTCACAGAAAAGTGCCTTGAATCATAAATATTTCAATTACTGTGTTTTAGACTCTAAAAGATACTAGCCTCTGTTTTTCTATACACCCTTCTTCCCCTTTACCTTCAAAAGAGCTCTGTCCCTCCTCTGCCACACTAAGAAAGTGATACTTTGATTTGTAGTGATTAAAAATCAACTCTCAATGCAACAACTAATAAATAAGCTTCCGAAGACACACATTGGAATTAACAAAATCCAGTATTTAAAAAATAGCTTACAGCACTCCACAGCCTCAGCTGTGGCCAGCGTAAACCAGCACAACTCCCATGCCTGCCAGAACTGCGCCTGATCCTGCCTGCAGCGCCGGCACGCAAAAAGTTATTTCTTCTCATAGATGAAGCGAAGGTGAGAAGATTTCTTTCCTTTATTGGGCACCAGATAAAAATCATATTGCTTTCTCTCCTGCGAGCACAAGCCCCTCTTTTCCAAGTGGCTGCCCACCCCCTGGCAGCGCTGCCTGTGCCTTCCCTGGCTCCTGCCCAGCCACGTGTTTTCCCTGGCCCCTTTCCACAGCACCCCCCGACTCTCCATTGTTTGTTGTGTTGTCCCTCTCCTTTCCAAAGCCCTTGGTGGCTTCCCACCACTAACTCTTAAAAATTTATCTACATTACTTGTACGTGGAAAAACTTGACAGTTTCTGATCTAATTTCCAAGCAGTTAAATGTCAACAGCAGGTTTGATTACACAGGTATTACCCACCACTTGTTTTACTAGGCGGGTTACAATTCCAGTACAACGCCCCTCCTCAAGATCAATAGTAAGACTTACAAAAAGAGAAATCAACAACAATAACTGAGAGTAACTTTTTTACAAGAAGACTCAGCACTGACAGAATGGCAAAGTTTAAACAGGGATAATCACCTCTTAAATTATCTTTGCCATTCCTGGGCAAATTCAAAATTAATCCTTAGCACAGTATTATGCTGAAAATAACTTGGCAACTCTGAGATTGATTCTCTAAACACAAGTTCTGCAGACTGAATTATCCAATTTGGTGCCATTAGACAAGCAGTGCGATACGCTAAGCTTGTACAGCCATTCTCCTTCCTTCCCTCAAAAAACAGGTCATGAAAATCCGTGGTAATATCCACCAAAACTACAGTGGTTTAACATACACATGGGTCAAAAGTGTAATTTGTCAGATTATGACAAACACATAATTTCAAATTACAGCAAGTTCACAACTAATATTTTTAAATATGTATCGTGTTGCTTTAGGTTGAAATAAGGAAGCTGGATAATGGAATAAATTGGTATTTGAATTTACTTAGGAGACAAATTCTGACCAAAGTTGCAAAATACACATCATGTTATGAGAGAAAAATTAAATTACCCTGACAGGATCATCAAACAAAACATCAGCCTAAAAATATATAGGGAATTTTTCATAGCAATCTAAATACTTATCCAAAGAAATAATGTGCTTAGAAAACCCCAGTCACTTTCTAGTTCCATATAACTATACACCACCGAGACTCAAAATTCCACTCTTCAAATGAATTTCCAATTTTGGGCCCAATAGTAAAAGAGCATCTCACACAGCGAGAAGGTTGGCACAGGCCCGCCAGAATCTCAGTCCTCCTCACAACATCCTGGAGGCAAACTAGCTGAAACAGGGCTGAGATCAGCAATTTACAGAAATATTTAATTTGATGCAATTTGCAGCTGTGCTGTGATGCACAGCAGAGGTCCAAAGGACCTCTCACCGAGCACAAGATCTGCAACATCTCTGTGGACCCTGCAACCACCAACGGGTTGGAAACTCCTCAGAACAGAGACACCCCACCACCCGCTTTCGGTACCGACTGCCCATAGGAAGGGGGGAGAAGACCAAAGCCACTTGGTAAACAAGTAAGCTCCACCGACAAGCCACAGCCAGCCTGTGAACCCCAAAGAGAGCTTGGGTTTGGGGACAGAGATCTGCCATCCCAGAAGGGCCATCACACAGCAGCCGGGGGTGGGCAGGGGGGAAAAGGGCAGAATGTCCCTGCTGCGTGTTCAATGATGGTGCTGCCTGTCCCTTAAACCTATGTGCCTGTTGTTCCCTCACACAGCCCGATCAATCAAGAAAGTCATCTGTGTTCTGCAGCGAAGCCCTCTGTCACAGTGGCAGACACCCACGCCCAGGGCACCTCGAGGGTACAGCCCGCAGCACCCACGGGAATTGGCTCGACCCTCAGCAGCCAGCCCAACTAACTTACAGATTTAAATAAGAAACAAACTGCAACAAAACCCCTTCCAGCTACAGATGTGTGATTACTATTGGAAGGAAAAAGAAATAACTAACTAAATGGACAGAAAGTTAAGCCTACAACGTTCTTATTCCCCCTTCTCAACAAACTCTACAATTTACTAAAACAACTTAAGGTAGTTAATAGTATAATACAACGTGCTTAAAATTTTTATTTCATTTTTCTTCAAACAGGAACTGAAATCACAGTATTAAACACAATTCCACACATAACTGACTCTTCAGAGTTCAAACTTTACTTTCTAACAACATCCTGAACCACACTTTGGTGAACCAATAAACATCATAGCAACTGTTTGTTAGAGAGATTATTTTCAGCTACTTCAGTGGTGACAGGATAGGCGAGCTATTGCTGGCACTTTCAAATCCAGCTTTCTGACATAAAACATGGTCTTGGTGTTAAGAACACAAACCCAGCAGGGAAAAAAAAAAAGGGGGGGGGGGGGGGGGGAGGGAGGGGGCAGAAAAGCCGAAACAGATGCAAATCTTGCATAAAAGGACAGATGCCTCCTATAATTTGCAGTAAACATCTTGGAAGATTTTAAAAAGTTGTAAGTGCGATTAAGATACTGAGAGCCTCAGAAAGGCGAAAAAAAAGATCATCAATGTTAAATGGTACTTGTGGAACTCCTCCTCGTGTTTATGCCAGTCTACAGGTTTTGAAATTTAAGTTTAAAACTACCCTTGGAAATTATTACAATAAAGTATGCATGCTCATTCCGTTAAGGATCCAATGTGGAAGAAAATCTCCAAACAACTAACAATGATGTATGTAACTGGAATTTTAAAATTAATTTTAATTTAAGAGGTTAGTTTATTACAGCTAACCTTTTCTACAATTTCATCTTTTTTATTCCATTTTTCTGGTACCACTAATTTACACATACAATCAAGAAAGATCTCAAGTCAACACAGAACAGGTCACAGGAACCTAAACGACAAGTATTTCGTCTAACAAGGATTAGTTGAGAGGTATGATACAGTGGGTGTGAAAAAAAAAAAAAATAGATAACCTGCTTTACTTCTAGACCCACTGGCCGTCACAAAATTTAAGAAGAGTAATCAGCTCGAGTGGACCAAAAATTATTATTTTGCAACAAAGTTGACAGCATTTTTCAGTTTGACCGTGATCTGCAATTTTCTGCAGTCAAATTCATTCCATGGATACTTCTCAGTGACCTATGTCCTAAATCATTTTCAATTCCTAAGAGCAAGTGACCTCTTCACGATCTGACTCACAAAGAAAAAACACAATGACTCCCAGGAACCATTCTTTTTCAACAACCATCAGAATTTAATTTCTCAAAAATAAACCTGGTAAAAATAGAAATGGAACAAAAGAGTACTCAGTGTTCAAGAAATATTAATTAATCACCCTATCAGAAAGATAGATAAATACCAACCCTCACATTCTGATGATGAAAAACAAAGAGGTTAAGTGACATTTTCAATGACACATAGCAAAACACTGCCACAACACGGATCACATCTCAGAAGTTTTCTATTGTTTTCAGCCCACTAGCCTTGAATAACTCCTGTGCATGCAATGCTGAATCAGGTTTATTCCTCAGAATATAAAAAGCTTATTCCAGTTCATATAAATCAGTTCAGAAAAAAAAAGAAAAGAAAAAAAAAAGAAAAAAAAAGCTTATGCTACAGTAATTTATTTTTTTAAAATATGTTCGAGTCTAACAAGAACTCTTCTAAAAATATACTGGAGTCTGACAGGACTGTTTCTAAGCAAATACACCTTTAATCTCAAAAATTTAGTTTCAAAGCATTCTATTACAGAAAGTATTTAAAAAATGTATAAGCAACAGATGATTACCAAGAAATAAATCCGTTACTTCAAAAACCTATGAAACTCAACACCTGACTATTGTACAAACCCTAGTGCAGCTTTAAAATAGTACCATGTATTTGCTAATTAAAATCTCCTGAACTTGATACACTTCTTTCACTCTTCCTCACACTCAAAAAAAATCTAATTTGGTTATTCTCTATAGACATTTTGGTTATTCTCTATAGACACTTTGGTTATTTTAAACAAACCTTTACTAAACAGAAAGCTACAAAACATTTAGGTTTTTTTCCTCTCTCAAACATAAACATTTCACTGTAGCAAAGACCTTGCCACAAAGCATAAGAAACATTGAGGTTAAACTAAAAGCAAAGAAATACCCAAATATTTATGCAATTGATTCTGCTTAAGCTTCCTGGTAAAGTTACAAGGCCTCACATGAAGTGCTACATTTCAGGTGTTACATATAAACAAAATAAACCAGAATCTATCTCTTGTGTGTCTCTAAGTGACCTATCAATTGGCAGGATGGTTACTGTATGTGTTTTGGAAATGCTGTCTTTGAAACATTATTTCCTTTCCCTCAACCCTTTAGTAATCCACTATTCTGAGTAGTTAAATGACTGATTTAAGTATACAAAAATGCTACAGAACACTACCGTTTTGTAAGAACTACATTAAAATAGCAAATTACTGCAAAACAGGGGTCTTTTCAATATCTGTATTTAATATGGACAAATTATTACAGTCAGGAAAAACCTTAAATTAAAAATAAATACTAATTTGAACACTAAAAAGTGTATCTCACTCGAAAGGGTTTAGTGTAGCATTAGAGAAAGCAATTTAATAATTAATCATATTTTCTTTAGAGTAATGTTACTAGCAGTAATGTTTTTTCCTTAATGGTTTTAAATTACCTAGCACAGGGAAAAAAATCTCTTAAAACTTTGCCTCTGACTTTTCCGTGACACCACCACCCCCCCCTCCGCCCCGGATTAAGATGGGTACACAGCCACCCTGCACAACCTCCCAGCCCCACATTTGTAACGAAATTTCCAAGGGCCTGATCCAAGCCCACTGAGTCAACGGAGCGATTCCTGCTGATGTCGACGGAAAGATTCCTACTCGCTGGAGCGGGTTTGGGATAGGGGCCTTAATGCGGGGAAAAGACCAGGGGAAATCCTCCTCTTTGAGAGGGAAACTTCTGCCCCTCTCTCCGCAGGAAGGTACGTACACACGGCTGCTTAAAAGCAGAAGTGAACCCCAGGTGGAGGCGACTGCGCGTCCCTCCAGCCTCAGCCCCGCACGCTGCGCGCAGGACGACACTATAAATCCGGGGTAGTTATTTGTGAGATTATTTTTCCCCTGAGAATAGACTGGCTGCCCACTTTCTGTCCGGACTGTCCTCGCAAGTTTTAAATGCATGGTTTTCCTGCCTGCACTGGCTGCTCACAGGCAGGCCGGGCTTCGCCCCCCCCCCCCCCCCCCCCCCCCCCCGCCACAAACCCCCTCCTGGGACCCCCAGGGCGCTGGGCCCGGGGCGGCGCTGGCAGACGGGTCCGCAGCCCCCGGGACCCGGCACCAGCTGCACCGCGGGGCAGAGAGCGAGGACGCCTCATGGCCCGCCGGCGCCCTCGCCACGCTAGCCCCGAAGGCTGGCAAACGCCTTCCCATCAGGTCAAGGCAGGCCGGGGGCCAGGCAGCCTGCGCATCCCGCGCAGGGCACAGCGCGACGCGGAGCGCCTGGGCACCCGCCGCTGCCGGCCGGAGCGCAGACCCCCGGGGCACGCCGCGGGGCCGCCGCCTCAGCCCACTCCTCAAAATGGAAACTTTCCAAACTTTCCAGGTCCCGCAGTTCTCTGGGATCTCGAGAGCTACTTTCGAGAGAAGGCCCCCACGCACCAGCCGCGGAGGCCGCCTCCGGAACTCCACAGCTCTAACGTAATTATTTATTAATTCTTGGCTTTAGGCTTTTTTTGTCTTTTTTGGGGGGGACTACGTGCGAAAGGGGAGGGGGGGGTACACGGACACCCCGTTCCCCGCGCAGCCCGAGCAGCGCCGGGAGGCCCCGCGGGCACCCCCGCGCCCCTGCGCTTCCCGCCCACGCCAGCGGGGGCGCCCCTCGGGGGCGGGCGGCAGCCGGCTCGGTGGCCCCTCGGCGCGGGCAGCGCGGCGGGGGCCGGGGGTGCGCCGCTCCCTCCGGCGGGCGGGCGGGCAGCACACAAAGGAGAAACGTGACACGTTTCTTCACCCGGACTGTCTGCTGGGGAGGTCTCGCGGAGGGGGGGGAGTGGGGGTGTCACACCATAAGGAGAGGAAAAAGAAACAAGCCCGCGAGCGGGGAGGCGAGCCGAGCCCCGCACGCGCCCCTCGGACCCCGGCCTCGCTCGCGCTTTCCCCGCCCGGCACTGCTGTCCCCGTGCGGGGACGCTACAGGTTGTTCGGGTGTCAGTACGCGGGGCGGGGGGGCCGGGGGGCGCGCGCTGCGCGGCGGCAGTGTGGCCCCGCCGACCCGCGCTACCGGCCGCGGCCGCCCCGGCAGATTCGGGGGGCGCCGCCGCCCCCGGTCCCGCGGCCGGTCCGGCCCGCCGCGTTAGGGCGGCGCAGCCCCAGCTCCGGCCGGGGCATAGGAAGCCCCCCGCCGCCGAGCGCCCCCCCCGGCCCGCGGTGCATTTTGGGGAGCGGTGCCCCGGGCGCCGGGAGACCTGACACATGTCACTCCTGCGGCCGCGGCCAAACTTTCCCGCGGCGGCGGCGGCAAGTCAGAGAGCGGCGGCGGGGGGTGGGGGGGAGCGGGTGGAAGCAGCAAGTCACACCGGGGAGCGGGGGGAGGAGGGGAGAACGGGTGTGCGGAGGGGGAGGGGGGGGATAACACTTACCGGGAGGAGACACCGTGCAGGGCGTCCCGGCGAGCTGACACGGAGAGAAAGGGCGAGCGGAGCCGCGCGCAGCCGCGCGCACATGCAGAGCCTCTGCGGGCGGAGCCGCCGCCGGGCCGCGCGGGCCGGGGGAGCGGGGGCGGGGGCGGGCGCGGGGCCCTGCGCGGGCGCGGAGTGGCGGCGGTGCCTCGCGCCCTCCCGCCGGCGGGCGCTGCCTCGCGCTGGCGGTGCCGCGCTCCCACCCCCGGCGTGCGGGTCCGCCCGTGTGCGGAGTGTGCCGCCTGTGTGTATGTGTTTTGTTGGGAATGCAAAAAAAAAAAAAAAAAGGGGGGGGGGGAGAAAAAAACCCGCCGCTGCACACACCGACTCCTTTGGAGAAAGGGGAGTGAGGAGGGAGCCCTCACATGATCGCGAAGTGGCCTGCACAGAAGTGCTAATAATGCGCGGGAGGGGGGGGGGGGGGGGAAGGGGGGGGGGAGCAGCAGAGGGGGGATGGCAACAAAAAAAAAAAAAAAGAAAAGTGCGGCGGGACGCGCTGGGCCGTGCCCCGCTCCGCGCCTCCCCCGGCCTGTCCCCGGCGGAGCGCGGTGATGCGGCCCGCGGCGGGCGGCAGGTCCACCTGCTATGTAAACAAACCGTCGGGGAAGTTGTTTGCTCTCGGCCGCTGCCCCCTTCCCGCCCCTCTCCCTCCCGCCGCTCCTCTCCTCCGGCTCCGTTAGACACAACGACTTTAGCAGACGGGCAGAAAACAAAGCGGCGCGTTGTGCTGGCAGTGCCGGCTGGCTGCAGCCTGCTGGCAGCCCCCGAGGTGCCGCCGCAGAGGCAGCCCGGGGGACCCGGGCGGGAGGGGGGCGGTGTGGCGGGGCAGGCCTGCCCGCCGGCGGCAGCTTTGCCAAGGAGGCACGCGTGGGCCCCCCCAAACTTTCTTCCCCCGCCCCCGCCATCGCGGAGCAAGGTGCAGCACCCCGCGGCTTCCCGCAACGGGAGCCCGCCGCTCTCCGCCTGCCCACTGAGCGCTGCAGCCGCTCCCGCGGGGGGAAACACTTTCCGTGGGGGGCACGGCGCGGCAGCAGTGCCGGCGTGATGGCGAGAGCGGGGGAAGTCGTTCCCGTCCTTCCCCGGTCCCCGCCACTCGGCGCCGGGGGTGTCCCCGGGCGGGCGGGCGGCAGCGCGCGCCACTGCTCGAGCGGGGGGGGGGGGTTGGCGGCTTCATCGCCCCCCTGACGGCGGCGCGGCTGCCCCGAGCCCCGCTGCCCGCGTGGGCCCGCATGAGAGCGGAGCCCGGTGCTCGCCGAGGACCGGAATCAAAAGTGACTGTCACTCAGAGTTAGCAGGCGCCGCATTTATTAAATAAAACTTAAAATGCCGCAAACTTTGCTGCTCGCTGCTCCAGGCCAAGAGGGAAGCTGCCCGCCCACCGCCGCGCCCCGCGCCGCGCCGCTCACGCCCGGGGCCGCCGGTGGGGCCGCTACCGGCCGTTCGGCTGCCGCGGCACCGGGCGGGGCGGGGGGGGGGGGGGGTACGGGGGAGCTGCTACCGCGGGGGCGGAGCCGCGCAACTCCGGCAACTCGGCGGGGCCCCCCGCGGCGGCCCCCGGCAGCCCCCCGCCCCGCCGCGCACCCGCCCGCCCGCCCGCGGCGGCGAGGCCGGGGCCGGGGCGGTGGCGGGGCCCGTGCGGGGCGGCGGCGGGGCGGCGGGCAGCCAATGGGGCGCGGCCGGGTTCGCGAGGTGAAAGTTCACCGCCGGGGCAGGCTCGCGGCTGCCGATGGGTGGTCGTAAAACATGTTTATTTGCTACTCGCGACTCTTTTGTCTCGCCCCCCCCACCCCACCCCGCCCCCCAGCCCCGTCGCTGCACCGGTTACCGGGGGACCGCTTGCTTCCGCGGCGGTTTGCGAGCGCAACGGTTGCGGGTGACACTTGCCGCACACCCCGCGGAGCGGCGGCGGCGCGGCACAAAGTTCCCGCGGGCAGCCGGGCCCCGCGCACCGCGGGCCGGCGGGGCGGGGGGGGAACCGCGGGGGGCTCGCCGCGCCGCTCCCCGCCGCCCCGCAAACGAAATCGGGCCTCGCAGGCCCCGGCCGCCGACGGGCTCCGCGGGCAACGGCACGGGGCGCCGCGGGCGCGCAGGCTGCGCGGTGCAGGGGCCGCCGCCCCCCCGTGCGGCGCGGGCAGGCAGGCGGCCCCCTCGGCAGCCCTCCGCGGCGGGCGGCCAAACGCGGGTACCGGCGGCAGCACCGGCGCCGCGCACGTGTAGGGGGCAGCGCCCCCGGCACCGCTCAGGCGGGACGGCGCGGCCGGGCGCACGGGCACCGCCAACTTCGTTGGGCGACCGCGGCGTGCCCGGACGGAGGGACGCGAGCGGCGGCACCCGGCGACCCCTGGGCCGGCCCTGCCGTGCCGCGGGCCGCCGCCGTCGGGCCGGGCGGCCTCCGGTCCCGCAGCGCTCCCGGCCCCGTGCCCCGGGCCGGGCCGCGCTTTGTCTCAAGGGCGTGTAAAGCCCCCCTCGCCGGAACGGCCCCCGCTGGCAGTGGCGCACGGGAACAATACGGCGCTCGGCCGCTTAAATTATGCGGCGATGCTCGGTGCTGCGCGGCTCGCCGGTCCCACGCGGAATTATCCCGAGTCTTTTTTTTTTCTTCTTTTTTTTTTTTTATTTATTTTTTTTTATTTACACAACGACGGTTACGGCGTAAAATATAACTTGGCTTTCTAATGAAAAAGGCTCGCGCGTTGTATTTGTTCCTGTTTACGGTTCGGGATTTCATCTGCACAATTGTATTTCTCGCTTGAAATAAACCGCTTTGAAACCGTTTTCCTTTAATTAATTTAATGTATTTTCTTGGTGCAGCTGGCAGCGTTAGGGGTCTTATCAGATTGCCGTTTTTCCAATAGGATTGTTTAGAAAGCGAATGAGAAAATAAACAGACTCCTAAATCGGTTCGTTGCCCGCCCTCCCCGCGCACGGCTCCCGGCACACTTTGGAAAGCCGAAAACGCTGTTTTTAACCGAAGTCAAACCAAGGAAAATCTGTGTTACATCAAAGCGAAAGGAGACGGTACAAAATTGGTGGAGTTACACCACCATCTGTCGTTAAGCTTCGGGACTACAAAAGTTCAGACGTATAATAAATCCTAATGAGAGCTTGCAACTTTCTTTCCTTCGCCTGGAAGTCTTGTCCCGGTGGCAGAGCGGGTTTTCCGGCGCGGTTGGAAGCTCCCAGGTTCCGGGTCGCCGGCCACGGTCCTGGCTTGTGGGGCCGGTGGGTTTCTTCTGGCACCTGATGACCCCAAGCAGTTGCTCTTCAAAACGCACAGGCAATCACAGGACTTCTTGGCCTCGAGAGGTTGCAAAAAAAACATAAGCAAAATTTACGTTAAAAGCAAAACCAAACCAAACCAAAAAAAACACAAAAAGAACAAAAAGTCCCTCCAAACACAACAAAACCAAACCACAAAACACCTTACCACCCCTTACAGGAAGAAAAAAAAAATATCAAAACCAAAACCCTGCATCTCTTACCTCTCCAGTTGTAGGATTCCATTTATTCCATTTTCTGTACCTGTCTTTCTGCGATGCTGCATCCTGAAAAGGAATATATACAAAACACACCTTGCAATGGTATCTGCAAAAAAGCTATGATGTCCTGATGCAATATCCGATTACTCTTAACATTTCAAAAGCTGTAAACAAATCCATAGCAGAGGCAGAAAATTATATTCACCAGTGTAAAGATGGTACCTGCTCTGTCCCTGTAAAAGCTCCCCATCAGACTTCAGCTCTTTCTAAATTCTTCAGTTAAAGGGCTTGCAAATAGCCATTTGCCATAGTTACCGAAAAATCAGGCAGGAAGGAGTGTTTCCTTTGGGATTTTCCTGGCACTGTTGTTCCCTGTTTCAGAGGCCAATTTCTACTCATGCAAGCAGGGATCCTCACAGAACCCTACCATGAAAACCATCTAGTTTATCATTATTTTATCACAGTTCTTACTTTAAGGCAGGTGTTGTTTAGTAAGTATTGATCCACATGGGTTGCTTTATGGAGTGCTTAGCATTAAAAGTCAACTTTCACGTTGTTTCTCTTCCACTGTGGGAATTCACAGCTTTTTTGCTTGAGATTGATATTCTACAAGTGCTCATAGTCCTTATACTGTAATTAGCACTAGGTATGTACTACTAGTACACAGTACTACTGTGAGGTGAGGGGGTGGCATTTTAACATGCTTATACAAATCCTGCTTCCCAATCTGATTCCTCGGCCCAGAGAAACTCCTATATCCTACCAGTAGCTGTTGATACTCAGAGGGAAAGTTCTACTTTTAGCTTGTTGACATGTCAAGAGAAGCTATACGTCCACTTTCCAGGCTATCTCATAAAGTGCAGAATTATCCTGCAGGCAATAAACTCTTTTTGACGTTCCTTTGCCTACCATGTTATTTTCATGTTATTCTGGGAAAAAAAAATACTAAATTTTCTACCTTCTCCATAGTCAATTAAGCTCTCATAACCAGCTACGCTCTTTGAATCAACATGACAAGCTAAGGTTTCTGATTTGATGAGAAAGGTGTTTAACATTCATCTGACTGAAATAAATCCTGTGGCACTTTCTCGGCTTTGAGAAATAGCTAGGTCATTACAACCAGTTACTGGTTTAGGAACATTTGGTAAAAAACTTCTGTCCGAAAATTTGCTGATCATTTCAGTGTTTGCACTGTCTACAGGTTTACATAAGGGTAACTAAGTGTAATTTCATTTTTAGGGGATTCAATAGACATTATAACAGCAACCAAACTGAAAAAAAAAAATCAAATAATGAAGAGTTTCTGGAGAAAAGAAAAAGAAAGCATGGTGCTCAAAATTGTCTTGCTCAAGGTGGAATGCATGCTGCCCTGAACAGTACTGACCAAAAAAGAGGGATTATACTGTCTCCAGTCTGATGTATTTGATACAGGAAAAAAACCCGCTGTCTAAATCTTGTACTCTCTTTCCATATCAGAAAAACATACTGGAATTTTTGACATTATTTTTGGCATCTGTATTTAAAGATGACCTATAAATATTTCTGGATTTTTTCCCAATGTTGTGGCCAGGTTTTGGGGATACATGCCATGCTGACATTTCGGGTCCTGGTTCCCCAACCATTAGTTGCATATGTGAAAGTCTTATTTAGCCAAAGGTGAGGAAAGTTTTAAGACTGCTAAACCTTTTGGTGAGTTTCCAAAGTATAACCCGGGGAGCAGTATCACAAACATACATAAACAAGTAGCTGCGTGAGTCTCATGAACAGCTCATAACTTCTGAAAAGTTTGGCATCTGACCTGGAAGGTGGTGCTAAAGTTTAAGCACATAAATCAAAGACTGCCATCTTCCAAAGCCTTGTGTAGCTCCCAAGGAGTTAACGTTGATAAGGTGCCAGTAAAATTCCTTAGGCACCTAAGGTACCACTTCTGCAAATTCTCAACAACTGTTACAGCTGGGCTGAAAAGCTTGGCGAGTTTCCTCAGCCTAACCAGCCTCAAAAAAATAGGCATCCTCTGTGTAGCTGAGCGTTAAATCATAGTTAGGTAAACTGCCCAATCAGTCCCACCGAGCACTAACTGAGCCTCGGGAAGTATCCCGCCTGCTGGGCTGCGTCCCCACACTCCTGCTGCTACTCCAGCCAGTCTTCGACCCCTGTTCTGCTAAGTGACACCATGGCCTCACCACAGACCAGCCAAAATCAAGTGCTTAGGTCATGGTCCTGGGAGGTGACCGATGGCTTAGGCCCAAGGAAGGTCTGGAAGCAAATTAGAATAGTGCAATAATTCAGTTACTGCATTTAAAAAAAAAAAAAAAAAAAAAAAAAAAAGTGTTGCAGAAGAGAAACTCCCCTTTGCTGTCATGTTTCAAACCATCAATGAGAACACCTGCTGCTTTTATGGAACAGACCATGTAAGCACCATCTCTGTAAGAGGGTTCGGGGCTCTGCATGGCAAAATAGCAGGGCAGGACAATGGCAACCCCAAGAAGGGCAGCAGTTAAGGCAACTTTGTCTCTTCAGCATTTCCTGCAATTGCCTTGAGCAAGGCAGAACTGACCCCTGTGAATTTCGCTCTGAGGTTCCCAACATCCCCACCCTGCTGCAGAGGCAGCCCAGATACCCAGCTCGAGGTTATGGATTATATGGGATTGCATGTAGGGGCCAGGTAAGTCAAAAAGCAAGCTCAGCCATGAAAATGTAGCCCTGACTGTAAAACCATGAGTCTTCACAAGTTCCACCCAGGTCTGAAGTCCAACCTTTCCTTTTCTACCTTGTGCTCATTTCTTTGCATCCTTCCTTCCCCCTTTTTGATTTCCTCAGAGCAAAACTTCAGACTCGCAGAAATTTTCCTTAAGGCTGACAGTAGTCTTCCCTAACGGGCATATTTTTCTTTCGCTTGTTCTGTTGCTTCTGCTCTCCTCTTCCAGCCCTAGTATTCTCACCCCTCTGTAGCAGGTTGTGTGGAAGCGGTTCCGGCACAAGCTGTGCTCCGGTGGGAAGCATCACCTCCAGATGAACTGCTCTGGCCTCCCTCAGAACAAAGGCAGTGTGTGGTGGAGGAGTAGCAAATGAGTGGGCTTCTTGTGGTAAGGCAGCACTAGGCTTCTGATGGACTTGCCCCATGAAGTTATCACAGGGCATGTGTGATGGGTTTATGGAATGGAAATTCATCTGCCAGAACCTGAATTTTGTGGAGGGAACAAGGTTCTGCTTCACAGAAGAAAACAGGATTTGACACCGCTCTCTTCCACCCCAAATGTACTTTTCAATACTGATGGTAAACTGTGACTTTGTAAAACCAAAAGAGCATACAGTTATTTTCTAGCTCCTTCTTAGGTGAAAAATGTACCTTTTGTACCACAGACACAAGGTCCACATTAAAGATGCAAAATTACATTCGGTTTCATGACGTTTACACATTTGTAGCAACATTCCAGGCATTTTGGAAATTTTGTCAGTATTTAGGGTTAAAGGACAGAGCTGTCTTTTTAGAAATGATTTTGATGTCATACACACAAATTAGTGTACATTAAGTAGTCATCCTTCCACCCACAAGTGCTTGCATAGAATTTGTGGGTTTGGGGAGTAAATTGAAAGCAGACTGTGGATGTAAACAATATGGTTAGCTACAGGAGTTTTACACTAGTCAAACACTAAATAAACAAGCCCTTTTTTTAGGTTTACAAGCACTGTAGGGACATAACATCAGAATATATATTTTTAAGGCAACAGAGATACAGCCTTGTAGATGTGAATTACAGAGCTCTGTGATGCAGTAGCAGCAAAGCAACCTGTTTTCCTAATTTGTACATAACTAGAATCAAATAAATGACAAAATACTACATGTTTCCTCAGCATACCGATTGCCACTTTCCTTCAACAGTAAAACCTGCTTTTTTATTGCTACAGCAACACAGTCAATACAGCTAGGAGGAGAATCAGAGAAATTCAGGATCACGCACTGTCACCACAAGTGGATACTATAGCACTGCTCTTTAGTCTGTCAGTTATTTTACTCATTGTGTAAAAATCAAGGCAGTAGGCAAGGACAAGTGACTCAGAGAAACAGTACTTTTTAGAACAAACGATTTGTAAAGAAAATAAGTGCTATCTATAGCCTTGGACATTTGTATGAAGACAAGCAGTTTAACAGTTTTATACCTAGCTGTGAAAAAAAAAAAAAAAAAAAAATTAAAGCAATTATTTGTATTTGCACAGTCTAATTTTTTGGTATTTGACATAATTTCTTTTCATGGTAGCAATCTGCAACTGTACCCAGTTCCTTTTAGTAATTCAGTGTTCCTGATTGCAGTTGAAGGCTGGAACTGTGCTAGCTCCCGTGGTCCATATTCCCAAGGATGAGGCTCCAGCTGAAGCTTCATCTAATATTTGGAAAGCATGTTACAGGGTCAGCTGCTTGAACCATAGGCACCTTCCTACCTTAGTCCAGCCACCCAGCAATTTTACGTGCATTTGCTGGAGTGCTTTGTTCCTAAATCTTGGCAGCGAGCATCTTAGCCATAGGAGAGAGGTCAACGTTTTCTCATCAAGGGGATGATTCTTCCACCCATGAGTGTCCTTTCTGCGTCAAACTTTCAAAAGAAGTGACTGCCTTCAGAACTAAAACAAGTGACCAGTGTATGCTAAAGAAGTCAGCATCTTTTGAAGGAATCAGATTATCAAAGGGTACAGCTGAATCTTGAAAATCTGGTTCTTAAAAGTACTTAAACGGATGCTGACTTCTTAAAAATCTCTCCCAGTTAGGGGTGCTACACCCATAAAATGCTGGCATTTTTCTTTATTGAAAATCTAGGGCTGCAGCACCATGCTGCACTACACAGATGCACATAAAAGCTTTATTCTGGACCTACTCCAAATCCACGCGGAAGAAGGGAACAGCAGTAAGCTCCTATTTGAAGAATTACCTGTACCGCACATACATCTGCATACTTCTTACAGTAATTTATATGAATTTAATACAACAGGTGAACTGGTGCTACTTGCTGTAATAAAGGTTTAAGAGGGATTATTCTAGGAGATATCTGCTAGTTTATTCATGGGGTTTAATGGGGGCTGGTCTGGGTCTCATGTAAGCATTACCTGAGAGCTTACCTGATGCAAGCATCACTTCAAATGTACAGAAAGATGGCTGGCTTCACTGTGACTATGACAAGCTAACTACAAAGAGGATGGAGACAAAAAATTTTAAAATATAAAGATCCTTCATAAATAAGAACAATAAAACAGTAAGGTACCTCTTGTATTCTTCATACTGATATGAAATTCAATTCATGTTATAATAGTCTTTATATATATATATAATATAGTGTTTGTATATCACAGGCTATTTAAAATACGTAACTATAGTCTAGAAATGGGGAAATAGTTTGGCATTTCAAAAAAATATAGTCAGAAAGGATATTATTTATTTTTTTTTTAGAATTAAGCTTTGGTTTCTTTTCAGGCAGACAGGTTTGAAAGGACTTTAAATATTCGTGAGGAAACTAAAATAGTAGTTAACCACCAAAACAACCCTGAACAGTTCCTGCACTGTCCTTAGCTAGTAACTCCCTCTACCCACACTGATACCAAAGGATATGTGAGCAATTATCCTATGATACTTCAGCACTGAATTAAGCCTCATACCAGAACAGAAACACTCATTTTGAATAAAATTCAGTATTGATAACAAAAACAAAGACCACATTCTATACTATACGTCAGTGTCAGGAGCTTGAATGCTAAACAAGAGAAATTGATACTGTTCATTTATTAAATGAAATTGTCTTAGTTGGCCTGAAACCTGCCAGGAATTGGTATAAAATATAAAATATGTGATGGGATTATTAAAATGAATGTTGAAACCTCCTTATGACAAATGTCGAGCAGGTAAGCAGAAGCAAGAAGGTAATCAAACAACTGAGTTTTAGAAGCTTCCTTAGATACTTTATGAATGACATACTCTCCTTAGGTTTCTGAAACTGTTAGATGAGACAGTAGATTCATGTTCATGCTTGGAATCCCCATAGTGTTTTTCAATTGAGTATAGGGAATGGGACAAACCAGCCTTCAAAACGGAGGACTTATTTTGGCTAGTATGTGCTGTAACTACCCCACTGAGTAGAAGAATGGCATAATCTATTTCTAAGTCGTGACAAATTGCAAACACTAATGCATGCATGTCCCAGTGGAGGAACAGGGGGTGTCCACTGCAGAATATCAAATTTGGCAGTACCTTAAGTACCTATCTGTAGCAACGGAGGGAGAAAGATTGTGTTAAAATGAGGAGTTTCAACTCAAGCTTAATAAAATGGGATTTAACGTTGCCATTTCTAAATAATGCAATGGAATTTAAAGGGATGGTTACCGTTATCAGTAATAATTTCCTAACTCGGAGAGTTGCATCTGCCATAAAATGGAATTAGGGGACAGTGTCATATAAGGAAAATGTGATCGCAGAATTACATATTACAAAGAAAAAGCAGAATAATTTGATCATAGCACATGCTGAATAAACAGTTTTCAATTTTAGAGCAACAAAAGAGGACAATAAGCAGCAGTTACAAAAGCTAGAGATTTTTAAATAAATAGGCGTAGATAATTGATATTCAAGAGTCTTAAAAGAGTGGGGTGAGGTTTTTGCTTTAGCATTAATATAGATTTCTAATAAATCTGGGAAAACAAAGGAAGTTCCAAAAGAAAGGAAGAATGTAAAAGCTGTAACTGTATTTCTAAGTGGTAAACAGGACAGCGTGGATAGGCTTGTCAATCTGATACCAGTCCCAAACAATGAATGAAATACACGCTAAAGTGATAGATGGGGGAAAAGGCATGCAAAATGTGCAGAGGATATTTGCTGGCAGGAGCTAAGGGTGAGACAAAGGGCCTGTGTTGGAAAAATCAGCACTTCTAAAAACCTGCAGGGAACACGGCAGATAATCGGCCGGACAAAATCCTTGCTCAGGCCTCAGTGCAAGGCTGTGATCAGAAGGAATGTGTGTCCGCAGCTGTACAGGGATGGAAAAGGCTAACGGAAAAGCAACAAGAATTCAAACAAATGTCAAAACATGTATCATAATCTGTACAAACCAGTATGTTTTGATAATCGAGAGGTCTTCGCTGCAGCAGGCAATGTATGAGAGATTCCAAGGGATGGCATCTGCAGTGAAACAAATTGAGACTAGAGCACAGAGAAGTGTTTTTAACAGTAAGACTGTTCTGGACCATAAGATCATTCTGGCCTGATTTCTTCCGTGTTTTCAGGGGCTTCTCATCACAATCAATTTCTAAGGTAAGCATGGATATTTTCCTATTAATATACTATCATTAAAACAAAAATTAATTCAGGAAATTTTCATAGCCTGGGCGGTGTAGGTGTTAAGGCTCCATGATCACAATACCCAGGTCCGACTTTCTAGTCTACGAGCACTGTTGACGTTAGAATTGTCATCACCAGGTACTTAACACTCCATGAAGATAAATGGGACCATCCATAACATTCCTTAGGACTGCTCTTTCAGGCAGTTTGAAAATTCAGGAGCACTGCTGTATTGGATTGCATGTGGGAAGATACATTCATAAACAGAAAGGAAATACTAGTAAAGGAAACGTGTTAAAATTGTTAATATTTAAGATTTCTATTTCAATAGCGGTGCACACCTGCAAGTTGAGGACTCTCTCATACCATGCATTGTAAAAAATCTAATTCAGCTAGTTTACAATGGATCTTGCAGCACAATTTGAAGACAACAGTAATTCATAGCCACAGAACAGACATAGCTGTTGAGGGTACGCATCCTATTAGTCTGAAGCAGTGTTCCACTAATTCATGTGGCGTGCATCACTTTATTACTGCACAGAAAAAAGCTGGGTTCAAAGCCTTGCTGGATTCTGTCTTGTAATTGTACTTGATTTTCTATTGATGTGCCAAAGCAAGTGTGAAAACACAAGTATGAAAGTACTGACAGCACATTTACAAGTATTTTGTGGTTTGTTCTGTTAAACAATAGTCTAAGATGTAAAATTTACAGTGTTTGGTAGTCCACAAAATATCTGTGTAGCAGTAGTACTGTTGGTTTTGTATTTGACCTCTCTGTAACGTTGCACATGAGAGGAAAATTTTGCAATGAGACAAAGGGTCTAGCCTCTCTGTAAAGCAAGGAATGTTCCTCACAAACTAGAACTATGAGTATTAAAGAAATGTATGTTTCTTTTTTTCTTGTTTTTTCTTTCCCTCTCTTACCAATTTTGAGTGAAGACTTGAGTAGTGGTGCAAAAATCTCTGTACAACTAGCCTAAGCAATCTCTGTGTTCATCGTTTTCTTAATTGCTTTTCACCGTCTTGTCCAAGGAACACTTTGCAAGGCATAGCTGCATGGGCTATGATGTAATGAGATCTTGTTAGCTAAGCAAGACCAGACCTCAAGCTTAAGCAAAATAAATTTGGATAGACTCTCTGCCCCTTGACCCAGCTGTTTTGCAGTCTTTGAACAGTAAAGAAACTTGGAATCTGGTCACAGATGCCAGTGTAAAAATTTCCCTGGCTGAAGGGAAATGTCAAACGGTGTAAAACCAGAGGAGCTGGTTCCCACTGCTTTCTGTCTTCTTCAAAAAAAGCATGTTAAGCAAAAGAAAGGTTGGGAAATTCAGAGGGAAGATGAACTGTGTCTTTATTATGATGATTTCTGGCCAGCATATGGTCCCTTAGGGACCAAAGCCAGCTTCATAAATTAGAACCATATAGAGTTCACAAACTTAGTTTATGTTGTAACTTCAGCTGAGGAGCAAAGCAAGACAGGACAGGGCAGGCTGAGAAAGAAGAAGCTGTAACTAGTTCTGACAGACCCTCCAACATTTCCTCTGAGCACACTTTTGAAGATGAGCAAATATGTCCTTCTGTATTAGCTTTTTGCAGAACTGGCATTGTTTGCCTCCCAAAACTACAATAATATATATATTAACATCTATACAATATGTATATATGCAATATATGTATATAAATATATACAATAATACATATATATATAAAATAATACATCTGAATAACACTGAGGAAGATAAAATTATAAAATAGAAAAAGCAGGTATCACATCAGTAGCATTTCTAGCAAGAAGTACAAGTAACTTATCCTTTTCTACCCACTAAAGATTTCTCTTTCTTCTCATTACAAAATGCTTTTCACTAACGAACTGATGTTTGAGAGTAGTTGGAAGGATAGTGAGTTGGTAAAATCTTGAGATTATTTACAGTCTGGCTATGTTAAAGATGGGACTGCACATACCTACTCAGTATACCTGTAAAATCTGTACTTCTATGTAGGACTTGCTTAAATAGCATCTTTGGCTAAATATTATTCTTTCAACCAAATCTTATAGCTTAGGAAGTTGGGGTTTTTTAACAGAACTGTAAATTTAGGGTTGTTTTTCAATTTAAACCCATCATATTATGAATTTATTTGACTAAGAGGTAAGAAAGGGTGTTCTAACCAATAGCTAGGATTCAGGAGGACTGGTGTTTGCTCTGTCACTGATGTTAAGTAACCTACTTTGCCAAAAAAGATAGTTTGAGGAGATTTAACTGGAATTTTTAGGATTGCAAAGATAATTTAAAGCTATTTAGCCAAGTCTTTGTATGTGCTGTCATCATACATGTATTGATACAGTATCAGGTGACACATGAATGTAGAACAAAGGAAAGACAATTCATCTTCATGCAACAAGTTCTTGAACTGTGGTGTTTAATACCAAAAGATGGTATTAAGTACCTTTATCTTGGAAGGTCAGCGTAGTTTCTGATCAATAGCAACTTCCAGATTTATAACTGGTGGAAGAAAGGTGATCACCTTCTTTACTCATTTCTGTGGGATTCAGAAATGCATCTTACGAAGTCATGGCTGGGAATTACACTGTTCTCATGGGGATGTGCTTTGAAAAAGTCTTCCTCCATCAGCTGAACTTCAAGGCATTGAGATTGCCTCGGCTGGATCACCAGAGCTGGGCCCTCAGTGCCCTTGTTCGGAAACAAAACAGTGACTGGAGGAACAAATGGTCGGTGCAGAGGGTCATCACCAACACCAAGTAATGACACCACTTGCAAACAGCGCCATGATCACTATGACAAGTGTATTTATCATAACTAAAAATATAAGAACTAGCATTTCAGCCTGTAATTAGAGAGTGGTCCTCGGTTCTGGGAAGCAATGCTTCTCAAAAAGACTTGGGAATCAGAGTTCGTAGTCATCTGGGTATAATTTCCCAATGTGACACAGTGCACAAAATGTCTAATATGAGCTTAATTAATAGGCATCAGAGGAATAATGAATGAAGATAGGTGTCGAGAGTTATTATACTGTTGTTGCATTTAGCACTGATGAAATCATTACTGGAATATCTTGTCCAGTTCTGGGGTCCACAGTTCAGAAATATTGTTGAAGAAGTTCAGAGAAGAGTCACGGGCATGACTTGGGGACTGTTAATCATGATTCAGGGTAAAAGACTCAAAGAGCTCTATCTGCTTAGTTTATCAGTTGAGAATACTAAAGATTGAATTGGACCTAACCTCTAAGCTGTTACCGTGGGGAGTTATACAGGTTTGATTATGGACTCTTAAATCTAGCAAGTACATGAAATTAGCAATAATATAAGGAGGTAAAATATAAGTAAAATCTGGAAAAAATCATGGTAGAAATAAGGATGCATATTTTTGCCAATCGCAGTGAGCAACTTCCTAAGGTCTGTGGCAGATTCATTCTTAATAACAATTTTTCACCTAGAAGATAGTCGGTAGCTCAAGAATTAACTAACAGCTTGCTCTATTGCAATAGTGCTTCTGGTTTCATCATCTGCAAAACTATGATACCAAGGTTTGGGACCTTGCGGCCACCAAAACAGAGGCATCAGTACAAAATCTGTGAGTCTAAGGAATGAAAAGATTCCTTACTGGTAGCATATCTTTCTCTGAACAATGCTTTTAGGGGGTACTACTGTATTTAAAAAAAAAAACAAACCACAACCACAACCAAACTCCAGAGAAACTATAGGTATACTATTAGAAGTTGTTTCACAAACATTAAACTAGTTTGTTAAGTGCATACTAGTGTATAAAGTAGTAACAACTGTGTAAGTAAAACTTGGCACTTTCATATTGCTTTCCAGCAAAAAAAATCTCATAGACAGCAATTGATGAGTCAAGTCACTCAGAAATCCTGTGAAGTTGGTAACTGTTATTATTTGCTTCATACAGAGGATGAATTGAGAGACAGAGAGTGCCCGGGATCAAAGAGGAATCCTGGGACTTATCTGGAAATGAAACAAAGCCTTCTGAGAGCTATTCCTGTGCTTTAACCAACATTTTTTTTTTTTTTTTTTAAACAGGCAAGCTGTAAAGATCCTGGCAGGTGACACTCCTGTACTTGTGTCAGTATAGAGCCAACCCTGTCTCCAGTGCCAAAAGACACTCTGATGTTCAAAGTGCCATCTCTTTCCAATGACATACAGAAAAGAAAGCCCTGTGCGCTTACTCTGTGACTTATTCTCATTGCACTTGTATAAGGAAGAGGTGGTGCTGATTTTGGTGTCTTGTCAAGATTCCAGCTTAGGTGATTAGTTTATCCTTACCTAAACTCCTTGAATTTCCATATTGAGGATAGTTTTCATATGCCTCCCTGCAGAAAAGCATACTGGTACTGTTACAACAGGAAAGTTTACAGTATTAAATGAACCAAACTGAAGAGCAATATAACACGTCTGCCACTTCACCAAATTTCTGTAAAGGACTCTGCTGGAAAACCAATTAGCGGTGCACCACTGATTTTAAAGGGGTACAAATAAAAGTAAATTTTGAAATGAAATTTTAATGCAAGACTGTCCTGTGCACCAAATGTAAAATGTATTTTTTTAATCCCTGTTTTTAGAAAATTTAGGAAATGCATTCATGATACCAAATGTCCATTCTTATGGGTATGTCATGGGTCGAAGACATGATGCAAGTTCAAAGATAAATGGTGAAAATGGCACATATTAAGTAACAATCACCTTACTGCACTTACAGCAACAAAAAAAATGGACTTCTAGCAAGAAAAAACCCCAATCCCATCTGTTACCAGCATTGAACAAAATCAACATAAAATGAACCAACATTATTTTGGTCTTTGATCTCTTGGATGCTTTATGACAGAGGTCATAAATCACATAATTATTATCTGATATCAAGACAGCTTGAATTAACCTCTTACATTCCTAAGGCAATGAGAGCCCTCATCGCAAGTCAAAATCTGCTTGTGTGGAATAACAAACCTTACCAAGGGAAACAAATCCCTTTCCTCCTATTTTAGTCTAATCTGGACTTTTGAAAACCTTTTAGTGGCTCAGAGGTGGAAAATATCACACTAAAATTCATTAGATCACAGACAACTCCTGTTTTTTTCTGGAAGCTGTGGTTACGAGTCATAAATCACATCATCACTTGGGTTCTGGCTTCTATTAATTGTAGACTTTCTCTTTTCTTTTGCTCCTCTTCATCAGTGGAGGTCAGCTCAAGATGCCTCTATGTTTTGGCTGCTGAGATCCAGGAAAATTTGGAAGGCCTTTAATTCTGACATTTCATTCCTGCCATTGACATGAAACAGCCTACATTTGACGAGTTTCAGAAAACAGAGCAGAGAATAGTACACACTTGGATTTTCTTTCTTCCAGTAGGTGCTATTGAATAAGACTGGGATTTGGTTTTTTACCTCCTTGAACAGAAAATTGCCAGAAATACTAGTGCTAACTTTAAAAAAACATTTCTTAAATTTTCCCTGTAAATCAGCTAGCAGGAATGATGGGCACATAATGATTAAAACACCTTATTTTTATGTATACAGCAGACCATCATTTGCAGTAGGCACCATACATATAGATTGTGAAAAACAGACACACAATAGAAGTTCTTTCACAAAAGAAATGTACTTTTACAAAAGAGTGATGTACCTGAACTTCTATATAATAAAAATACAGCAGCTAGGCTAAGAACATCAGAACCAGGTCACACAGAACCATGACCAGTAATTCAGCATTTTGAGTACAAGAACAAGAAAAGAAGGCAATCTATAAGCTTCATAATGAGAAACACAACAGAATAAACAGAGAAGGTTCTTTTACTGGCAACACCTGGAGCTGAAAGGCAGCCGAAAGGGAGACGGGCCAAATTTTGTGCAGACCCTCACAGGAGGAGCACCAGATTAGGTAGCCCATAGAATGTTCTGCTCTTGAAAAACAGTTATGTACTGCTTCTGCCCAGCCAGATGGCAGATCCTGTTTTCAGGCAGCCCTTGCACTGGTTTCCCCACTGCTGAAATGAAAAGCTAACAATAAACACAAATTTGAGACTCAAGTGTTTTTTCTAGTAGCATGCCGCTTTCACTCTAATCAGTGTCTTTATGAAAGATTAAATGCAGCCATCACTTCTTTGCCCCGCACCACTTTTTGCTCCACTTCTCACTATGCCTTAATGGCACCGCACTATTCTTTCTCTTGTTTTTAAAATTTTGGATTTACAATAATAAAGATGACTGTTCAAATTTCTGAGTACTTTGCCAGATTTATATACAGTTACTCTATTAGATACTCCCATCATGAAAGCAATCATCTCCACGGGCTTGTGTCCAGCAGGATGATACGAACTAGACGCAGAGCTCAAGCTGGCGTGTAAGCTGAGCAGGGTGAGCTCTCACACGGACCACAGCCTTGAGCTAACACAGCAGTGCAGGTGTAAGCAGAAGCTGAGGTGCTGTGCATTCGTGGCCACGCTGAAACAGCTCTTCTCTTTTCTGTAAATAGTGTATTGGTCATTGCCTTGACCTTTGCGAGGGATTCATAAGATCTGAGGAAGGCTCCTATTGCCCTTTTCTCCTGCATATGTGCAAAAGATAGGGACAGACCCATCCAGTTCACAAAATGTCCAGGCTACAAGGCATTGAGTGTGAATAATATACCTCATCTGATAGCGTGAATAATATACATTATCTGATAGCTTGTCTAGTCTATGTGCAATAAACACTTACACAAGTGAGCAAGCATAGCTCACCATTTTGATAACTGAGACAGCAAAAGGCTTGGAGTTTATCCGTGTTATTGAAAGCTTAGTTCCACTGATTTAGATTGATAACTCTGACACTGGGATCATCATGACTACTTCGTGACTCAGTGTTCCTTCTTTCTAACAAAGGAAGGGAATGACAATGTACAGTATGGCATAGGATCAGACATCCATCTCAGCTATGAAATTATGAAAGAAATTATATAATTGAATATATAATGAAATTATATAAAGAGAAACTATGCAAATTATGCTATGTTATACAGGTTATTATAACCAGCACTTAAATGGACTCACAGAAAGAGTGAAATTCTTCAGCAGGAATGGAAAGAAACAGGAGATTTCTGAGAAATTCTGGCAGCACTATTGCCTAGATGAGACTTATCTCTCTTTTGAGCTAAGTCCCCATTTGACATACCACTATAAATTAGGGTGAAATCCCCTGAAAACAGGAGAGATATTCTCAAAATCTGCTGTAAAAGACAGGAAAATATGATTTAGGAGTAGACCCTTGGGAGAATGTAGCAACAGCATTTCTGTCATATGTATTAAATATTGTGATCAGGCTAACATTTATTAGTGCAACTTCTTCCTGAGTTCCCGCAAATCTACAGAGGGATATTTGAAAGTTCTTAATTCTTCTATGCAATCTGTGATGGAAAAAATAATAAGAAAAAGAAGTGTGTCAGCAGTCTGTGTTTGTGGCTGCATAACGACAGATCTCAACGTGGAGTGTGATGCACAAGAAGCACATGGCTTTACGCCACATCTATTTTCTCTTGAAACTGGGGTTGGCCCAAGCATCAAGTTAAAATAACTTCTCCTTTATGTAAGTTGCATTTCGCCTAGCTATAAGTAAAAATGAGACTAAGGGCAACATTGCATTCTGAACAAAGTATTTGAGACTGATATGTATCTACTCTGCAATAAACGTTTCTTAGTAAGCTAAGTTGCAAACATTCGGGAATTTCTGATGCCCTCAGACTCCTGTAAAGAAGATAAATGCAGGGTAGGCAGTGCCTCATGATTAGACTAAGTAATCACCTGAAAGCCCAACGTAAGGGTCTATAGAAATCAGCAGGAATCTATTGACTTCAGGGAATTTTAGATCAGGCTCTGGAAGAACTCATGGAAATCATTCCTCCTGCACAGCACTTCATTCATCTGCTCGGCAACTACAACATACCTACACATTCTGTGACAAGTGAGAGTCTGTCAAGTAACTCCCACAGCATTTTCCCCTTTCATCCAGGAAACTCCTTCATTAGCGATAAGCTTCTGTGCCCTGGAGTCCATGTACCAGCCAAGGGGAGGAACCTGTTTGTAAACCAGATGCTTTGACATAGCTGGAAATTAGAAGGGAGGCAGCAGTACTTGGCAAACAAATTTGTTAAGAAGTGCACTTTGCTTGAAATGTTTATAATTTATTCTTGAAAAATATGCTGAGAAGGTGGCTGCTAGGTGTACTGCTCAGCTTTGAAGTTCAAGTTTGAAGGTGGGGATCCTGAATACCTCCCAAGCAACGTTTGACAAAAAACAACCTGGTGCTCTGTAAAGAACGTGCTTGAGGAGATGGCGTAGGGACAGCTAGTAAGTCCCACTCTCATGCCATCTGCAGGGAAATTATCCAGGTCCAGAGAAGGGAAGCTTCATTGTAAACAGCAACATGTTCATATGAAACCTTCCAAATTTACTAGCAGAACTTTAACAAGAAGCACACAGGTATACCAGGCATCCCTTCCAAGCCACGTTGATACTTTCAATATAGCAGCGTACTCAAAAATTAGGCCAATGCATAAACACAAGAGGAGTCCCATTGGCTGCCTTACATTTTCTTAAAATAAGACACATCAAGAAGGAGTTATTTTGCTCAGCTGAGAGGCATGTGATGCCTACTGATGATCGACAAAATGCTGCTTCCCAGAAAAGACCAGCAACTGGAGCTCCTCCTGGAGCCAGTCTGATCAAGCAGGAAAACCAAGACCTCAGGTGCCCCAAATGTGAAGATTAACCTGAAGGTTTCTTCCCTGTGACAGTCTCTTTGCTCTGAGGACAGAGAACTGCAAGTAGAAACGTTGAACGTGGATGGAGGGTAACATGAACAATTTTCTGAAATCAGGCTCAGCAACTTTGTTGACATTTAAGATCTGGCTACATAAAAAGGGGAAAAGTATAGCACTTTATGTTTTCTGTCTTTACAGTCAGATAAATTCAGCTCAGTTTAGATCTCAAGTTGGGAGGGGATGCTAATACATGAAGGGGAGCTGAGGGAGGTTCAAAACGCTCGGGAGTTGCCCATCTAATTGTTCTTCTGTCAACTCCATTTCTTCCTCCTCCCTTTCTCCCTTTCCTGCTTTGCTCTCCTCTCATCCTAGAAGACCTCTCTTTCCTGTAAATCTGTCACAATTAGCGTGAATCAGTGAGGACAAGAAGGCAAGCAGTGTCTGTGTGGGGCTTGCATAGCAAATGGCCACCCAGCCAGGAGATACCTCCTTGGCAGGGAAGGTGGTTGGTCGTGCAGGGGGAGGATCAGTCCTTGGGAATGCTGTGAAGCTCTGGAGGCAGGTGGAAGGCAGGGACCTGGCAGGGGCGAGGTGACATGGCTAAAGCTGGCTTCGTGGGCAAAGCCATGAGGGAGACCACGTAGGGCAAGGCAGGAATCTGGATTGAGGCAGGTTAGCTGGACCTTGAACTGAAGGTTCAGGGAGGAGAAACAGACTCTTGTAGTCTGGGGATGGTCAGTGTGGCTGGAGGTTGGAGACCTAAAGGCCCACAGAAAAGGTAAAAGGCTGAACTGAAGCGGCTTGGGAACCACTGCTGTAGAGCCCAAGTGAAAAGATAGGAAAGTGGAAAGAGAAGAGAAGGGTAAATATAATTTTTAAAAGAAGCAAATTAAATGCAGAAAAATGATACTTCATTGATTATTTTTTTGTTGATGATTTCATAGCGATACTGCCCTAAAAGGCTCAACTTTGAACACATTAAAAAAAAGTATGTTCAGCTTCCTTGGATTAGCAAGCAGGCAAGATTTGCATTTAAAATAAGAGCCCAGATCATGCACCCTCTCGGGCAGGGTTAAACCAGACCAGAAAAAATTGCAGGGTCAGGGCCAAGGCAGCTGCCTGCATGCCTGTTATGTCTGTCATTGGGGTCTTTTTTTTGTCTTTTTGGACTTGTAAGCTCTCCAGGCTAGGAGCGCTCCCCATGGGGCCCGTCCGACCTCCGCTGCCTGCAGTGGGCACTGGCTAAGGCTTTGTTTGTCCATTTTTGGCTCAGAGGAGTCAGGGCCTGGTTGAGACATGTCAATGGTAGGTGTAATACCAGCAGAGCGATCACACACAGCCACCGAGGCACCGCTGCGCTTGAATGTTGGTTTTCATGTATTGGGACTCGGCGCAGCTGTCGAGTTGCACCCGCGTAGGGCGAGGCAGAGTTTTTGGGCCTTGGACACCGTTATGATGGCTGAATATAGTGTAAAAAAAGCAGGACAGATGGAAAGGCAGTTTCAAAGCACTCCTTAAAAGCGCATATGCTTGTTTTCACACCAGTTGAAGTCTGCTGGCACTGCCGCCACGGAGGGAAGAGCGGTCCGGTGACCTTCGGTGGCGAGGAGTGACTTGCTGTCCTGTTCCACTGTGCCACGAATAACAACAGGTCGTAATTCCAGGGGCTGAGAGGAGCTGCACGGGCTCGAGCGAAGCCCCGCCATCCCAGAGGGCCCAGCCCCGGCACTGGCCGCCCGCCGCCCCGCACGACCCCGCCGCCCCCGGCCCCGGCAGCGCACGGCGGGGCCGCCCCGCCGCTCCCCCGCACAGGGAAGGGAAGGGACGCGGAGACGGGCGGGTTGCGCGGAGCGGCGCGGGTTGCACGGGTGGCGCGGAGCGGTGCGGGTTGCGCGGAGCGGGGCGCGGAGCGGTGCGGGTTGCGCGGAGCGGTGCGGGTTGCGCGGAGCGGTGCGGGTTGCGCGGAGCGGCGGGCCGCGGAGAAAGCGCGGCGCTTTGGTGCCACCGCGTGGCTCACGGCGGAGCGGGGGGGGGAGGGGGCCACCCGCCCCGCCCCGTGCCCGCCGTTTAATTACTCTTTACCGTATTAACGCGGCGGAGCAGGGACGCGTAGTTTCCAGGCCGAGCTCGGGCGAGAGGCACGGAAGGTTCCAGGTTACCGGGGAAGCTGCGGGCTCGTTCCCGTGTGGAATCATGCGGCGCGGCGGCAGCGGGGCGCTCCGGGGCCGGCGGCGCTGGGCCGGGGCCGGTGCTCGGGCTGCGTCCGGGCGCCAGCGGCGGTGGAGGCGCCGGGGGGTCCCGGTGCAGCCCCGGGTACCGCACCGCTCGCTGCCCGCAGGTGTCCGCTACCGGCAGCCGCGGTTCGGAGTGGGGGTTCGGGGCAGTCCGTGATGGCTGGACTGCAGCAGGCTGAAGTTACCTTCTTCGTTCTCTTCTTTTTTTTTGCGAAATACTTTTCCTGGGTGTTTTTTTTTCAGATTGTGTGTTCTCAGGGTGCATCTTTCAGAATCATCGGGTGCAACGTTTCTCATAACATTGTGGCAGAGGTCAGGAATTGCTTCTAAAACGTTATAAAACTAGCGAACCCAGAAGAAATCTGGGGGTAAATTTTGACTTCTGGAATTGGAGGAGTCTTGAGGTGAACCAGACGTGTGCTGCCACATCAGGTTTCACCTTGAAACCCTGACCCTTTGCTTGACAGAGAGGCTGTTTCTCTCCACTCCATTTATTGTGCTAAACAACACGTGAATAAAGTCTGACCGAGACACTAGGAGTAAGCACAATTCTTGCTGGGGAAAGAAAAGTGACCACCAACTTTGTGATGCACCTGTGCAAAGAGTAGCAAAAGCTTCCTGTAATGCGGCCGTTTACCTGTCTGGCCTCATTTGCTCATTTACCTCTTCCCCTTCCATCGTGGCAATCAGTGTCTGAGCAGCAGTGTCAGTCAGGGCACACAGAAAACCCTGCGCACAACTAGGGGACCGTGGGGACCCTGAGTATTTTTTATTACAGACTCCATTCTTGGACATTTAGAATTGAAACTTCACGTTTGGGTTCCTGCTGCAGAAAGTATATTTCAAGTGTTACTTGCTGTGTGTAAATATTTAGAATGTTAAGTGTAACTCAAGGCTGCCTTTCCTGGATTTTTTTAGCCCTCCCTTCTTGGATTTTTTAGCCTCCCCCCCCCCCCCCCCCTTTTTTGTGTGTGTGTGTGTGTGTGTCCCCTTTGCTTCTGAGCCATATTTTGTGACTATGATCTAAATTTCAGAAAACAGACCAAAGGCTAAATCCAAGAGTATGATGTAAAATTTGCTGTGAGTTCAGTGGCAAATTTTGTTTGTGCCCAGGAAATTCTGGTCCCATTGAAAGCAATGACAGACTAGTCTTTTTGAGATGCAAGAATGTCCTGCTAGCCTTTGTTTATACAAAACTTTCCAGAGAAAGTGACAAACATTGCAGAGTTTCACAGTAAACTGCCCAGAAATCCACAGGTGTTATGTATGTTCCTGTGTATTATTTCAACATAGGAATCGGTTTCAGGACTGAAGAAAGTGCCTGATCCTAAGGTTGAAGTTAATGTATGGTTGTTGAGGCTTCATACTATCTCAGTCCATGTGTACATATAGTTTATGAACAAAGCCACTCATTCCTAGCAATGGAAAAATGCATAAAATGGTTAATAGTGAAAAAAATTCAAACACTGCAAGCCAAGAGAGAAAGATACCAATGCCATGTGTTGCCTCCAAGCGTAAGGCAAGGACCCGTTGTGTTCTGGAATTGCATGTGTGTACATCTCCATGCTACTTAGAGTTGGAATTAGTGGAGTGACTTGCTACTTTCAGTTATAGCTCCTCATAGAGAAGGTATATTAGAAAAATCAATAGAGAAATCGATACATTTCACCCGAGTTATCAGATGTGCTCCAGATGCTTAAGTTGCTAAATGGCATTTGATTCAAATAAAACTTATCTCACAACCTTTGTGTTGAAGTGAGTTGTCATATATTTCTCTTCCCTCCCTCTCCATTCCCAGTTGAGTAGAATTTGCACTCTGGCACCAATATATGTGGAATTTCAATGTGTTTTTGAAATAAATTTGATTAGCATTTTCTGTCCTGAAAAACTGTCTTAACATTATCCCAACAATTATGGGAAATTAGGTTGTATAAAAATACTTTTTAGTTTCATTTCCCAAATAAAGAAATAATGCAGCTTAATGAAGGGTTGTGCCAGAGAGCTCTAGGAGTAGTTTGAAAAAGCAATAGTCAGTGAAGTGGAAAAATGAAGGAACAAAGAATGAATTTCACAGTAAACTGTTTCCATTGGGTTTCATCTGTAGATATTACATTGATATTTTATGTGCATACAAATTATATTCCATGGCAACACTATGGGGTAAATTAACAGTGCGTTGCACATAGATTAGACATGCAGATGACAAAAATGGGAGGTAAGTATCTAGAAAATTTATCCCTACATCAGCATGTACTTAACTCATTGACAAACAGGAGCATCAGGAAAGCATTTTAGGACATACTACATTTTGCAGGAAGGTGTATAGCTTTTGGCAAAGATGCTGGTAATGCTCTTCTCAAATTCTCTCACAACAGCATTAGCCTTTAATGTAAGTCTTGTAAGCACTATTTTTTGGGGGTTTTGTTTTTTTTTTTGGCAAGTTAATTCTTTAAGTAAATATACGAAAAAAAGCCAAATCCAGAGGCTGCATGGTTTCATGATGATAATAGGACACAGTGCATCTCATCGATAGGTTAGAATCACACCTTGGTACCCTGTTAGTGAACATCCAGTGATGTGGGACTGTCAGTTATTTCCAAAGCTCACTAGTCGTGTCACCAAAGAAATCCACCACTGCAATTTGCAATGATTATAACCCTTGCTGACAGATCTTATCAGGTGACCAGAGCCTGAAGGAATGGGAACGCTGACCCTATGAAAGTCTGGGGAAAAGCAGGAGGTTATCTGCATGTGTAGTTCACCCATGCAGTAGGAATTGCATATGTTTAAACAGACATGCATCCATGCAGTATAACTGCAGTGATGTAGCTAGCAGATTACTCTGATGATTTGACTCCATTGGCATCATCAGAAGTTTCATCTTACAGTAAGTTAAGCAGCACTGATGATTTCTGAGGCTGGTAGTCACTGTGAACTCTTCTCCTGTCTTGACCGGCTGGTCTGTTTACCTGGATGATCTTTCCTGCCCCATCATTGTTACATTGTTACATTACATTACGTGCTGGCTCAGATCTGTATATTATATCTGTATCTGTGTTTCTGGTCAGAGCTCTGTCAGCATCTTGAAGCTCTTTAATTTCTTTGTAAAAATGCAGAAGGAATTAATGGAGTTCAAAGGTAGTCACACAAACGTTTTGGACAAAGTTGCTAAGAAAATGGCAGTGCAAAGTCTTCACTGCAGTGTCCTATGAAGCTCTAGTGAAACAAAGGGTGTGAAGATGTTCTCAGAGAAAGCTAAGGACTTGTCAAGTTTGAGCAATTAGTTAGACTGTTGATGATGCAGAATGCCAGCATCAGCCAGCACCTTGTTTCAGACCCTGTCAATGCACAACAAGGTTGTGTCTCCTGTCTGTCTCTTATGTCAGTCTTGCAACGCTTGCTTCCATGAAGAAGACTGATACCAGACACAACTGTGGATGCCAGGGTGCTATCCTGCTTTGATTCACCCAGGCTCAACCGGGACCTCAGAAATATTGACCTAGCTCCCTCCCTTAAGGACCCATTGCCAATCAGCCTTCCGCCTCTGCAAACATTCTGAGCTGAGTATCACTGCTGAGAGGTCTGCAGAGCATGATTGCACATGCTTTAATTAAAGGTCAGAGGTCTGACAGGCTGTGACGTTATCTAATATATAGCTTTTCCTTTAGAGCTGCAAACCACCACTTTCTGAGCAGTGTTCCCGGTTCCCTGACTCATACCATTGACATGATGGACCCAAAGCAGTGCTGAAACTTTGTGAGAATGCAGTAGCTCGGCTCTTCCTTGTGTCAGGTCACTGCCACTCTTCTCTTTTCTCCTGTCCTCCTGAGTGAACAAAGTTTTGAGAGGCAGCTGGAGTCTGTGATAAGCGAATGAGCAAGCTCACTGGTTGATGAATGGACAGACTTTCTGCCACCGCCTATCCCTTGTCACCCCATTTTCTGCTTTCTCCCCACCAAGTGTCCCCTTCCCTGCCACAAGCTCCCTGTGGTGGCTCCATCTGTATAAAAGCTTGTCAGAGGTTCCTGTTCTGGGTTCCCTCAATTCCCCTTACACTGACCATGCTGTACACCTATCTGAAAACTGCAAAATATTAGAAAAGAAAAAACAGTAGAAGCTCATGGAGCCTTCTGAATCCAAGTTCAAAGTGACTGACAGAAAACAATTCAAAGGGCGTAGAAAAAAAGAGGAATGAGGAAGGGCTTTTCCCTTTCCCAGGGCTGCTTTGTGGGCAGGCAGCTGCCAGGGAAAGGATGCAGTGCAGCCAGGACTGGAGGGCACAAGAAAATGCCACAAATGGTCAGAAAGATGCTAAGGCCGCTGGTGAGATAAAATCCAGGGGAACTTTACTGAGGAACATGCACCTGCGTGCTGCTGTTGTCCTCGCTATCTCTTCAGTTCAGCATCCCTGGAAAGTCACATCAACCTCAACCCTCACTGGCTCCCAGGCTACAAACCTGGGACCATTTCTTCTGTTATCAGCCTTCAGAGGACATGCTGTCCTTACTTCTCTTTCCCTCATTACAGGCCTCCTTTTGACTCCCTCACTCAGTGTCATTTGGTGCCATTTCAAGATTCTGGCCAGATCTGAAATACCTCCAAGGAGCTGGGACAATAAACATCTGTGAGATGATTGCACTGAACCAGGCCTAAAGCATTTTGAATCCTTCTTTTATTCAAAATGATAATGTCGGCACTTTTAGGAAAATGGAGATGGTATATTTCAAGTGTCTTATCATATATTTGCCAAAAAGCCAGCTATATTGAATATGTTGAATACATCTCTGCCACACAATTCAGAAAGTATACAGTTCTACATAGCAGGTACAGCAAACCCTTAATTTAGTCTGCCTCCTCTTGTAAGTCACAGGACAGAAAAATTCATAAAACTATATTTAAAACTATTGTCTTCACTCACACAGCCATGGAGGACCAGACTTTGTGTCATCACTGGCGTACACCTTTCAGTAAAATCCTGGACACCATTATTTTGCAATAGGTTTGCATATGTACTTTGCCTGGAAGAGTCAATGCATAATATAGGCAAGTCTAAGGTACTTTTTTAAGATACTGTAGAGAACTTTGCCATCCTGCAAACGGGTGATTTTGTTTTTCAGAGTACCTGCTGTAATAGTTTTCAGGGGAAAAAAATGCTTTTAAAAACAAAGTTCTGTTTTCTAGCATAATTAATTTTTTTTTTCTTCTTTTAGTATTGTCCCTGTAAGGAACTATTTAAATCACAGCATAAATTCACAGCAACATCCGCTGGCCGTGTTAGGTCATATTTCCTCTTTGGTCTTTCAAGTGTGAGTATTCTATTGAAGTACAGTTTAGAAAAATGAGCCCTTCCAGTTGCTTCTCACATGCATACATCAAACTGCCATTCTAGGAAACTATTCATTGGCCTGGCATGTTGGATCCTGGAAACTTGTCATTGCTTTTGTTTGCTAACAGATTACTTTGTTAATTCCAAAGGTTTAGCAAGCACCTCATTTTTTCCCAGCTGTTTCATTCACTTGTTCTTGTTCTATATGAATAGATGTCTTCTGGTCACTGAGAACTTTGCTTTCCCATTCATACGTTTTCCCCTGGCTAATTGTTTGAAATGTTTGAAACCCCAGATGTGTCAACAGTCTTTGGCCTCTGTGGAGTTTGTCATACTGCAGATTGGTGATGGATTTAAAAAATGCCTTTGGGCATGTTTTGAATCTGTAAAACGATGCATTCACTGTGGTATAGCAGGTCTCTTCTCCACTGCCCTGCACATTCACATCGGCACAAAAGTCAGAGCTGACTTGCGAGAGTTAAGGATCAGGCTATTAAGGAAAAAAATAGATTAAAATGTGGCAAAACGTGTGTTTGACAAATGCGATTCTAGTTTGTATTCTCAGAGTTACCATGATCAAAACGAGGTTGGGTTTTTTTGTTTGTTTTGTTTTTTAATTTTTTTGTTGCTTAGATTCTTTTCTGAACAAGTCACAGTGCTACCAGCCATCTCAAACATTCACGAGTCGAGTCCTCAGAAGAGCAGATTGTCTTGGGTACAGACTGTAGTCTGAAACAAAGACAGAAAGGACAAGAATGGGTGAGAATCTGGCTTTGTGAGTATGTTTATGAAACTCCTTGGAAAGGTAGAGGACGATCTCTTCTGTGGCCCCTGACCTATTGTGTATTTGGAGCAAATAATGATGTGCGACAGCAGGGACGGCATTTCAGACTTGCCTTCTTGCAGGAATCTTCCCCTTGCCACTGGGCTGTAGGAACATACAACATCTAGTTCAGCTTTTGCTGACTGTGTGTTGCGTGGCTTTGCAGGGCAGAGGGGAACTGCTTCAGCAGGAAGATCAGTGTGCCTGGGAAATACCCCGTGGTTTGTTGGGTGATGCATCTAAAATGAGGTTCAAGTCTTCTGGAGATCACTATGAATGCAGTTAAATGCTTTCAAATTGGTAGAAACCAAATTTTGATTTTTAATTTTAAAAAATACACACCAACAATGTGTGTCATTATATATATATATAAATAACAACACAGTATATTTTCAAGCTCTAAGGTATATAGCAGGTTTACCTAAGTCTCTGTGTTTGTGATGCACAGTAGTCATCAAGCTGGCTGCTGAATTATTTCCTTATAAGATAGATCATTTAACTTCAAAACTTCATATTATACAAGTCACATGTCCCGGTGATATTCAGAAGGGAATTGTCACTTTCAGACAACTAATATCAGTCATTCTACTATCTATATTTGGATTGCAGGCTCAGGGAAGTGTGATGGCAGTTATTAACTGCTCTCAAGAAATCCACTTGCAAGATGGATTTATTTCTTGATTAATGATGGAGATTATTCAAGTATTAATTCCAGTTTTTTATATGGCAAACTTGATATCATCCTTGTTCTCTCCACCCTTAAAATTACTATGATTACTCTAATTGTTAGAAAGCTATTATTTGATTCAGATTTGCAAAGTAATTATCAGCTAGTAGCACATCTGCCATTTCTTACTAAATTTTGGTATGTATTGTTGTATCTCAATTAACAAAAGATCTACTAACTGAAGCATTGCCGTATGAATTCTAGTAAGGCTTTCAAGCATGACATAAATTTTGTTCTGATTGATTCTGACTCTTACTATGTGCTGTTTAATTTGTTGGTTCACATTTCAGAATTGTTCTGTGAACCCAGTGCTTGATGTTTTATACAATGATTTCTTCGTCTGCCGCAATCAGATGTACATCTAGAGGTTTTAACTGATGGAGCATCCTTTAGGACATTATCTTTATTTCTGCTTGGTGACTTGTATTCTCATTTCCTTTTTTCTTTGATTGTGTCACAGGCTACAGGGATTAAACAGAATTACAGTTTTTAATCTCATCTTTGAGACAGTACTACTAACATAATGGGATAATTATCTCCATGGCCAGCATCTCCGTCATGAATATGAGGAGCAGTGAAGGCAGCAAACATACCAGCTATTAATACTGGAGCATCATTGATTTGCTTTTTACACCAGCTGTACTTCTTATATAAAGGTGTTCAACTTATTCCAAAGTTATAAGCCACATAGGCATGAGATTTTGAGAATTCATGAATATGCACAGGTGCTTATGTGCACACCCAGACATACACACACACACTGCAAATAATTGTGAACATTTCTGTATTAGATAAACAATCCCAGCAACTTACTGAGCTGCTCAAAATGTCTTGTACTGAAATTATACTAATAGTTCATTTTATATGCAACATTGATTTCTTAACACTGTAAACTCTCCTGGATTATAAAATTCAGTTTATGTATGTTTTCTGTAAAAATACTTTCACAATCTTTTTTAGAAGCTATTGGCAGACACAATCCATTTCAAAGTGTCTGCAGGCTTTTCTCAAATTCCTTCTACAGTCTCCAGACTTACAACAATCTCTGATTACAATGTTTTTCCTTTACAACTTCTCGTTTCAGTAATTTTACTTACTTGTTTTACATAAAAGGATGGCATGAAAATATTCTTAGAAAGTTGAAAGTTAGAAAATCAATTTGTGGAATCCATACCTAGGTTGGGAATAGTGGAATACATGCTGTTTCAATGGCATTTAATAGCTGCTTTACTTGATTATTTAGATATTTTTATTGTCCTTAGTATTTGCATATATTACTGTCATATGAGGAACCCCAGCATGTTGCTTGTGTATTAGAATTCCTAAATAATTCCATAAGCCTTGGACAGACTGGATTGTGATCCACAGCTTCAGAATTTTTATGGAAGAGGAGCAAAGAAGGATAATAAATTTTTCTCCTGTAGTGAAGCTATATATCCCAGGGTATAGAGATATTGCTTTTTTTTAATTGTTATCTAATCTTTTTATAATTTTTTGAGCTTTGAAAGAGTACAGTCTTCTAATAATTTATTTTGATTTTTAAATGCTTATCTTAACGATTGAATTTCATATTTTGTTATTAATTATTCTGGTCTAAGCACGTATAGCTAAGTCTAATCTATTTACAGCACAGAACTACATATGTAACTGTCAACATCAACACTAGAAGGTTGAAGTATCTGAACTGCTTGGAGGACAATGCGGTAACACTATCTCCATTTAAGACTTGCTATGGAATTGGCTTCTACCGCAGCAAACCGCTGGAATTACATGTTAAATATGTTTATTTAGGGTGAAATTTCTTTTTCTCATAGTCCAGAATTCTGATGTGTCTGTAGAGTAGCTATTTGGAAGTGGAATGATGCTCTCCTGAGCATGGAAAGCTGGGCTTTCCTAGGGAAGGGCAGCACGGGGGAAGAGTGCTGAGAGTCAGGGGTCTTCAGTGTCTCAGTCCTACACAATGTCCAAGAGCTGAAGCTTCTGTTGCAAGTTAGGTGGCTCTCTATTCCCTTCCCTCTCTAGCTACAAAATTAAGTACATACTAACTGATACATGGTGTGTCCCTGTGTCCCCAGCTTTGTTGTGTCATATCTTTATTAAAGATTTCTCTTACACCCATGTGGACTGCATGGAAGCACGAGAACAGTCTTCCAGGCAGATTCACGTCTTTTTTCTTACTAATGAGAGTGGAAAAGCTGTTCTGTTGCAAATCACAGCTTAAAAAGGAAAATGTCTCCTTCTCCAAAACAAAACCAATGCTCTCTAGAAGAAGCCTATTCTCAGGCTGTTTTTCACAAGTTCAAATTTGTCTGGTGTTTTTTCCTGGTTCTGAGGACTCCCCCATTATTTTTTCTGCTTTTTCACTTGGAGAGCATCAGCCATTTAAAAATCCAGTGGTTCTGGCACTTTGTCTTGTTTCTACCTGATCATATGTTTATTCTCAGCTCTAGACACACCACACCTTAGATGCACCAACACTTGACAAGTGTGGCGTAAACCACGCGCTGTCTTCAAATGACACACATAGCTAAGCTCTATGTGCTGAAAACACATATGTGCTAAAATGAATGTTAAAAGAATTAAATAAAAATACTAAGTGTTGATAGCTCCAAAGGGTTTTTGAATAGCTGACAGCTCTGTCTGGAGACAAGAACTTCCCAGGAGCAAATCCATTAACTGAGACTTTGCTTGCCGAGCTATCAGGTTGAGTCAAGTCTACTACAGATTGTGCCAGGAAATCTATTAAGCATACAGGAGAATTATGTAAAGTATGGTCTTATGATAGAAATAAAGTCCGCAAGCCCGAGTTTTAGTAACTGTATGGTCTGTTGCTTCCAGTGAAAACAGTTCTTGTTTCCATGGTTGTTGATGAGCTCAGAATCAGGCCCTATATCATCTTTCTACATTGTTCTTACAGGAGTTTTTAAAGTCTTATTCCATCCAGTATATTGACATAAGCTTTGTTCTATCTCTGATGAACTGGGAATACTGGAATCCAGGGTTCTGCTTTTACCACACATAAGAAGGTAACAGAGTAGGGCCACAGGAAAATGTGAAGTGGGAAATTCAGGTTGGAACTGGAAGATAGCAAAGTGAATGCAGACACAGGACAGCCTAAAGGCTGGAGGAGGAGGAGGAGGAGGAAGAAAGGTTGAACTAATTAACACAGCTGACCAGGTCCTCCATTGTACTGGGAATAGGTAAGAAGCAGAGGAGCTATTTGTGGATGTTATATCCAATTTCCTACCTAAACATAGTGTAAACACAGACCAAAACAGCCTTAAAGATCACAGGAGATTCTGACCTCCATCTTCTTTCAGCTGCATCCTCTATGCCACAGTACCACTGGGGCAAGATGGTACATGGGTGCTACAGTGGCTTTTGAGTTGGCCATTCCAGGGTATTTTTCAGGTGCTTGGATGCGCCTGGTCAGGAGTCTTTATTGGCAAAAAGGTTCAAAACTTGGTTTATGGTACAAAAATTGTGTAGTTTGACCATGTGTGCGTGATCCATTTGACACAACACTACACCTTACTAACACAGATGGAATTAAATTTGCAAGTAGTTATCATTATTTGGCATAATATATAGATTAGGGATGTTACAATTGTTGTATGGTTTTAACATACACAGACCAGATAATGCAAACCTGGGAATGTCCTCATTACAATTGAACTTCAAAGAAATTAAAAGCATTATCTACAGGAGGGCACATTTAAATCAGTCAGCCATAATGTGTCCTGCAGGGATGCTATATTGTTCCCATGTGATTGGGGCATTTTCATTTTCATAATCTTATCTCTGATTGCACCAACTCTCAAAAAGGCTTTGAAGGTTTCTGTTGTTTTTTGGTTTTGTTTTTTTTTTTTTTTCTTTTTCTACCTTATGGTGTCACTACAGGCCAAACCTGACATATCCTCATGCATCCATATACACAACCCTCACTACACTGGAAGAGGAATTTGTTCTCCAAAGGAGAGAACTGTCTTCTTTAACCTGTTTCAGGGAGTACAAGAAATGGGTAACTGTTGGGTAAGCACAAATTAGTGTGCATAAGTTTGAGTGGCTATACAGCCTGGAGGCTTCTTTTTCTAGGAAGCTTTTATTTGTGCCCCTGGACAGTGGTTATTTTCAATAGGAAAGAAGACAAGTCTCAGAGGCAGCAGTTGTGCCAGGCTGCAAATGTATCAGAAATTAAACTGTATACTAACTTTCTGGTCTGTATAGGCTGAGACATTTTATTGAACATTTAGAATAAATATTTGTATAAACTGGTGAAGGTCAACTGCAAAGCCAAAGTTATTATCTGGCTTAAAATTATTACCTGTAAAGTGTTATTAATAAAAGGTCCTCATGTTCAGGCCTAGTTCTCTTACTGCTCATCATTAAGATACAGTTTATTGAAAGCGTTAGCAAATGTATGGTTCAAACATAATTTCATTATGCAGAAGTCATTTTCTTTAGTGCAAAAATAAGGGGACAGCAATTGGCAGTATTTATTTATGAAAGCGTACATGACCTCCATTCCAGCTATTTATGTCATACACTGGTATTTCAACTGTGTACTCCCAAAGTAGATCTGCTGTAAAAAGATGACCTCTGTCTTATTTATGGGCAGAACAGAGGTGACAATAGTCAAAATGTTGTGATTCTGACTTCTTGACATTTTTATCAACGCTGGTAATGTATTTCAGCTGGAAAATGCTGAACTTGTCAACATGTAGTTTTCGGATATTGTGTTCCTGTCAGATTTTCTGTAATTCAGCATTCGTAACTGTTATTTTTACTTCTAAGGGAGTCTCTTACACCATGTGTATTGCCTCAGACATTCCTGTACAAGCATGTAATTCATCCATTTAATTTTCAAGAACCTTTCAGTCTTCTCATTAAATGGTAATTTCCTGTATCAGAAATGTAATGTCCTCTCTAATTGTAGGAAGATATTTCAAGATCAGAAAATTATTTATTGTTGTATGCTAAGTGGATTTAGGGGTTTGGAATTCAGGTAAAACACACAACCTGATTTGTTTCTTATTGCTTTTAAATTTTTACTTCAAGTTGTTTGCAAATTAGTACTTTGACATTTTCATCACAAAATGACACATTAACCTACCCCTTCAGCTGTGATGAAAAACATTATTAAGATTACAATGTCAGGCTTTCAGAAGCCAGGGGGGGAAAATGGCATCTTGTCTAAACAGTGCATTCCTAACTTGGCCCTTACCCCAGCTGAAGGCATTACAATATTGCCTTTAATTATATCAAAAAGTCTATTTTTCTCTTACCATATTTAATACCCAAAGTAGACCTGTTTTGCAGATTGATTAGAATCATGTAATAAGAAGTGCTGGCTTTTGTTGCAGAAGTTAGAAGGTATTCAGCAAACTCAATTGCGGATTACAGGAGGAAAAAGGGTTGTCAGTATTATGACAGTTCCAGTTTGCCTTTAAGACATGGTTCCACTCTTTCATCTGCCGCAGCATTTCTGGACAAGTTATCAAAATCAAACTTTTTGCAGATGGTCACTTGTTTCCTTGTTGCTTGGGATCATTGGAAACGTTCTGAACACTCAGAGCTGAAAGCCAGGGCAATGGGAGCTGGGCTTTGAGCACATGAAATGCTACGCAGTGATTTCACAGATATGATGTCCAAAGTGAGTATGTACATTTGCCCTCAGTCTTTTATGCCTGTTTCAAGATGTTCCTCATCTCTCAGGTTATTTTGAAAGTAAATTATATTACAGCTTTGAAGAATAATAGTAATATAATAGTGACTAGGTAATTTTGTCTTCAGAGCAGTGTTTGCACTATGCAGTGAGAAAGCTACAGATACCCACTGAACAATGAGGACAAAATAAATAATTGCTCATTACATGAGAAGAATCCTCTTCCACAGTGGCAAGCAGGTGCTATACAAACAAGCAAGAAGTTAAAACACGTTGGAAAAAAAACATAAGAAACGATACTGACAGCTACATAAGCAGACTGGAAATATCTAAGATGGGAGTTCTCAGGCTATGGTATGTGTACTACTAGTGATATGAAAACTATTTCAAGGTGGTCTTCAAATAAAATCCGAGCATCTGAGTAGAAGAATGTCTCCTCTTGCATGTGAGTTCCCCTTATTGCAAGAAACTGGGGTGAAGATCTGGAAGTGTGTGTGTGGTTTGGTACCTGCCACGTTTCCACCACCGTCACTAATTGGTAAAATGCAATTCTTTTTCAAGAGCAAACTAAGATGGTTGTTCCAGGCTTAAAGGATGTCCTGCTAAGCAATAGGTCACATTAGCTCAAGCAAAGTCCCATGTTATGAATATACTTCTCTCTTCCCACTCTAATTTAGAAGGGAAGGTGAAGTCCAATGGTGTTGTGTCCTTCTAGGAATATCCTCTGGTGCACCTCACAAGCTTTTGCCAAGTAAGCTAATGGAGTCAGTGAGAACAAACAGGAATAACTTGCTGTCTTGTGTAATTTTCAAGTAATTTGCTGACAGCTAAAGAACTGTGAGTATTAAATTCCACCCCAGGCATTCCATTACATAGACTATAGCAGGCAGAGACTTTTCCCACCTGCTACTCCTCAAACCTGCCCCGAGTCTTCATATTGCTATCTTCCATCCTTATCTGATTGCAATCGCCTGGCATTCTCAGTTTGGATTCCTCAGGCTCCTCATAGCTGCTTGCTTAGCACATCTGGGCTCCTTGGCCCAAGCCCAGCTATCTCCATTGTTTCCTCCACCTGGTCTCCCCATCCATCCATCCGTCCAGACCCTGAACCCCACCTCCCCCCATCTTTGCCCAAGCCTCAAGTTTTGCCCACATGCTCGCGCTCTTCCTGACTGAGGCAGAGCAGAGTCTTCACGACTTAAACCTACATTTCCAGTGAGTAAACATCAAAGCAAGTTTTTTTGAAAGTTTGTAACTTGGCAAAAGCTGGGTGTTTTCACCCTAATACTTGCTGCACTTTCATGATTACAGGTTAGTGTTACAGCGAGGCTGCCAGATACATGCGTTTTAAAAGTACATTTACTTGAGTACTTTGTATCATCACAGACTGCATAGCTATGTAAGCAACCATGTACATAAATATGACTATGTAAACTGAAAGTACAGATATAAGCTTAAGCAATTTTGCATAGGTGACATTATCTTAAAAATGAACTTAAATGAATTATAGCCAGCTAGTGGGTAAACTTGTGATTAGTGATGCTGTCATTAACTAGTCGTTTAAGTAGGTTAATTAATACGTGGCAGTGCATTTAAGAACCAGATTTGAACTCAAAACCATATCAAAGATAATGTTGCAATCCTATTTCGCTTGGAACATTTATTCATCTGAACGTTTATTCAAACAGAAGCAAGTATCTACATAACTGCTAAAGATGCATAAATGTACAATGATTTTTGGATCAATACAATGCATTGGAATTAATAGTGCCAAGTGAGTCCTAACCAACATATAAAATTAAATGAGTAGAAAAATAACTCAATATTTCCAACAGTATGGGAGGTGACAAGTAACATTTCAAAGACATTCGCAACTGACAAAGGAAAATATATTAATGTTTCCTACTCAATATAGTATAAAAGAAAATATATGGATGTACATATTTGAATATATAGTTATAAATACACATACACGTGTATTAACTTGACTCTAATAAAGAAGTGGTACACAGAAATATGATTAATGCAGGACAATTAAAACTAGTGGGCAGTTAGTGCTAATGGATTTACTCATACCGAGTAATCTATGCATGGCCATTGACTCGTAGAATTATATAACAGCATTCATTGTTATCATTTCAAAGCTAATACACTTAGGTAATAATCACTGGTAATCACTGGCTTACATAAGTAAGCTCTTTTGCCATTTTTAAACATATACAAACGTTCAAAACTGTGCAATACATATTAATACATTGTATCTTGACAAGAGTCCCAAGCTGCCTGTGAAGTTACTGCACTTCAAATACTTTCTAGTACTTACAGATGTGCCTGAATGTTTCACTTTGCTGCTGTTTTTGAGAAGCGGAGAAAAGGGAATTAGGGAAACCCTGTTGAATATTTAGGAAAATATTCTGCTGCGTAACTGAAGCAGCAGGAGATCCACAAAACCAGTCCGCAGAAATGCTGTGTGGTTTATTGGTCTGCAGTGGAGGGGAAAACTTCCCCATGATTAAATCACTGTTTACATTCCATTTTGGGTATTCATGCACAAACTGCAGTCTGTCAGCGTACAGCATTTTCCACAGAGGATCCAGAAAATAATGTGTTTGGTAAAGCCAGTTTGGTGCTGGGTGGGAAGGATAGTATCCCCATGGCATGAAGTAATTCACAGCAAGGCAATGCTCCAGCTCCTTTTGACGCCCTCGCTTTCGTGACCTTCTGTGTTGCCTGAAGTCTCCGTGAATGAAGTCACTTAAGTTTGACGGGTGAATACCCCAATAGTTTCCTTTGCCATCCTCACATCTTCCCACCTTGATGAAACAATCATTTAGTGAAAGGTTGTGCCTTACACTGTTCCTCCAGCCTCGACCTTTGTTCTTGTAGAAAGGAAAATTATCTTCAATATACTTGTAGATAGCAGCTAAATTCAGTTTATTTGTAGGGGAAGAAAGAATTGCCTTTGCAATTAAGGCTATGTAAGACAGAGGTGGTTTTTCCAGAAATCTTGCATCATCCACAGTCACAGAAAGACCCGTTTTGGCATGTCTGTGAGAGCTGGGAATTTTGGGTGGAATCCTGTGAACCAGTTGTCCTTCTTCTTCTCCTCCTACTGTACAGATGTCTAGACTTCTTTCACTGTTTTCAGAAAAGTCTTCATTCATCATAGCAGCACAAAGTCTAGCATCTGTTTTAAGCGTCCTGATATTTTACTGCAAGTAGTCGGTTGAATAATTGGTCTGCTGAATATAAACAGCAGGAGAAATGAAAGTTGGATTTCAAATGTGCTTCTCCCTACATACCCAGATTCCCATTTTATACTCGGTTAAGTCAACATCCTTAACAATGAAAACTGAACTGCCTATGTTTACAGAAGTCAAGGTGCAAGTCTTAACTGAATGAAAAAAAAATACAAAATAATTATACTATGTTAAGTATGAAGATAAACAGACCATGACGTTAGCCTCTCACTTCATTGTAATCTGAGAAAACACCCTTCAGTGTTCCCCATTGAAACATAATGATTAATGAGAAATTGATGGTGGCCAGATAGAGTTGTGAAAGGATTAGACCCTCCAGTGATACACAGAACAAATTGAAACCAACATGTTGGTTCCTGTGTTCTACACTTAGTCAAACATGTTGTATTTAGTACAATAAACATTTGTTTTACGTGCTAAAAGAAAGTACTGTGTGAAATGAAGCCTGCTATCAAAATTTGTAGCTGCGGGGTACCTATTCTTAGTGAAATTAAATTAAAGCACAACCCCTACACACAAATTGCTCCCCTTTTTTCTTATTAACTCTCTGATCCCAATTGTGCAACTAGTTTTCATGCTGAGTATGCATGTGACCGGCCCTCCTGACCCAGGAAACTACTTGAAGGAGCAAGTACCACGCAGAGCAAGCGAGTGCTGTGCTCTGGGACCCTCAGAGCATGAACATTTGCTTGAACTTTGACATTGTCCTCAGCCTCCTGAGGACTGACACAGTTAAAGACAAGATACTCATCTGATTAGTCAAGGAAGGTAATTAAATATGTTGAAGTATGTTCTAATGCAAAACAAACAAACAAAAAATAACGGTAGAAGCTTTGAAATAAGATGTATTGTCTTCTTTTGAGTCACCTTTGACGTATAGAATATGCATTCCCACATGAGAGCTGTGTTTTGAGGCATCAGCAACAGCCTCAAAGATTTAACCTTACCAAGCTGAAGCTGACATTGTTGCTCAGGCTTCTGAAAATAACCCTTCGTTGCTTCCTTCAAATGCTAATTCTGGCAAAGGGGATGGGGGGGGGGGGGGGGATGGGGGGATGGGGGGATGGACTAGGGCACCCATTAAACTGATCCTTTTCCCTCTGAGCTTGAAGTTCACATCCTGGTTGATCATCTTGACTGGAAACTTGCAAGCCTTTTCTCAGGTTTTCAAGTCCACCAGCCAATGTTTCAGTTGGTAGCCACAATGTTTTTAAATTTTTAAACTAAACTTAAAACCTAAAATTTTAAAATTAAATCAGGAAACAGGACTCGTAATGCAGCTCTATAGTTTACATGGGTTATCCAGCATTTCTGTGTCAGTACAGAATTGTCACCTACTTGCTCACAAGATATAATAGAGGAATTTTCCACTCACCGTTGTGTATGGGACATAGCTGGTCCTTTAACAGCCTTGGTTGTTCAAAAACCCTAGTGATGACATGATGAGCTACTAATTGTTTTTCCTGGGTCTGAAGTCTCAGCAATGAATTCTTTTAAAGGCGTTCATTTGACCTGCTTTATCCATACCAGAAATTCCCTGCCAGGCACATCCCAAAGCTGCCATCATCTTTCTGTTACTGGTGTTTTTTCATAACCTTCTGATAGCTAATTTATCCGGTTTGTTCTCTTCCTCCCTTATTTGCAGCTGAACAGTTGCCAGATCATAGCAGAAATTATTGAGATTAGCTCTGAAATGTGTGACCTGGCACTTTAGACTATTTATTAGAGATCTTCCCATTTTTGTTGCTGCAACTGTAAGCAGGTCATGGCTAAAGGGGTTCCTACAATAACAACATCAAAAGTTTGATTTCAATTCAAAATACTGGATTCACTATACAGTATTAGGTTATTTCTACTGAGATTTGTGTTTTTATGGAACACCGCAGTTGCAGACTGGAGAACAAATGCCACTCGCTGTGAAAAGGACTGTATGTTCCTTCCCCCATAGCTCTAACAAAGAAAGAGAATCAACCACATGTTCTGCTATTTTAGTAGTGACTTTGTAAATGGGGGGGATTTTAAAGAAGGACTAGGCACCGAGGCTAGACTTTGACTGCCTACAAATACCCAAATTAAATCAAGAATAAGCAAAACCATCTTATTACAGTTTTCAATTTTAAGGGCAGATTTTCAGAAACAGAGGAAACTGAGGTTTTTAAAGGGAGCCAGACTGAAGAGTTTGGAAATTTGAATGTATTAAATGCCCCAAAGTCAAAACATGAAACTTGAACTCAAAACATAAGCAAGAAGGAAAAATATGTAGGAAAGGGTCCATACTTGAAGAGATGAAAAATCTTTTCTGTAAGTAAAGGAAGTTTCTACAGGGTATGAAAGAAAAAAGGATGAGCAAAAAGAGCTACATCTGGAAGGGATGAAAGCCTCAATCTCCAAGATCAAGTTTTGTTTGGTTGGTTTTTTTCAGATATGTTATCAAGGAAAATATTAATTTCATACTTCTAGGTGTCTTTTGTTTTCCTCTAAGTCCTGTCTTTAAAGGTGAAAGGGTGAAAATCTCCCTCTTTCCCCAAATCAAGGTTCCTTCTGAAAAATATAAGGCAATTTCCCTGTTTTATCTTTATTCTTTGTGGGAGTCTTCTTGTCACTGCCTGAAATGTCTGCAAATCTTTCACATTAGAGGAAGAATCGCCTTCACGGGCTCAATGTCCAGTTTTATCTAAAAAGAAGAATCAGAGGCAGGGAAAGCATACTGTCTACTCTTACTATACAAACTTTTTCCAACACAGGGAATAAGATTCTTCTTCAAATATCCACACACAACTTATTAAAGCAGCATTTTTGTTACTGCATTCTCTACAGTGTTACCAAAACATTGGGTGGTTAGAAATCTGAGATATCCCACAAAACACCAAAACAAAGACAGGGCTAGCTTGATCAGCCAGACTAGCTAAATTGTTTATCATTTTGACCTGATAATAAATGAAGTGTTCTTGAAAAGGTGAATGGGGAAACCAGAGTATTTGGAAATCCGGTTGCGGTAATGGAATCTGTTCTGAATTTTCACTGTGCAAAGATTGTGTTTTCCTCTGTTAGTGTTTGGTGCTCTGTCATCAATTTAGGTTAAAGATAGTTTTGTCAGTGGCTTAGCTGTGATTGTGTGAATACAGGCTATCCCCTTACAAAAATGCTGATGTTTCTTTTCTTATATATTTGCAAAGACTGCAATTGGTTTACTTGGCATGGTGAAAAAAACCCAAATTTTAAAGAGTGAGCTGGTTTCTACTCTGGGTCACAGAGTAGACCAGTTGCAGTCATAAGATAAAGTTTTGTTAAAAAATTCTGAGTGCATACAATCTGTAACTAAGAGCACAAAACAACTGAGGGCAGCCTATTTCCTCACTCAGCCTTTATTACTGATATTTAACTTAAATCATGTGGAATTTAGAGAAAAAATCTTCCTTAAGTGAAATTGTGTGTGTTAATGCTCTCTTCCTTAGCTTTACATACTTCAAGAATGAATTGCTGTTTCAAAATACCTCTTGCAATATGTCAGTGATGTTTTTTTCTAAAGGATATAACCTTTAAAATCTTTCTTCTACCTCTTGTTCAGCACTTTTTACCATTCAACAGTCAGCTAGAGTAGTGTTCTCTGCAAGGAGAAAATGTTTTTATGCCTTATCCTAATAGATTTATTTAATAGCAGTGTAGTAAGTAATACATCTCATGCTCTCAGCTGAAGAAGTGCAGTTTCCTAGGGCACTAGGAAGCCAAGTGGAACCAGATTTTATACTACTTATCCTTAGTTCATGCTTAAGACATCATTGTTCTTCAGTTGGCAGAGAAAGGTATGTTCTCTCTTCTTCCTGTTCAGGCCAAGAAAGATCAGCTGCCCATTGCCAATAATAGAGATACCAAAAACATAGGCAGGTGCAAGCATTTTTTAATTAAAGCTCTATTTGGCTACTGCTTTTGTTGCTCCGCTGTGTGTTTAAGTCCCAGGCCTGCTAACTCTGTGACATTCTTCCCTGTAATGTTTCCTGTGCTGTTCAATAGAGAAGCTACACCACATAGAGCTGTCTTTATTTTCTACACATTCCTCCTCAATTCTACCTGTTGTTTCCACTGTTACTTAAACAGTGTTTAAGGACACCTGGAAACCATTCATCTTGATCCAACATTCTAATTTGATCTGTCCAAAAGCGGTAGGGAAGATGATGCTTTAGAAAAGAAGTGATTAGAGAAGTTCTCTCATTAAAATGTTCTAAAAATCGCCTGTTGCTGTTACAGTCTGAAAGGGAATAGTTACTCCGTTGCCTGATTGTCTTGATTTCGGCTGAGATAGAGTGAATTTTCTTTTTAGTAGCTGGTGCAGTGCCGTGTTTTGGATTTGGTGTGAGAATAAAGTTAACATACTGATGGTTTTAGTTGTTGTTAAGTAATGTTTATACTAAGTTAAGGACTTTTCAGTTTCTCAGGCCTTGCCAGTGAGAGGGTTGGAGGGGCACAGGGAAATTGGGAGGGGGCACAGCCAGGACAGCTGACCTGAACTGGCCAAAGGGATATTCCATACCATGGGATGTCACGCTGACTATGTAAAGCTGGGGAAAAAGAAGGAAGGGGGGAACATTTGGAGTGATGGTGTTTGTCTTCCTGAGTAGCTGTTATGTGTGACGGAGTCCTGCTGTCCTGGGGATGGCCGAACACCTGCCTGCCCGTGGGAAGCGGGGATGAATTCCTTGCTTGGCTTTGCTTACACATGTGGCTTTTGCTTTACATATTAAACTGTCTTTACTTCAGCCCACGAGTTTTCTCACTTTTCCCCTTCTGATTCTTTCTCCTGTCCCGCTGTGGGGGAGTGGGCGAACTGCTGCCTGGGGCTTAGCTGCCAGCTGGGGTTAAACCGAGGCACTGATTTCGGTATTTTGGGGCACCATTTTGCAAGATGCAGAGAACAAAAAGTATTCTTTTTCATTACAGTATTTTCACAGTGTTAACGCAATTCTTATATGTATAACTGTGCTTGCTTTGTGTAACTCTAAATGCACTTCTGATAAAATATTTGCATAGTCATTAAAAGTTTAACCCAGTACAAACTGTCCAGGCAAGACCTAAATCGAGTGGAGAACAGACATAAACCTCTACCCCTTTGCACTGAAGAAGATGAAGCTTGTGGATAGGAAATTGTTTTCCACAGTGGTGTGGCCATTCTCTGTTCTCAGCTGTGCTTGTTGGTCTTCACCCTTTTAACCGCTGTTATCTCTTTCTTGTACAAAGGCAGAATATTTTCCTTCTTTTATATTTTTATTTTATATATAAATATATGTTTATTTCTTTTTTTTCTAGCTAAGTTTATATATATATATTTTTATATGTTTATTTCTTATACAACAGTTTTCTGTTTCCTGTTTTAATTGACCTTATTAAGTACATACTGCTTCTCTCGCTAGATAATGGCACGAAACTGAAGACTTTGTCACTCAATGGTGGCACTTAGGCTAAACTACTAAACAACACTTGGTTTCCCAGCTCCCACATTTCTTTATGCCCAGGAGAGAAGTAAAGGATTTGAAATCAATGAATGGCAAGACAGTTACAGGGACGCAGAATAATCTGAATTAATTAATGTTGCTGATATTGCTTGATTTAAATAAAACCATGTTTGAACGCATCTTTGTTTTCAGAACATCCTGCAGCCCATCCTTCCTTCATAAGCAGCCCTTGTTGTGGCATGCACTGATTTGTTGGATGGCTTGGGCAGAATGTCTAAACTAGCACTGCTGAAGCCAATGGGAAGAATGTCCTTGACTGAACTGCTGCTGGACTGGGCCACGACAAATTGCTGATTGGTTTCAGCAAGCATTAAGAAAACAAAAATTACGATAAAAAATAATCTACAGATCAAAACTGTCTTTAACCAGACTTTCACAGAATGGCCAAGGTTGGAAGGGATCTCTGAGATCATCTAGTTCGACTCCCTGCTAAAGCAGGGCCACCTAGAGCAGGTTGCACAGAGTTGCATCCAGGCAGGTTTTGAATCTCTCCAGAGAAGGAGACTCCACAACCTCTCCGGGCAGCCTGTAACCCATTTTCATACAGTCTAGCAGCAATACTAGTTTCCATGGTTTTTCTTTTCTGCTTTTCTCCTTCCGTTTTCAACTAGAAATGAACCCATTCTCAAAGCTCGCTTTGTTCTGAGATACACCCTTCCTTCCCCCGAGCGCAGCTGGTGGGCAGTCCTCCTCCTGCCTGCACTTCTTACTTCTGCGACACACTGGAGTCTACCAGGGAAGTTACCTTCCCATTTGCATGTGCCTATGCAGCTTTTTGTAAAGAAACACACAGAATGAAAAAGGGGAAATGGCTTTTCATAGAAACAGGCAGAACCGTTAAGGTAACAGTGTCATATAAATAAGTTCTCCTTGTTTGCATAATTATTACAGTAGTAATTTCTTAGGTTACGTTGACAGAAGAAATTGAGCTACTGGTAGAGCAAGAAGCCACATTTCCCAAGCTGTCCGTAATTCACACAGTACAAAGCCAAAACACGCACGTGGCAAATCAGCTCTGCAGGTCTGTGCAGGGCATTAAGCGGGACCAGGCAGAGGTGGTGCTTGTGGGATCCCACCGAGAAAAACTCTGGACTCTTCTGTGGGGGAGCTCTCGAGACCTCACCTCTTTCTCAGACACTCACGAATACAAGGCTGGATAGCACTACCATCTATCTTTAAACAGCAAATCTTGAATGCTTTTACTGTTGGCCCTTGTTGAAAAATACAGCATTGTACAGTACTTGTTCAAAATCAGTGGTATCACTGAAGTTTATGGGCTGTGGTAGGGGGTGTGTAGCTTATGGTAGAAAACGATTCTATAAATCTCTCCTTATATGCTGTTGTGTCAAAGTGTGATGGTACTAGGGAAGTAGGAACGTTCCTACAATAGCAGGTGGGACAGCTATTGAGAGGTTAAGCTGGAGAAGCATTGGTCAGACCTGGAGATGCTCTCATGGTGTGGGAGGTTGCCTCATCAGAAACGAGGATTCATGGTAAGATGTGGTTTACCTTGTTGTCTGGTAACAGGCATACCAGGTCAGCTTTAAATTTACCAGTGATACTGTAACAGCAGGGAGAAGGATTCAAGTGGCCTGCAAGACCTGAGCCACTCGAGAATGCGAATGAAGAATTAGGTTTCTAGCATGCACTGAAATCTGTGATGATAACACTAATGCTGTTAGTCTCTGACATGGCTAATTCTAGGAAAGTCTTGTTACATTTCTTAGCTCGTGCTGCACCATTAGATTATAGTGTAGGCTTACCCTTTGAGGTAGACACAGGGGAAAAAGGAGAGGTTAAATAATACGAAGGAAAAAGGTGACATTTTGAGTTCATGATCTTTGTTCCATAAAGACTGCATCTTTCCATGTGTGGAATGCCATAAAAATCAAATGCCAACTGGTTAAGTTGATTGATAAGCCACAGTTTCATTTCATATCGTAGGAAGATGTCCTGCACAAAGGTTGAAAACACTTCAAGCAGTGCAGTGTGTTTCTTCCTCCTGTTTATAGCTGTGTGGCACAGGGTTTGTGTTTCAGGGTTGGCTGCACAAGTTAATTCTCTGCGTTGCTTTTCTCTCCGTTTGGCTGGATGATGCTAAATGCAGTCTAGCACTAGATGATTTCATAATCTAATTAGTGGTGAATTCAGTCATATTTACAATGGTGCATCACAAGTTCATCTCCAGTGTACTCACTTCAGTGTTTTATAGCATTCTTGGTTCATTTAAGTTGTGATGGCTAATCCTTAGCTAGAAAAAAACTGGCGTAGTCCTAGGATCTGGCCCACCAAGTTAGCACGGTATAAAGCCAGGGCAGAATATGACATTGTGCTTTTGTATCTGAAAGCATTGTGAAAAAATGGCCTTGAAATTATATGCAGGAGCAGTTTACAATATAGAAACATTTTACCTGGTGAAGTATACATCCTGATCAGAGAAGAGCTCTTTGTTTGTGCAACATACTGAATTTGTTGTGTAACGGAAGCTGATCATCCGAAATAGCTCCATTTGTGCAGTTTAACAATGCAAAGAAGTTGGTTTTTAAATATTTTCTTCTTAGTGCCTAGAGTCATGTAAAAATAGGGAATGCAATATTTGAAATGTAACATTGAAATTGTAACACCCAATACTGTCAGATGGAGAACAGGCCAACATACCTCACACGCCATAGCATCTATTAATAGGCCTGACTCCCTTCTGCAATGTCAACTGTAACATTAATCCTTGTTTTAAACCACAGTGTCTCAAATATCAGCTGTTACTAGTTGTACAGTTCTCTTTCATTTTGTATCAGAGAGCCCAATGGAGTCTTTCGAAGGACCTGGTCAGGTTAGCAGGGCTAACTTATTAGAAGTCCCCGCAGTAAACGATTTCTCTTCAGAGGATGAGGATGTTAAACCTGACGTTAAACAGCGTTTCTCCCCATTACCCCGAAGGCGGAATTCTGCTTCTTCAGAGGAAGAGGAGGCAGATACCCCCACCACCATCGCAAGAAAAGTTTCATTTGCTGATGCATTTGGGTTTGATCTTGTGTCTGTTAAAGAGTTTGATACCTGGGATGTTCCAAATACAGGACAAAATGATGACGTAGAAGATGAAGTTTTCCCTCAGGAGGAATTTTTTTTCTCTCAACTCTTTACGTTGCCTGCTTCGCAAGAAGAGCTTTTGCGAAAAGTGCGAGAGCAGAAAGTATTGTTAGAGTCAATCGTCTTCCTGCCTGGGATTACCTGTATGAACGGCATCATACGAGTCCTCAATGTATCCTTTGAAAAACTGGTGTATGTTCGAATGACACTGAATAACTGGCTCAGTTATTACGATATCCTTGCAGACTTCATGCCTAATTCTTGTGGTAGTGAGACAGATCAGTTCTGCTTTAAGATTTCTTTGGTGCCTCCGTACCAGAAAGATGGAGCTAAGGTGGAATTCTGTATACGCTATGAGACATCGGTTGGTACCTTCTGGGCAAACAATGACGACAAGAATTACACACTGATTTGTCACAAGAAAGAAACTGTGTCCAAGGTGGATAATAAACCACACAAAGAGGTTACGGATAGACATCTTAAAGGCTGCTTAAAGACAACACAAAGCAGGTGAGGCTACATCTTAACTTCTGGTAATTTGCAATATAGCTAGCTAATTCTAAGTGTGCTAGCTGGAGCTAAGACTGCCCACGCTGTTTTCTCTTACTGTGTTTTTTAACTGATAAGTTAGACCAAGACTTGTTTTCAGTACAGCCTTCGTATATATCAGTCAGTAGCTTTCTGCAGACAGATTGGTTGGGATCATAGTTTTAATATATAGCATGCATGCCACTCATTTGAGTAGTGTGAGGGTCTATAGATTATGGTCTGTGTACTGATTTTGATCCCTGTAGGATATAAATTGAGCTGATACCAGTGAGAGCTTTGCTCCAGATTGAGGTAGCTGTACAATTAAAACACTTTACATCCACTTCCTTGGTAAGTCAACAAAAATTTAAAAGCAAAACAAATCCTGGGTTTTCATGTGATTTATTTCATGCTTCATTCTCTACATGCAATTATTAAAACAGAAATGGCACTGGTGGTTCAGCAAGCTGGTAACTCAGGGAAGGATCCTACTGCAATTAGAATAGCTGGGAAAAACTTTTCTGCAAGTGGTTGGGCTGTTCTGCAAGTTGTATGTTAGGTTAATAATGCCTTTTTCCTGCCACTGGCTGATGTTTCTGTTTCACAAATAGTGAAATAAATAATGATCTATAAGGCAGAATTGGTAATATATTAAAGAAAAAAATGTAGAATTTATCTCATATATATTATTCTAAGTAAATATAGGCAAGTACTATGTTAATTACAGAGCAAAGTGTCAGTAGTTAAGTTATAACTTAATGCCGCATGAAGAGACACTCAGGACTAGTAACTTTTGGCTCCCTACTCTGTTTTTAACTTCTTTCTGTAAGCAAAACAACGTTGCCTGTCAACATCTATTTCTCAATTTTTTGCTTACCAAACTTGCTATAGATCAGTTGGAGTTCTGCAGAACCGAACCTATACTTTACCTGCAGCATCCTTTGCAATGCTTAGGTCCCAGAACTGAATTCATGTGGAGTTTTCAGTTCCTATACTCCTTCCAAGTAAAGCAGGGCGGTTTGATTTCCCTGCTGCTCTTCCACTGGTGGGAAAAGAGGAGCAAAACCGCAGCAGTGGTGGGAGCTTAAAGAGAAGGGAGACAGCCAAGGCTTCCCCTGTGCAGAACCTCCCTTCCCAAAAGCCAGACTCGCTGTGCAGAGAGCCTCAGCCAGCCCCAGCTGCACGTCAGCCCTGTGAGGAGCGGTGAGCCATACAGCTTAGTGCCTCCGTCCACACCATGGTGTGGGACCATCACTGGGGCTACTCTGAGGCCAACCCAGGTTCATAGCCAGTCCACAAAGCTCTCCTGATAAGTGTCCCTTGGTCCAGTTCTGGGGTCACCACACTCATGCTTCCATGGAGGGAACGTTGAAGTACGTCAGAGCAGAGGGGGTGATGCCTTTACCTGCTGTGTGGTCAGATCTTGACATTTGTGCCTGGTTCTCTGCGTTGTTTCTGTCCTTCAAGAAGCATCACATGACCCAGTCTTGGTAAATAAGATAGCTTGAGATCATCTGCAGATGGGCTGTGATATCAAATACCACAAGCATATGCAGGCAGTTTGACTTCAGCGTGAGTTCAGGTAGCCCATACGGAGCAGATGATGGACACGGAGAGCTAAGTCTTAATTTAGTGAGCCCTGGGCTTCCAGATGCTTTTAGGACTGACCTGCAAATTTGGATACAATTAGGCATCTAAGGTCAAATGACTCCTAACAGTTTAATTCCCTGAAGTCTTCTGTGACATGCCTAGTCCTAAAATAAGTTGTAGAAGCATTTCTTTTGGGGGATCCTCTTGTACGTGTATATGCTAAATGTATCATATGTAAATCAGAGAGATATTTTAAAAAATGGGAAAGGAGATAACATGTCTAGTCCTTAATATGAAATCACCTTGTCTCTAATCAGAGTGTAAAGTTGTAACCCTCCATACTAGGCTGCAGAGGACTGTCTGTATGTATGTATACATACATATGTATATATACATATATGTGCATATTTTTTCATGCATACAAATACACATGCATATTTGCGATATTAAAATGAAAGTGGTCAGATTCTTGTTGACATTAAGATCTTCTACACACTTTTGGCAAACAGTTGCCTAATGTACACTTTCAAGACCCTCTTTAGTGGCAGAAGGATGTAAAGAGACTTTACAGTAAACATAAAAATGAGCTGAAAGAATTTTTGGAGTATGGTTTCAGTGGTCACCAAGGTTTCTGAAAGACAGTTCTGGCAGATTGTAATCCAGGACCAATTTTATGCTACAGGGACTTCGTTGACTTCAGAGGAGTTACAGATTTCACCACTGTAAATGAGGTCAGCATCAGGGCCTTTCCTTTCAAAAGAACTAAGATGCCAACCTCCATTGCTCACTTGTTTTTCAAAGAGTCTTTGTACATGTTGCCCCTTTGAGTGAGGAGGAACACCCTGCAGACATCTGCAAAAGTACCTCATTATTTTCCTTCAGACCCTCATTAAGACTCCTTTGCTTTGATGTCTAGAAAAAAGCGCAAGAAAAACAAACCCCCCAAAATTGGCAAAGTGAGGCTGCTGATGTGCTGTGACTCCTTCACTTCATGTCGAACAGTGCTGCCTGTTTCCCAGCTCTCCTCCACCAGCCCATCTCTCTCTCACCTCTTGTTTTATGTTCAAATGATAAACTCTGCAGCATTTATATATGCTTTTCTGCATGTTTATTGAACACTTAGCAAAGTGGGGGTCCTGGACCATAACTAGCTTGTTTAGGAGCTGTGGCAATGCAAACACATGTACACAGAAGTAATAACAGTTTTACTTATGGTTCAAAAAATAAATGTGCAGGTAAGGAATACTGCTGTCCATGCCCATGAGCTGCATATCTTAAATTGAAGATTTCTTTATAGCGATCTGAATACAAGGATATTTTAACAGGACACTTTTTTAGGCCTCTATTTCAAATTTAGAAACCTGGAATAACTTTCTTTTTTAAATCTTCACTCTGGGATATTTATACTTTTTCTTAAAATGTGCATTTTACCTATTCAGTTAAAAAATATGACTGTTGTAGAATTCTGGTTTTTAAGCAGAGAGCATTTAAGCAAGGGCATACTTGCGTGGCTCATTAAATGTCATTAGCGAGGATTAGTTGCGTTAGTTAAGTGAAAGGAGTAATATGCACTTTCAGAGGAAGTTACTGAGGAAACACAGTATGACTGTATCATGTTACCCTTAAGAATATGAGCCAGGACAAAGTTGTGTGAATGAGAGCAATGGGGTGGGTTCTGATACCACTATTAAGAGATAAAATGAAAATGGACTTAACTCTCAGGAGTTGAACCCCCAAAAAATGATAGTGAAAAGCAAAACTGCATGGAATAATTAACGCTGAAAACTGTCTAATTTGGATATTCAGAGTCACATGACTTAAAATCCTGCCTATTCATTGCATGTTTCGTTTGCTTTTGCTTCTATGTCTAGGCATGAACAAATAGTCTTCTCTTAAAGTTTCATAAGGTATTTGCTTCTAACTGTATTTTTCCAAGCTAAGATTCTTTCTAACATAAATTTTTAACAATTTTTGTGCTTTTCAAAAATCTTGAAAGGAGTCATAGGCACAAAATATAGTTTGAAAAAATAACATTTGAATGAATTAATTTATGTTTTAGTCAGTCTGAAAGCATGCATTTAACTAACACATACTCATAAATATACTTTGGGGAAAAAAAAATGCTTCTAAAATTCTAAGGCTGTCACTGGAAAAGAGAGAGCTTCTGTCAGTAACCAGCTGATTTCTATCATATATATATATACATATATCTAAACATTCAGAAAAATGCGAAGTATCAGCTCCACTCTTTTCTCTTTTTGTTTGATTCTCGTGCTTGTTGGGACATGGTTAATGATTCTGAACACAAATTTCTCCTGGTCCTCAGGTTTGGACCACATGATTTTGTTGTGGACCCCAGGCTCCTGCATCCATCTGATCAGACAGGGACTGATTGTGTGTTGCATGAGGCAAACTCCTGTAGATCGTGCTGCACGGCACAGTGATAACGACCTGCAAACCATTTTCCCCATCACTGGTGAGGCTGCGCCCCATTTCTGTGCTTGGTCCTGGTTTGCCATCTACCAAGAGAGCAGCGGGAGCAAAAGCACAAGAAAAATGGCTGATAAGCATGAAATTTGTTTTACAAAAGAGGAAAATGTGTATTTGGACTCCTGTCCTCTGACAAAGAAGGATGAGGCTAGTGGTTTTATCCTAACTCTGAGAGTTATCCCCCTCTTAGCTCTCTGAGCCCACAAGTGTATGGCTCTGAACTGATGTTGGCCCTGTGCTTTTCTTCGTAATTGCCAGACTGTACCTTTCTTTGAATGACAGTGCATCAGTTTACTTCCCCCTGTGATGCCACTTTAAAACAGATCGCAAAATAGGGCAATGTCTCACGTGAGAAGCTCTATGTACAACGTGCGATGAGAAGGAAGATATTAAAAACTCTGGGTCTGTGGGCCACCAGTGCCAACTTCAGCATCATAAGTCCTGAATGGTCTTAAAGAAATTGCCAGTGAGAAAACGTCCTCTGTGCATGAGTACTCTCCTGTCTTCAGCTGCTGTCTCATCCCCTTTCTGATGGAAGGCAAAGGAAGTACACTGCTGAAGATCCATCCTGGTGGGACTGCACGGTGCTTAGTCCATCTTCCCCAGACAGATGGCAAACCAGTGCCTAGGCTGCCCCAGAAACGCAGTCCTGCATCAGCATCTCTTGGCCTTTCCCACAAACTTGATAGGATTAAAAAAGGCAAAGACTTTTGAGGAAGATGCTTGGAAATAGCTTTACATGTACTTTGTTATGAGGAACAACTGTATTATTCCCAGCTGGTCCATTTAAAATACAGCATTTAAATGACGTGCCTTTTTAATCCTTGTTCTTTTGCTTATTGCGCATCATAATCAGAAAGGGAAAAGGAGAGCAGAAAAGGTGTTAAAACACACGTCGCCTTTGTGTACTGCTGTTTAATCTCAAGGTTGTTTCTGACATCTGAAGTCACAAGTTACACCTTGATCAGCACACAGATATGGGATTTGACTAAAGTTTATTACTATTATTAGGGAGTGACTGCAGTCACTGTTTTTACCAGGAGAGCAGCTGCTAGAGAAGCTATCCATTCACAGAGAGCCAGCTAAAAGCAGCATCGCTCTGCTGTTCAATCTGACCTAGTATTCCCAGCCCTTCTCTTGCTTCCTGGCCATTGCCAGGCCAGTCTTTGCTGGTTGTAGGAGCTGGTAGCACTGGCACCAAAACAAGACTTCTCCACGTACTTAAAGACTGTGATTATCAGGGACACAGGATAATTATTTCAGGTGATCTAAAACATATTATTCAGACAAGTCGGGTAAAAGCAAGCTGTGGAACCGAGACTGAGTATTAGAAATGCTTCTCAGTAGTGACTCTAGAGTTATCTTTTAAGGAAATTGATGCAGCCTTACCCTCCAAAGACATTTAAAATAAGCTAAGATAAACTACTTGAAAAATATTCTACAGGGAACAATCCTACATGGCTAGGAACTACGCTCAATGGTCTTTTTTCTATCCGTCTAATCATAATATTTCAAAATCCAGGCATACTTACTATTTGAACTAGGAAATATATTAAAGACCCTAAAGACAGATATCTAAGTTAATGGCATAAGGCTTTGAGTTCTGTCACAGAAATGGCAAAGAAACCGGGGAAGTTATGGATGAGAATGGCATGCACAGGGCACCTAGACATGAGCTAACCATACTCGTGGTCTCCTAATCGGAGAGCACCTGAAGACTGAAAAACTGACTCATTTTTGCTTTTGGTGATTGTGACCTGTGCTACCCATGTGCCATCCATTTATTGCACTGGAAATATTAAAAGAAGCTTCTGAACTTTTAAGTAACAACATATGAAAAGAGCATGTTCCTTTACTGGCAATCCTAGCGTAGTGTTTACTCTGGATCTTATTAGTATCAGTGGTTTCTCATTCTCGTCCATGATCTACCCTAGAAACTGCTCTCACCAATGTCACAGAACAGAAATTTATACTTTAATGTATGGGAAATATTGATTGCTATAAAGCTTTTTCACTTGTTTGCATAAAACTGTATAAAAGTGATGCTTTCTAATGTGAGTATCATTTCTCAACCATACAATAAGTACTTGTAATTATACATGCATTGCTTGGCTTTACACTGGTAAGATTTTTTTTGCAGTTGCTACAATTTCATCAGCTTATTTAAATATGACAATACTGTAACACTATTACAACTGATTCTTAGAGCTCTTTAATGCAGCAACTGGCTTCATCCTGAAACAGGCACAATAAATAATTTAATGAACATCAGGAGTCTCACTGAACTTTGTAGAACTCTGTGTGTGTAAAATTATCCTTGAATGTTAATATTTACAGGACTGGAGCTTATTTCTATGCTCTTTCAGATCACTGATTAAGAACCTTTGGACAAATAGAAATATATTGCTAAATGAACTCCTGTATTCCATTGTTCAATGACTCTTTTGTCTTGCAAATTGAACTAGTCTGGTAATGACTGTTTCAATACTCTGTCTCCTGTCCACTGTTCAGGTACTGCCGTTCATAAAAGTTCAGTTGGAGAAAAATTGTTCCATTGCATTCACCTTGACTTGGCTAAATGTTAGTCTTGAAAAGATGTTTGAAGTCAGTGAAACATTAACTGAGAGCCATATTTATTCAATGCATTCACTACCAGTGTCATTTGAGCTGTTTATTCTGATTATGAACTTTAAGCCATGATCCAGCCACAGCACTGCAGCTATGAAATTGAAGCAATTGATTCAGCTTCAGTGGAAGTCCAGAGAACCAATCATACATCATATTTTTAAGACAAAATGTGGATTATCTTCTCAGTTGGGAAAGGAAGAAAAAAACGGTCCAAACAAATACTTTGTAAGTTAAAAGGAAGAAAAAACCGGTCCAAACAAATACTTTGTAAGTTAAATCCAGTCCCTGTCATAGGGCAAAGGAAGAGATAAGACCTTTTAAACACCATGGGAGCATGTTAGAAGTGGCTATTTGATCCCTAGCCCTTCAGTGACAAGAAAATATTAGTTGATATGCCAAAGCATAATGGGGGGCTTGGCTTTCTTAGTGTCTCTCCACTCTCCTCCTGATCTGTGGAACCAGCTGATACTCTGACACTAAACCCAAAGATTTATTACTCCTGGTTACTAATAGCACTGAAGAGCACTGAGCTACACAGTTGAATGTGAACTAGGTAAAGCTGGCAGGTTTTTCTTACCTTGAACTGAGGTGCACCAAGTGGATTTTCATTTACATGTTGCTTTGCTGCATAATTATTGTCCCTGTAATGGTGTTAATGGCTGCTGGACGGTAAGCATAAGGTGTTCAATCACTTCATGTTGTGGAGGAGGGTTGGGGAGTTTTTCAGTCTTTCCTTCTCCCCAGCTAGCCTATTAAATCCGTAGAAGCACCTTCTAGGTTATATTCTGGGTCTTCTTGATAGAAATATTGCTACCTATCACACAGCTGCCTTCTTGCTGTGTGGTAGTAAGACATGTAGAAAACAAAAGATTATAAAAGTCCTTTTCTTGATAGCACCTGGGAATTTTATCATCTTGAGATACTTACTGAATTCACAATTTTTTCCAAGATTTGGATCATAGTTGTCCTCTATCAAGAACGAATGGCTAAGGCTTTTTGTGGTCACCCATTCCGTTCTCCTCTCCAGGGGTAGTATCTGTGTCTTAGTCTCACCTGACTGCCATCTATCTATCTACAGTCTCTGTAAGGCATCTGTCACCTTCTTGCATACGTGCCTCAGCATACTGCAGTCAGCCTCTAGGAAATTACTTGCTTCTGACATGCCAGTAGGGCACTGCTTCATCTCTGTTTTTATCATGTGAGTTCCAGGGAAAGACCAGATGGCACATAGGCTAAGGTCTTTTTCCTATCAGATGTAGCCAAAATAGACACAACCTGAGAGAGATGCAAGACCTGTGGGTGGTACTTGCTTTTCTCCTCTTCCATCTTTCAAAACAGTGGGAGAAAGAAGCAAGAGAACAGAGGGGCCCTACCCCCAACTCTTTTCTACAACACCATTTTGATATTTGATCATGTCCCTTCCAGACAACATAGCAAGCTGACAAACGTATACTCTGACCTCAGGCCAAGCCTCAGGAAACAACTCCTGACTCACCTTTTCCTGTTTTTCAACAGCTTGGCCCTGGAGAAAAGCACCCCAACAGTAAGGTCCTGCATTACTAATTCACAGTGGAGTTCTCAATAGATCAAACCCCGTCCAGGGGAATCTTTCCTAAATAAATCCTCTGTTTCTGAAGTAGGTAGCTCGTTCTGCTGAAGGACTCAACACAGTTTTCTGACCAATCTGCATATAAAAACAGCTGTGTAACAAGACTTCTGAACTGTCTTCTTTTCAACATTGTTATGTGGATATCATAATAAGGTACAACACTCATGACAGAGCTATAAAAGGACCTGAAAAAAGTTGCAGTCTTCCTGTTCATAATCGCTGTAGCTTCCTATGAGGTACAACTGATGCATTATGCACAGGTTTTTCTGCAGTCTTCGTACCTATAGTCATGAGCCTTGGGGATATATAGGGCTATATTAAATGTTTGAGCCTGGCACCAAATTGGTTTTGGGCTCCTGGTTCAGACTGTATGGCAGTAAAATCTTCAAATGGACAGATATACCGCTCTATTTTTTAAAAACATGTACGAATGTTTTACCATTAAAACTCAAGGTCTTTTTTAATGAGCTAGAAAATAAAGACTAATTTCTTGGGACTCTGTTTGCTTTGAGGCTATGATTATTCTCATCCCAAACCAAGCCAATGCATTTTGTTCTGTGCCACCTATGTCCCTGCTTCAATCATAAACTAAGACTGAAAAATGAAAATATTAGTAATTGGAAAATATAATCCCCTGGATAGCACCAATCCAATAATCTTAATAAAAATTGGTTTATTACAAACATTGCCTGAACCCTATTGGGAATTATCATTTCAGAAAAACCACTCAAATTCCCTTACAGCTTCTCTCTTGATCAATTGTCCCCCTTGATATGATTAATCATCATACTATATACTGCTTATTTGAAGCATCTTTTTCCACTTTGCTTTCCAAACTTCCTTTCCAGTTTCTCCTTGTTTAGGAGCTACTGACAATCCTTAGTTGTCCTTTTGCGTGCCTGCCTTTTCTCTTCTCCTGGTGTCGGCCCCTTTTCTTAGATGAGATGACCAAAACAAAGGGGTATTTCCCCAAGATGGGGAAATACCACAGATTAATGTTACTGTCTTCCACAGATTGCAAACATTTCAGTAGAGGTTCTTTGTGGCTCTATTTTCATGCAAAAAGACTGGCTCTCCTGATCATTCAGTCCTCTGTTCACAGCGTAGTTTTGAAATGGTAGCTGCAGTGCAAGCCCCCATTGCTACACCAGTGTGCAAATATCCTCACCTACCACTCTAATGACGAACAGGGTCATTCTGTCTCCCTGCCTCTATCCTCTATGTCTTGACTAGCAACAAGGGAGCTAATTAGTGTCAGTCCTGTTTGTTTGGTGACACCTATTTACTAAGAACTAGATTGAGCCTTTTTCTAATACCACTGGTAGGTGAAGGTCATATAAGAAAATCAATCTTGCCTAGATTTGTCATAAGGGCTCTGATTTTACGTACAGCTTCATTCTAATAGCATAACTTGTAATGGCGTAATATTTTTAAATATTATTCAGTAATTTCTACTTAATGTTCACACAGCTATTCATTTATGGCTGTTGGTTTTATTTGCAGTTTTTGCATTAATTTCTGAGTCTTTTCCTGTGTGGTCTCAATCAGTTGGATTCTAACGATGTGATTTCAGTTGTTGTTTTCTGCATTGTTTAAAACACATTATTTTTCTATTGTGCTTCTATTTTTCAAACACCTCCTGAAAAAATTCAACATATAAACAGAACGATACTGCCACACATGATGGCAATAGCAACCTTGTAGTTCAGGCACACATAACATCACATCTCCACAAGGAGAGATCATTTGGAGCTGAAGAGCTCTTCAGCAGGATCTGGCCGTGTTTTCAGAAAGCCACCTGACAAGCAGAAATTCAGGTGTGTGCGTTAGGAGCCCAGGAGTGAGGAAGGGTGGTGCTTGCTGAGCTCCACTCACCTTCTGCTTTGTTGTCAGCACAGACAGCAGTGCAAAGAGCTCCTGCCACCCTTTGCAGTCTTGGTCTGCCTGTAACGCGTTTGGTTTCTGATGGATTGAAGCTCTAGTCCCCAGGACTCTCGCTCGAGTTTTCGTAGGAGGCAGCTATTTCAGCCGGAGGACACAGCCAGCTGCCCAGGCCCCAGCCCAGCCCCTGCCCCAGCTCTGCCCACCCCCCCCACCCCCACCCCCCACCTCCCACCTCCCTGAACTTCAGCCTGGCAGCATCAGTTTCCAGCGCAGCTGTGGTGCCCCTGCTAGCATTAAGATCAGCTTTTCTTAACAGTGTATAAAAGCTTGAAAATGACTTAGAGCGTTTCCCTGAAAGGTGATACAGCCGAGTACTTAGTTTCCTCACAACTTTCTTTCAGAGCCACTTTACTGCTTCCCATCCTCCCACCCCCCATCCCTAATGGATTTGGTACTTCAGGGCTCACACATGCTGCAGCGTTGACACCGACGGCCTTTCACTGGTTGCAAGCAACCTTTGCTCTGCTGCTCAATTTGTCCTCTCCTCCAAACCCTGGGCAGACTTTCTGCAGTTCTGATTTTACGTGCCCAGCTCCTCTGCCTCCTTTGCCAGTCATAATTCTGTACCCAGTTGTTTAGTGCTCTCCCTAGGGTCTAATATTTGAATTTTATTTCATAGGGTTTTATCCCTATGTCCTCTCTTAAAAGAGCAGAGGGTCATTTAATTTTGTCGTGCAGTAATGTCCCTTTTCTTGTATTTTCTTCGTATCTGCCATAGTCTGTTGGAACACGTCTTCTTATAGGACAAACATCATTTTTATGCAACCTAATATTCACATGCTGCAAATCTGGTTTGAAAGATTGAAATTGTTTACCAATCATAAAGAAATCTTATTCTGTATTTAGATGGTTCCTAAGAGAAAAATGTATGCCCTTAATTTCTAGCAAATTCTTATCAATACCTTTGTATACAAATTGCTATAAAGATAAGCTATTCTTATCTAATTGTTTCTAGGAGCCTAAGACTGTCTCAGCAGGAGTTGCTGAGGGATGAAACTTCTAATGATGATTTAAAGCAGTGAAGTGTGTAGGCTGAAACTGAAATAATTATTGCTGTAACCCTCTAAGCACTCTAAGTTCCTCAAGAGAAAATACTTTGTTCAGAACAGACCCTGAACAACAAAATGCTAAAAAAGTAAAATAATAAAAAACCCCAACCCAACCCTTGGAGCAGGATGATAATTTAGAACTAGAATCAGTATAATGTGAGGGTGTTCTCAACAACTGTTCACAAATGCATCAGACATCACAATTAAAAAGGAATAATAATTATGGCCCCGTTCTAAAGTATGTAATATTCTATTCCATTCAATAAGCCATGAACACTTTAAAACCATCAGTGTAATCCACAAACCTATATTTACAACATTAAACTGGATGTTCTGCCTTTTCAATAACTGTCATCTCATCTCTATTATTTTCACCTCAGACTCTAATTGTTTCTTTTATAGGAGCTAACCTACCAGTGTCCTTGGCAGTACAGTTTATGGCTCATGCATTTACAGTAATTGTTTGGGCAATTTGCCACAGAGTATAAAAATCTTCACATCACAATCAGTTTTTATAATAAACAGCATTAGTTGTGAAAAATAGGACTGATGCATGATTCTTATGGTAGATAAAGGGCACTGAAGATGCCCTTTAGAAAAAGAAAGGGAAATGCTCAAGCCTTGAACTGCTTGAGAAAAATACTGATGTCACAGTAGAGCTAATTAATTTGATGGTACAAACAAGAGGGGGAAAGGGCCTTGCATTCATTAGTGTCAATTCCAAATGAGAGCATACCGTTCATAAAAATAATATTCTGCCTTCATTTAGACAAAATATGCAGGTAAACAAATCAGAAATAAGCACCGGTTCCTGCCAAAAGAATGATTTTGCTCCTTAGCATTACCAGGGCTCTTTCTCTCCTTTAGGCAGAGGAAGCTCCAAGCCTGGTGGGCACACCTTGCAGGTGGACCTCTGGGCAAGGTCAGATCCTGGCTGGCTCCAGCCACTGCTGGGCACTGGAGCTTCTGTGCACGGTACCGGTCTGCTCCTGGGAAGCTGAGCATGCACTTAATGGCTTCTCTCCACCACACTTAGGTGGTTGTGCTTAAAGATGTCCCACCACATGTGGCTCTGCTGCAGATGTTTTGTGGCTTCTCGATTTTCACGCGCCTAAAAATAAAATGGTCAAGCATTGCTTGGTGGGGAGGCTGTTTGACACGGCTCCAGCAGGCACAGTCTGCCATGTTAGAAATACTCCAGAAGAGAAATAAGGTATGCTAGTGCATGGGCAGGTAACCCTCAGCCTCCCTGCCATCTCCACGGCACCTCACGGACCCTGGCTTGTGCAGAGGAGCAGTGTGGCGAGGCCCCAGGAAGCACAAAGGTGGCTTCAAGCCAAGGTTGTACCTCTCTGGCTTGAGCTGGGCTGTGAATTCTCTGGCTGCCCCGGGGTTTGAGTCCAAGAACCATGTGTGATAAGAAATCGTGAAATGGTTGTATTATAAGACTGTAACTTCAACAGTTTGTAACACGGGCATCAGTTTAAATCAGTAGGAGGTTTGTTCCTATAGTGAGTTTTCACCTGAGACTTATGAGGCAAGGAATGAGTTTATCTTTACTCATTAAGAATTTAGTTCATATATTCAGTGAGGAAGATAGAATAGAATTAAATATGGAGACACCATCACAAGGAAGTCAAGGTCTACACTTTGGACATCCACACCAGGATCCTTGGCAGCTCCTGAACCCCCTTTGTGAGTTGTCATACAAAGAGACATGTCAGGACATGATTTGGATCTAGATGCCAGATGGTGGTGAGATGTGCCTTTAGTGGTAGCATCACCATAATAATGAGACCAGAATCAAGATTACGTTTTTAACCTTTTTTATATATAGTACTAGGGCTTTTCCCCTTCTTCCATTTTTTTTCTTTCCATGAATTGGTTTTGCTAATATTTTCTTCTGGTGGTTTTTTTTTGTTGTTGTTGTTTTGTTTTTTTGTTGTTTTTTTTTTTAAGGCCAATATAAATGAAGCAATATTTTAAATGTAATTTTCCAGTAACCTAAATGTTATGGGGGATTATGTTATTTAAAAAAAATAATGATTGAATTCTTACTCTACTGAGTCTTACAAACAATGTGATAGAACTTTAAAGCTCTGTTTAGAACTTCACACATACACAGTCTTTCCTAATGCTTTCCAAAATGCCTTCTCCATTATAAATTTATTTTTGTTGCATGTTTGTGGGTTTTGAATGACATTGCATATAATGCTACTAAAGTTCAGAATTACATGTGGAAAATCCTTTATTTAGCTTCTCATCAATGTGCTTTTAACACAACTCCTCCAAACCTTTTATAGGCTTTCTACTTCCAATGTGCCCATGAAATTTTTAAAATAATTATTGTTGTTGCTTGGGTGTTGTTTTTTTTTTTAATAAATGCAGCTGTTTCCTTCTCTACTTCCTTTTGACATGAAGTGTGCTGCTAATGATACAAAAGTACAAACCAAACTGCCAGCCCTTCCCTCTCCACAGCTCTGTGGAATTACAGTTCTGTGCTGGATGCTCCAGTGACATCTCAAACCTGAGCACTTATCGGCACTAATTTACTTTTTGCTCTTCTGCTTCTCAGCAAAACATTGCTGACACATTTAACTACTTCTTTTCAAGGATCTTGTATGTTTACATCCCACTGGCACCATTGTTCTGCAAGGCTGGGTATTTTCAACACTGGATCTAAAAGCTCTAGTTGCATCAAAGGTTGCTGCTGTATTAGGCTCCTCTTAGGTTTAAAAATCTGACCTGAAATCAAAATAGAATTAGTGTTTGGTTAGCAACCTCAGTCTTGCCAGCTCCTTTCATAAGGAGATTTTAGCTTCATCTCAACTTCAGTGTAGAAGAGGATTTTCTTGATTTTGAATCCACCTTAAAGTAAAAAACAGAAACATTAAAGATTCTGTGACATCCTAAGCCTACTGGGACTTTTAAATAAAATTTTACTGATTTTTTCCCCCATTACATGTTTTTAACTAAATATTTTAGACTTATATTTTTTAAATACCTTAATGTCCCCATACCTCCCTAAATTTAACACTAAATAATATATTCCCACATTTTCTTTTAAAAATTAGATTGCATAAAAATGTTCAGACTGCATTAATTTCCAGAGTTTTACAGGTACATTTTCATCTTTCCATACTCCAACAATTGTATCCTTTTCCCACATTCTGTAAAATAAATATCTTGTGATTTAGGTATTAAGATCTAGCATAAGTAGATATGACACAGAGCAATGTGACCAAGTGTGGCGTGTCGTACAAATATACAGGCACAACTTTTGGCAAATATTGGTGTGTGAATTAAAACCGGGACAAGCTATAACAACCTCACTCATCTCGAAGAGACGAGTACCCTTGGCTGTAGTCCCAAACCTATTTCAGAGCAGACCAAAGGCACCTGCTGTTCCACGGGGAAATGGGTGCTCCTGGAAGCATAACTCTCAGGGCATACTGCTGCGTGGGAGCATTTGAAATGGGGCTGGACTGCGACTACGGGACCATGAAGCCTTATCCCTTTGGGAAATGTGTTGCATAATCCCGTTCACAAAAATCTTTCCATGTTTTCATACCATGACTTTCTCAGTTTCTTGGGCCTGCTACTTGCACTGAAAAATTACAGAATATACTTCTGTAATGCTTACAGATCTTTTAAGTTTCCACAACAAATGGTTCTGTGAAATCTTTCTATTAATACACTATCAGAGTCCTACTGCTTGATGTCTTTTCTGCCTTTTCAGTATTTACCCCTTTGCTATATTAATAGAGGGCATTTATTTCTCCTCTCAGACAGTTTTTTGCTAGTCTGAAAATAGAAATACTAAATTTACCTGCTTGGTTAATATAGATTTTTCATCCTGCCAATCTCCTTGTAGTCTTCTTTTGCACCTGTTCCAGTTTGAATTAATCTTTCTTGAACATCATATACAAATGTTCCAGAGGAGTTCTTACTAGTACCTGGTGCTGTGACATGAATATTTCGTGGAAATCTTTTGTTACTGGGAATACCTTCTCCGACACATTACTGCAGACTGTTTGCCTTGTTGCCACAGCCATCTCACCCTGTTGGCTTGGAAATGTTTCATTCCAAAAACAAATCAATTTTTTATTGTTCACCTATTTCTTCCAATTTCTGAGCCCTCATTTTGTGACAGAAACTCTTTCTAATCCCTAAATGTATAAGCTGGCACTTTATAAATTTGAATTTCATCCCTTATCTATTATTCTGATCCTCCAGGCCACCCATTTCTTTCAATCCTCCTCTGCATTAGTGATGTCTCCCAACTTCCTATCTGCCATGGATTTAATTTAACTTTGACTTTTTGTGCGTTGGTCTGTAATAACATGACTGAGTAAGTCTGATTACACGACCGGTCCTCTCCAATCCTCTGGTGACGTCTGCCAGCCCTGCACAGCCCAGCTTGTGGGACCCTGCTTGGCACAAAGCCCCTCTTCCACCGCCCAGCTCTTGTACTCATCTCCCTCTTCTCCAGTTTAATTAATAAATTTCCCATGTGGCCGCACAAAAAATTCTTTAATGAAGTCCAGATAGATTAGATAACCGATTTTTAGACATGGGAAATATAGTAATCTTATCAAAGACAGATATTACCAGGTGAGCCTGGCATTTATATACCATTTTCCTTTTATCTGTATTTATTCTCTCATTTAAGTTTTATTCTAAATTTATCATGAAAACTTTTTGAAGACACCTGGGCCTGTAGTTGCCCTGACACTATTTCTCCTCTTTTTCCTCAATATAGCCACTACTTTTCCTACTCTTCTGATAGTGTTACAGTAGTATCAAGACCAGTCTGATAGATTTGAATAGCAAAGATTTAAAACTAATGTGTGATTTCTTCTGTTGGGTCTCTCAGTACTTTGTGTTGGAGATCATCTGCTCCTCTTAACTGGAGCATATTTAAACACCAAGTTCTGCTCCCAGGCTGCATGAAATAATATAATTATCTAAATCTCTGTTCCTCTAAGTTACACCCTGTAAGACCTCTGATCCTATAAGGTTCTGCACCACTACTGGCACTGTGGTAGAAAAGTTTAGAAGTCTTTTGATTGTGGGTTTATAGATTATCTGAAATCTTGATCAAACCTCACTTCTAAAAAAAAATTCCTATTTACCTCAAAAAGACTAATTCCAAAGCCTTGACATGTCTTCCTTTATCTGAACCCTTTCTGAAGTCAAAGAAATATTGTTTATTGGCTAATTAATTTTTTTCTCTCATCACTTGTACACTGTTTATCTACTTCTCACATCTTTTGGATTCAAAGTTTAACATTTTTTCTCTGGGATGCCAATTCCACATAACTTTGGGACTTCTGAACTCCTTCCCATAATGCCCATCAAATTTTCAGTCCTCTCAGTCCTACTAACCAGTCCTTAAACTTCCCATTTGTTCTCGCTAAATGCCAAATTATAGTGATAACCTGTTTTCACTCCCAATTTCTTTCTATCACTCAGTCCAAGGGAACGATAATGCCATCAAGATTGAATCACGTGAGCATATGGGTTTTATTAGTTTGTATGGATTTTTTTTTAAGCTGGTAGGAATTCTTAAGTTCCTGATGTACTTTACAAAGATGTGTCTCATTCACCTGAAGGAGAAAATGCAGCTGAGCTTCTGCAGCTATACAGGTACTTATGCTGGAGGGGAACTGCATCAGCTGATATGGATTTTCCCAGCTCACAATGTGGTCAGAACACCTGGATCACTTAAAAATAAATGTTTTTAAACAGAACACAAATTTTATGTCTATCACTAAAAAATGTAGGCACATTTAGACCACACTCCATAATGCAGTGAGATAATTAGTTTATAAAACAAAAACTTAATTGATATTATAATTTAAAAATCTGCTCATGGAATTCTGAGAGTGAGCTAAGGACTTTTCAGAGAAAACCGATCAATCAAAAAACTTACTAACTAGACAAACACCTTGTAAGTGCCACTGCTCAATGAAAGAGCTAAATTTTATTGGCTTTTGGGAAGCATTTCACTCTTTGGAGTCTACTTATATGTTTGAGATTGCTCTGTAGTTTTATGCACCTGTGTAGGTAGTCTCAGCATCTTCATATCACTTCTTAGATTGAAGTAGTGCTGTTAAATGGCTGTTATGTTCCTTGTGACCCTCAAAGACTGCAGTATCAACATGCTCAATTTAGGTTAATTCTAGATTTCCCACCAGAATAATTATATGATGACAGATATTTCTGATGTAGAAGTAAAGTAAGGAAAGTAGCTGTTACACTGACTTTCCCTGTACTCAGGTATTTGCAGGACAGTGTGCACAAATAATGGGCTATAAACCAGCAACCTTTACAAAATTCAGTGCAACATGCAAGAAGTTATGTGACAAGCCCTGCAGTGTGGTTCCAGGCTGTGAGGCTGTATGATCATCGCTATTCATTACCTACGTTGCAGCTGTGAAAAGAAACTTATGAACCAGGACTCCAGATACTGCTAGAACAAGAGTTAAGGACAAATTCAATTCTAATCACAAAACCCATAAAACTGAGGGGCTCAGGTCGCACACCGCGTGTTACAGCACCAGCCACTAAAACTCAATAGCTGTGTTCCAGCTGGAATTTAGAGTTGCAAAGTGAGATTCACTCAGCTGTTTCCAGTTGTCTAAAACTTCCGGTTCCAGCCTAAGGCAGTCACTGTACGTTCCCGTTATGGTCAGTCTCTTCCAGAGGCAGAGAAGGATGCATCACACCACCTCACTTGTGATGTCTGTGACAGTGGGAACAACTCTCCCTTTGGCAGTGTTAATCTCTTATTGCTGATGATAGGGGTGATGTACACGTGAGCACAGATGCTTAGAGAACTAAGGCTAGATAAGGTAAACTCCATCTTGGCACACACCCATAAGCATCCAGCTTAAAACAGCTTTTATACCTGTTTATTTTTATATAATATATATATATGTTTATATATTTTTATACCTGTTTAAAGGTTCAGAAAACACATACTTCTCCTTAGCATCCTTAATCAAAGACTGTATCTGTATTTTACACTGAAAAGCTGTAATCAAAACCAAACATTTTCACTGGATAGGGAATGCAGGGTACAGGGGATGGAATCCAGTTTCTATTTTCTCCAAGGAATGAAGAGTAAAGAATAAGGATCTTGCTTGAACATCCAACTTCAAGAACAGCAGGCAAATCTGCCCTCCAGTTTCTCCCTTAAATGGTCTGCATCCTGGTAATCAGGGTATTTTTCAGATGTGTGTGCAGTGAGGTTTTTAATCACATCAGGGCATGATAGAAGCTGAATGTGCCACTGCATCTTGGATGCGAGCTCTGACTGCCAGTAGACTATTATGGGCATCAACATCTCCCCTTCTTCTGGGAATGCTTCTTGAAAGAGAAAAACATGTCAGACTCCGTTCCTTCCTGAGAGTTGCATCTATATGGCTAAATGACGCAGGTAGCCAGCTACATTCAAAGAAAAGCTTTGAGACATTCTTTTTTTTCCCCACTGGATAGCAGTTGAAGGTTTCCTCCTGTGCCCGTGTGGCTTTGGGATTGTTATTTTGGGGTGAGTGACTCAGATCATGCGTTATACATGTCTTGGCTCCTAATCTGGGACTTTTGCAGACACCCTATTAACACCTTTAATGCATCTGTCTCATGGTTACGCCCCAACCCACACAGTGTCTAGGCTTATGGAAACAGGTGGGTGAAAAAGATGTGAGAAAGCAGAAGAAAACTGGGAACTAGATGTAACATGCATTTGAACAGTAAAGAAAAAATAATAATAATGATGTATAAATAATAAGCAGTAATGATTTACCTTAAAATCCCCGACAGATCTACCAAAAACAAGGGCCTGGCTCTGCCAACCGTTTGAGGATGAAATGCAGATTGTAGCAACTGCTGGCAGAGAAAAGTACAACTCGGTGTGAGTAGGAGAGTGAGAAACGTGTGGAGGCTATGCATGTACCAGAATTGAAGAGCGACATGTCATTCATACGGATAGCAAGGATATTCAGCGTTATTGCAATTAATGGTGAAAAAGAACTGTTGAGAGAGCATTAAATCTTGTGCTTCAAGGACAGCTTCTAACAACAGAAGGCCAAGAGGAAATTTAATAGGGCAGTGCAAATTACACTAAGTATTTTCCTACAAGAACTTTACATCTTCCCCTGAAGTATTTGATGGTGGCCAGTGTCAGATATCAGAAGCCAGATGGGCAGGATCTTCTGTCCGCTTTAGTCTGGCAATCCCTATAAAGGTTCAGTTTTACAAAAGTTGGTGACAGTTGATGTCTAGGTTCTTTTAACAGAGTATAAATTTAGCATCCTCCTTCTGAATTAAGCATTTAGGTGGTAGAGTTAATGTTATATCAATTCAGATGAAAGACGCTAGGAGAAAATAGAAGGGGAAAAGATTAATATTTGAAAATTAGAAAGTAATTTTCAGTAACAGAGGTGGACGGCTGGTTGAAAAACGCATAAATTAAGACCTACAGAAATAAAATTGCTCCTCATAGAGAAGTCATTAGGAGTAATATAATAATTTTCATTTTACATAAGTGACATTCTTTTTACATTTTTTCCCCCTTTTCCACTAAAGGTTACATGCCCATAAGCACGCAGTTGAAATTGCTATCACTTTGCATTGATATTGATGAGGACTGCGGGCACTCAGCATCTCTCTGTAGGTGTTTGTCTTGTTGGACCTGGCCTTTGTTTTCACAGCCAGCAAAGCCACAGCAAAATTTGCACTGGCTGCAGGGAAGCAGAATTCATTCCTGCCGACCAGGCATAGCTTAGCAACAGGATTTATACTGTATACATGCAGGGAGAATCTTTTGATTTATTTCAGGTAACAAAGATGTCTTTTTTTCCAGCGATCTCTGTATACTTACAAATATTTGAAAAATACAAGCAAGAGAGAGGCCCAGTCTCCTGAACACATATATCCTTCCAGACCCTTGCCTGACCCCAAAGTTACGCTCTCCTGTCACTGACCCATCTAATCACCTTTGTGCTGCTTTCTCAGAAAAGGCCTGGGAAAACCCATCAGCTTTGCAATGTAATCTGAAGGTCAACACATTTTCATTTTCTTGGCCAATTCTTTCTTTGACCAAGACTTAATATCAGGTCACTCAAAACCCCCTACATTTTATAAAGCTGTTATTTTCAGAATTTCAGACAGCTTTCAGCATTTTGTGTAATTAACTAGCGGCCTTTATATCTCAGTCTAAGAGGAATTACAACAATAATTTTTGCAGAATAACACAGGAAGTTCCTTTTGTTTAACAGCAAAGAAGAAATATTGGCAACGTCTGATGATGATACATGGAATTATTCAAGGACTTCAGGTACAATGCCCAGTTTAATTAGTTCTTCCTTACTGCACTTGTTAATTAAAAAAATAGTGTAACAAACAACCTCATGGTAATTATTCAAGTGTGTTTTTGTTAACTCTTCAGACATAAACATCCCAGAGATTGTTTATTCACAAGCAGAAGACAAAGACACCAAACCAGCTAATGAAAATATAAAAGATAGAAATGCAGAATACAACCAGAGTGATCACGAAGATGATGAAAAAGAATTAGAGTTGCTGGTAAGTGTTATACAATTATATCTACAGTATTAAATGATTTGAATCCATTTACGCTTCAAAGCTGGTGAAATGCCCCCTTTTAACAGAGCTGACTGATGTACTAATTTACAAATGTAAAGCCTTGGTCTGTACTTTCATTGAATCTCTAACTGATTCAACAATAGAAGGTGCTTTGATTTCAGTATAGTGCATCAACTTTTTCTGGTCTTAAATTAATGACTTCTCCCTTTTACTTCTTTACCAGAGGTTCTAAATGACAGTTCGAAGGAATCGGAAGAGCAGCATTTCAAAAATCTCCCCTCCTAGTTTCTAGGATGGGAATAGTCTTAAATAAATGCTTTATATTTAGTATAATTCTTATATTTATGGTAGTGTTTGCTGTTGTTTTTTTTCAAAGGATAACTATGTAACATGAGACATGAGCAAAATAAATATAGATATATTTATAATAGCAGATTTTTCTATATCAGTATTTGACATTACATTTTTTTGTAATAAATTTCACACTCAGTGAACATTCAATCTATTTGGATTTGTGTATGTGTGGTTTGGCTTGCATTTTTCAGTATGAAAGAAAAAATGGCAATAAATGAGACACGTACAGCAATCTATTATTCTCAGTGTCTGTTCTCAGCTCATATCATTTGGGTGCATAGATTCATAATCATAGATTATAATAGCTATCACCTGTGAAAATGTGAATGCTGAATCAGACAGGAGAGGAAGATGAGAACCATTCTTTTCTTCTTCTTTCTTTCTTACTGATAGAGAGAATAAATTCCTGTTATTTGAATATAATTTTTTCTGGTCTTTTACCTAAAAAAAGTTGAAAATTGTTGCCTATTGTGGGATCTTTCATTGCCTGGAAGTTAATGTCTCCTTTTTTTATTATCTTTTTTTGGTGTGGTGAAACATAAAAAGGAGGACCTTTAAAATCCCTTGTTGTTCTCGGTCCACCCTGTTACAAAAAGCAGGATCAAATATAACCGTTTGTTTATCAATTGCCAGGATTGTCCATACAATAAATGAAGGGAGAGCTATAATTTACATGTTAATTTGCGCTATGCACTCTTTAATGAATTAAACAATGAAGGTTTATAATAGATGGAAATAAAACCAAATCTTTGAAACGCACAGGCATTGGCTCACAAGACAGCTGTGCAGTTGACAAGTAACATGAGCCTTATGTGAGAAGAAGGGGAAATCGTTAAGATTTGCATATAATTATTGAGATCATGCAAATGTCAGTTATGAAGAGGGGAAAAAAACACAGGCATCTCACTGTTAAATCCTGACAGTTGGCATCACCGAAGAACTCAAATACACTTGAGCACTGGTTGGCAGAGGGTCATTAAAACAGAATTTGCAGAGACATTAGCTCCCTCACTTTTCTTTGAGTGACGTTTTACTATTAATAGTTTGCAGAGGCTTTGCAGAAAACATATTAATAAGAGAAACTGTAATGGGGGTATCTACAGCAAGTGCAAATGCATAAAGGGGTGCCCAAGAAGCTAGCCTCTAATTGATCAGCTAGTGCTATCAGTGTGACTGTGCTAAAGTGAGAAGAGAGTGCAATGACAAGCAGGCATAGCTGAATAATACAATATGATATTTGGGAGCTTGGAGGGAGAGTGATCAGTTTCTGGCCTTTTTACTTTGCTGATCTCATTTCCAACTCATGTCTTACCAGATTGTCTAAAAACAGTCTGGTTTGAAGCCTGTAAAAGGGTCCCTGAGAGAAATGAGGCACAGATAATCCTTACAGTATTTGTCAGTGTGAAATGTGTCTTTGTTTTACCGGACAATATTGTACATCACCTGGCTTTGATGTACTGTATCAGTGCCCTCATTTAAGTCCCAGTCCTCCCCCCTTGCCCCATACCTCCCTTTCTCCGAACCTAGAATGGAACGTATAGAGAATGAATTAGCCTCCCTTTAAGGGAATATTCTCTTCAGATTTAATTTGTATAAAATACACTAGCAGCTTACTGAACTCATGAATAAAAAGAGAAGGTTCTGAATGCTATTTTATTTCCTGCTCCTTTCAGCACCACCATAAAGCTCATTACCTATGTTGAAAAATACATACAGTGCAAATTTTGCAAATGGTTTGGTAAACATCTCCATAAAAGCTTTGCTACTGAAAACAAAACTTTCCATAAGGAAATCCTGCCTCCTTCATTTGGCATATTTTTGCAAAGCACTTTTTGATCATTCTTTTCTGTTCTATTGTTTCAGCTAAATCAGCATTTCACAGGAGCTAGAGGTACCTCTTCCAGAGATGAAAGGAATTTATACACAACAGAACCAGTTAATTTTGCAAGTGAAACTGAAAGATTGGAGAAAAAGCTAACCTGTACGGAAAGAAGCAGTGACTTGCACCCTGTGTCTATCAGTTCCTCATCTGAAAACACTTCACAAGAGATAGGAGGAGAATTAAAAGATAAAGTTAAATATTCCCTGAGGGATTATAATAGTCAGCCATCAGGGAAGGAAGTCGCTACTAGCTTGGTAAACAGTGGTGAGCGATCTTTGAAACATACTGGTATTAGTGAAAGCCTTTTATCGGCAAAATATTTTCCTGGGACAAAACAGAATGAGGCTATCGATATTACGGCTACTGTCTCAAGCCGAGAAGGAGAGATCCACACAGATATTTCAAAAGGTGAAACAGATAATGCCTCAGGAAGCGAGATGATGGAGAGGTTATTCATCAGTGAGGATGCTTCGGATACCTCAAAAGGGGCCTGTGAAACGAGACCAGAAAGCATTTCTCCAGAGCATGATGAATCCATGCAATTAAATGCATGCATAGCAGGGACACTGGATGGCAATGCTAATCCAGCTCCGGAGCACCAGGCACCGCAAATGTCTCACCAAACTTTGGATTCATTGTTGTCAGACGCTGACAAAAATGAAGGAAAAATCAAGATGACTGAAAGCAAAGTTAGGGTACATTTAAGAGGAGATGTATATGCTGACACTTTTGCACGTGCTGATGTCTCAATAGATTCCACAACAAGCCAATATACACAAGAAAAAGGAGTTGGTGAAATGCCGGGAAAGAACTACAACGCTGATGCAGGGAACGAGAAGAAAGTCATCGAAGTAGCAGACTTAGCACTAATCGGTGAGGAGGAAGCACCCAAGCCTTTCAAGTCACACAGAAAGCGTGCTGCAAATGCGCTGACTGCGGCGCCCCCATCATCCGAAGACAACAAACAGGCACCCAAGGCTGCGCTGGCACCCTCCCCGGGGGATGAAAGGGGAGCTGAAGACACGCGGGGACACAGAGGATTCCTGAGGTTAAAAGACAGAGGAAAGTCAGACACCACCACCAGAGGAACACTGATGGAAAAGGAGAGCCAAGCCAACCCTGTGGAGCAGAGGTGGCAAGAGACAGGTGATGAGGCTTGGTGGGGAGCAAGGGGGGACATGGGGCCTCGGAGTGCAGCTTCCACAGAGGAGCTGTTTACCTGCCAGCAGGCAGAGAGTTGTAAAAAGCCTTCTGTCTCCAAGCAGGGTATTACGGAGGAAGCAAAGGCAGGTACAGCTTATATAATTAAAACAACATCAGAAAGTGCTCCAGAAAAAATGTCTGCCAGTGAAAAAGCAGTAATTGCTAAGCTACCTCAAGAGACTGCACTAAGTGACAGGCCCACAGAGGAAAAGGAAACAGCGTTTGATACACATGAAGGGAGAAATGATGGTTCACATTATGCTCTTTGTCAACTCAACACAGTGGGTGTATTATATGACACTGAATTTGAAAAGGAATCAGGTTTAGGTATTTATAATGCATGCGTACATGAAACTCTGATAGGAGAAACGATGTCTCTGTGCAATAGCAGGGAAGAATGTGCCAAAGAACAACCAGATGCTGGCAATATTCTACCTGTAGGAGAAGCAGTAAAGGCTTCTGCTACGGGAGAGAAAGAAGGTTTGCAGCAAGGTTTATATTCAGAAGTATCTAAATGTCCCCTGAGCACCCAGAAGCATCTATACAGCAAGGAAGCCGCAGAGCTGTATAGGGAAGAAAGCCACGTTGGTACGCTTTCCTATATACATGCTAAAGCTGAAACAAAAATGCCACCTTCTGGTACAAATACTGTGCCCAGTTACCATTATAAAAGCTCTTCACTGGCATCTTCTGAAGGGTCCATAGTGGCAGGAGATATGGAGCACCTGTATAGACACTTTGAATTCAAAGTCATTGACAAGGTGTATGCTGAGTCAGGGTATGCTTTAAATCTACCAAATGAAATGACATGTACTAATAAAATCCTCTCTCCTGAAGCTGAAGAAAAAGAAGTACCTTCCACTTCAGACACAGCAATTTCTAGAGAAGGAAGAGGAAGGAATATAGGTCAATGTTCCCATCAAGCAGAGTTCAAACAAGAGAAGTCATCGAGTCCAGAGGTTTTAATTAATAAGCCTACCAAAGAAGTTGGAGGGACAGGCTCTCAATCTGACCGTGTAATAACTGAGAGGAAAACACTAAACTGGCTTGACGACTCACAGAAGGAAAGCCAGCACATTTCTGATTCTGCAGATGTGTCTAACCAGAAGAGTGAAGCACTTAAGTTACCCAGTGAGTCTCCAGGTTTAAAACATATTGCTTGCAAAATCTTTTATTTCTTCTTCTTTCTTCTGTTTGCTGCAACACTCTACCACTACGATTTGATGGTTTGTCTTGCACTCTACCTGTTCTCCCTGTATTGGCTATACTGCGAAGGAGGAAGAAACAAGGAGTCTATCAAGAAGGAATAACATTGATTGTCAAATGTGCTCAGGATCCATGGTCAATAGCCTCCAACCCCTCCAAAGCATTTTCACTGTTAAAGAGCTTATTCACTGATAGAACCAAAGTAAATTTTCCACTGAAGCATCTTTTTTAAAAGGTTACATATGAAGTTGAGCCTTCATATAAGTAATTATACTATATAGGACCATTATGTTTGGATCATTAAATAACTATATGAATATGAGTTCTGAAGCACGTCAAGTTAAAATGAAGTACAGCTGTTGCTCCTTAGCAGGATACGAAGAAGCAATGCTTCATATCCCTTTAGTATGTAAACCCACCATTTTCTTGCATTAATTTCTTTTGCAATAAAGCTTTATATTTTTCTGGGAGTTTTTTTTCTAAAATTTTGTGTAGTATATAACAACACAAGGAACGATATGAAAACCAACTCAGTATTTTGGTACTGACATTGCATACTCTACTAGCGTAATTATCCAATGCTCTAAGAAATATGACATCCACTGATAGGTTAATATTTTTTTCCAAATTTTTATTTCATTGTTTTGACTTAGAGCTCCAGCGGTACCCCTGTTTGAAAAGTTTAAGGCTTTGACTTCAGTAACGTCATGTAACTTTCAGGATGTAACTGCATAGCAGAATAGATGTGCTGTTTCTACCCTGAAGTGATCGAAGGCCACAGCCACAGGCCTCTTTACCATTCACTCACATGCACAAATGTTTTTGGTTTTTGTCAATAAGGACTGTGTGACATAACTGAGAAATTCACCAAACTGTTATTCCAGACAAAGCCTTTGAATGACTTTTTCATCAGTGTTGCTTGAACATATCTACAAAGCATTAAATAAATTTTACAAAGGAGTGTTATGACTGTGTTGAGCATGTCTGAATTCAGTTTACTGCTCTTTTCTGTGGCTTGTTACCTAGAGCTAATCAAACACCAAGAGAAAACACAGGACCTAGCCCTGGTGTTGTGAGGCTGCTTTGTGTGGTTTGGGTGAGCCAGAAAAGCCTGCTATCTGCCGTAAGGAGATCCCAGACTGATCCCATGGGGCAGGCATGCTGGTGGCTCCTCTGCTCCAACATCATGGGTCTCCCACACAGGGTCATGCCCAAAGTTTGGAGAGAAAAGGATGGAAAAATTATGTTGCTCTTCAGCCATTTTCCAGATGGTCACAAATGCTGTCATAAGTAGTATGTTAAAAGAAGCACCTAGGCTACATAATATTACTGGAGCCCTAGAATTTAAGAAGGAAAAAGAGCTGGTTTTAAGCTGCATTTGTTTCTCTCTCCTTACTGCCACTGTGAAACACCACATCATCTGTGAAAGGCTTGGCTTCAATATATGGCTAAAGCTACATAACAGAGAAGTTATTTAGTAGTTAGCTTAGATCTGAAATAACTCTTTGAAGGGCCATTTAAAACATTCATGTTTCAGGATGTTAAGACTCTGCTACAGGAGCCGCCTTGTCATTCCTGTTCTCCGGGGGGGGGGGGGGGGGGGGAACCTTGGAGCATTGTGGGAGCGGTGTGTTCAGTGGCATGAGCAAGCATGTGGGTGATCCACTGCTGATGTACATGCTAATGGCTGGATACCCTGACAACAACTTTTGACAGCAATCCATGAATGAGTTATAGTGATGGGCTAGAAGCACTAAGGAGTGACACAGAAGTCTGTGTCCAGATGTTCAAAGGTATATAGCAGCAAAATGTTTGAGATAAAGAAGTTAATTCAACAAGCATTAGGAGCTAGATCCAATAAAAAGCTTAGGCTTACACTTAAAGCAGGATTGATATTGGATCTGTGTAAGTCCAAAATAATGATCGCAAACTCTTCTTTACCTGCAGACCACAAATGCTGAAAGAACTCTAGGCTTTTCATGGTGTTTATAGGCACTTTTGTAAAAAACCATGACATTCTCTTACTTTTGCTGGTTTGTTCTCTGCAGTGTGACAAGTCCCTGGTCTAAGTGGATCAGAATTTCAGCCTCTCTGGAATAGAGATGTCAGGTATTGCTTCAATCCCAGGCATAAATGCAGGGTGGGTGGAGAATGGATTGAAAGCAGCCCTGAGGGGGAAGTCTTGGGAGTGTTAGTCGATGAGAAACTCAACGTGACCCAGCAATGCCCACTTGCAGCCCAGAAAGCCAACCATATTCTGGGGGGCATCAGAAGAAACATGACCAACAGGCTGAGGGAGGTGATTCTCCCCATCTATTTCACTCTAGTGGGACCTCACCTGCAGTACTACATTCAGGTCTGGAACCATCAAAATAATGAAAGATTGAGTCTAGAGGAGGGCCACAAAGAGGTCTGGAGTACCTCTCTTATGAAGACAGGCTGAGAGAGCTGGAGCTGTTCAGCCTGGAGAAAAGAAGGCCCTGGGGAGACCTTATAAGCAGCCTTTGAGCACCTAAAGGGGGCTTATAAAAGAGATGAGGACAGACCTTCTAGCTGGGCCTATAGTGATAGGACAAGGGGGAATGGCTTTAAACTGAAAGAGGGTGGATTTATATTAGATATAAGGAAGAAATTCTTTACTTTGAGAGTGATGAGGCACTGGGACTGGTTGCTCAGAGAAGCTGTGGATGCCCCATTCCTGGAAGCGTTCAAGGCCATGTTGGATGGGGCTTTGAGCAGCCTGGTCTAGTGGAAGGTGTCCCTGCCATGGCAGAAGGGGTTGGAAGTAGATGATCTTTAAGGTCACTTCCAACCCCGCTTGATTCTATGGTTGATTCTATGGCCTATGATTATGATTCCCAGTACAATGGAAGCTCTCAAGTAGTGTCTAACATATTCTGACAGGATCAAGTTCTTCAGTTGGGCTAACAAAGGTGAAGAAAGCACCCTGCACCTGTCCTAATGAAACTGTCACTGTGCAGTGAAGTAACAGAATCTTGGGGCAAGAGAGAACAAGGACATAAGACACATTTTAGTCTAATAGTTAAAACCACCATGCCAGAAATAAGAATCTTTAGATTCGGTTCCCAGTTCAAAGCCTTCTTTGATCTACTTTATCCTATAACTGTTCAAAGGATAATTCATAAAATTCATAGCAATGACAAAAACCCAGGTTCCTGTCCTGTTAGGTAAATGCTCTATTCACTACACCACAGTATTCAAACCTATATCTGAATATCTTCAGCTTTACCAAAACTGGACATTCCACCCAGCAGGATGGAGGATTCTGGTCCCCAGGCTTTGGAAGTACCTCTGTGTATAGGTGTGTTCGTACTTTCAAAATAATAGCTACTTTGCTTTCCATTTGAGGGTAGAGACTTTCATTTGCAGCTCACATCCTGGGGGAGTTTTCTTCTCCCAGAGCTTTGGTCCTGAAAGAGACATGTAATATCTGTTTCTTGGGGAAATCTAAATCAGACATAGTCCAAATGCTTAAGCATGTGCGACAGCTGAATAACTTTAAACATCTTGTACACGAGCCTTACTGCAAGCAGAGCTGAGCAGTTCAGCCACCATGAAAGTGGGAAAGCATGGCTGCTTTTTTGTTGTTGTTGTTGTTGTTGAATCCTGGAGAGTCCAAGGAGTGTGCACTTTGAGGAATCTTTTTCTCTTTTACCTGGGAGCCACGACATCCTGGAGCCACGGGAACCTTTGTCTGGTGGTCCTCTGTATGTAATGAGCAAGCTGGAAGTGGTTTTGTTCATTTATTTCAACCCAAAATACTGGGTTGGTTGTCAAAGATTCAGCTCAGCTGACTGGACAGCAAGAAAAGGGGTCAGGACGAATTGATGGGCCCTGGACTATGGATGGAAGCTTTTGGATTGAATCAGTCTCTGGAGAGCAGAAAAATGTTACAGGGAGCCCAGGAGAGTCAATATGACCTGCAAAAGAGAATAAGGGGGATAAATAGGATCTATTAATACAGACATTCATTAAAAGTCAGTGGGTTTTTCATGTGTGTCACAATATATTTAAGCCAGTTACTAAGTATCAGCTAAAATTTAGTTAAGTTACTTAAATCTCTACAGAAAGCTAGCTTCAAATGGCTGTATTACTGTGTCCAACAGGTTGAATGTCTGGGTCTGCCACTTAACATGTACAGCCATTCAGAGTTGGAATTTAGGGTAAATATTTGAATGTTAGAATAAGCATATTTCATCTACATACAAGTGGAATACTGTTAGCATTTCTCAGATTTGGAATGAGATTTTATGTTCTATATTTAAGATATTTAGTCAGCATATTGTACCTTATGATTGCAAAACAGGACTCTAGACTGATCTGTGAACACAGGTGCCCAAACTTTTAGGTACTTATGTACTTAAAACAACAAAGCAAGTAATTTTATCTTTTTTATTTATCATTTGATAAGCTATCTTTTAAAAATCCTCTTACTTTTGTTTGTAGTATAGAAGCAACACCTTCATAACATTGGCAAAATATTCGGCTTTTACTTATTTCATGGAATAAGTGATGTGTTGCACTTTTGCAATTATTCGTACTTAGCTTGCCTACTAGGCCTCAGTAACATTTCTAGTTAATAGATTCCTTTCTAGTAGCTTCTAGTTATTTGTTCAGGCTGTGCAACAGAAAGAAGGTATGGTCCTATGGGGCAGGCCAGGCCTATGGTCATGAAAGACTCAACTCTGATATAATACAGAGATTAAAAATAATATAATGGAAAAAAACTTGCTTGCATTACTACAGACATGAGGTATATACATCCCATACCATGGGAGGTATGTCCCATGGCTATTATCTGAACTGTACATGTAATGAATAAATTAATTTTCATATTGCAGCAGCTATAATCTGATGAATTTACTTAAATCTATATTCAGGGCAGCAGGGAGAGGAGTGGGAGGAATTTCTTTATCCAGATACCTTGCTAGGAGATAGTGAGAACAAGCTGCATCATTGATGATCCAAATATTTGTTGTTGCTAATTGCTTGCTGCTTCTTATCCATCAGTGACTTTTGGCTCAACAGTAGATAGGCTACGGAAACAAGCTACAGCCTTTAAAGGCCTGTTTAATATTGGAAATGAAAAACAAAGACAACAGACTATGAACTAGGTCCCTAAAGGAAGGTTAATATGGTCATGTTCGGAGTCACTCTACTAAATTTTAGGTGCCTATAACACACCTGTGCTCTCTAGGCATTGAACCTATGAATGAGAATCAAGATAGACAAGGTGTTAAATAGGGAGCTGCCGAAGTTATCCAGTAGGAAACCCTGACAGCAGAGTTAGGTCTATACCCTTGCCTGTCAGAGGGGTTAGATACTATATGCTGGGTGACATGGATGTGTTTTAACAGTTCAGGTTTCATGTACTGCAACCACCTTGTGCACTGAAGTACCTCAGCTGCTGCTTTCAGAAACTGAGCACTTAGCAGAAAACAGTCCCAGAGTTTTGGGACTGCAGAAAGGAAAAGTTTAACCTCCTAAAGCATAGATTAGGACATTCATCTAAGAGGGGATATTTGAATATAATTCCTGTTCCCCAAACAACTTGCATTTTATGTGAAATTCTAGTTAGATAAAGTGCAAAACTGACATTAAGCCCTTCATATCTCCTTAGTGAGGCCAACTTCTTCCGTAGTCTACAGTCACTCTTCCAGCCTATACCAGTACCTCATGAACTGGGGCTGGAGAGTTGTTCTAGCCTTGAAGGTATCATAGGAAAAGGGGTAACATCTCCAGTGGCTGGGCCCACTGTGCTTTTTGAAGTGCTTGATCTTGAAACTGTACTTTAAGGTCAGGCCTCTCCTGGTCAAGCACAGTCAGGATTGCTCTGCTCAGTTACATAGGCCAGACCAAGGACCTGGAATGGTAAAATGTGTAAATGCTTAAAGGTGTTTAAAGGTTGAATTTGGGGATTTCTCTTAGACCTACAAAGGTACTTAAATCCCAGCACAGTCCCACCTCAGACAGCTATGCCCTTTTGTGACTCTCAGCTGAGCATTCTAAGACTTGCAGTTCTTCTCAGAGCACTGTCTGCAAAGGAGACCGTAGAGGTACATGGATAATGATGGGACTCAGGATGCTTTGCTGATCTAGGAAGTCTTGATGCTGCTGAGGATTCAGAGTTGAGGTGTTAATCCAGAGCTCTGGTCTTCTTTGGGAAGCAGGGGAGATTTTTTGACCAAAACTACATATGCCTGAGTGAGGACAGTATTTGTGAGTGGGTAGCTTGAAGGGAACTGATTCTTTCTGCATTCTGAGAAGACATGAACTAGGTGAGTATTATTAATTGAGTCATTTAACAGGTGAGACATGTATAGCTTGGTGGTATGTATGAGATGTGTGTGTGCATATCTGTGTGGGTGGCACTAGGACAAGTGGGTGGAAAGGTGAGAACTAGATTTCACAGGTGAATGGAGAAGAAATAATAAACAGAATGGCTAATTGGAAAGTTTCCGAACAGCCTTCTTTAGAGACATGAAAATGTAGTAAGTTCTGAGTAGGTTGGACAGATAACACAAATATGGTAGTAGTAAAAATTAAAGTATATGCTAACTTCTTTTTGTAACTTATCAATTACCACCTAATGGAACTATAGTGGAGAACATCTTGCCCTTGACATTAATAGTCAATGATTCAAGATTAGAGCACAGCTTTGAGGAGCAGAAACACAGGCTCCTTCCCAGGATGTTATAGATCTCCAGGTAAAGACAGCCTCCAGCTGGAGCCACAAACCTGCCTGACCTGCAGGTCAGTCCCAAAATGACATGAAGCTATGTGCATAAGGAGAAAACAAGAGTACACGTCAGCCTGTGGTTATTAGCAGAAATATAAAACTATTTGTAAATAGTTAAACTCCTGCAATCCCTGTGTTGTGTTGTCTAGTATACTCCAGAGACACCTAAGAGTTTTTTGATTTCTTTTTAGTATACGTGGCTGCAGGAGGACATCTAGACTCCCAGGGACCACAGGGCACAGGCGTGCCTTGCATACATGTGATGGTAGGGAGGTCATAGGACACACAGATTCATATGAGCCACTATAGTGGGGGGGTGGGGGTGGTGTTGTGGAATTTTTTTCTTCTCTTCACCAGGGGATTTTTCTGGGGCTGAGTGTGCCAACTGCTTGCACTCCTGGCACAGCCTTCTCCAGGACATGATGGAGGAGAGCTCCATAGTGCCATGCTTCCCTGGTGTCTCTGAAGGGGAAATGAGAACTGCCAAGGGACAGACAGTGAAAAAGCCAGCATGCTAATTAAGGCTCCTTTATTAGGGAGGAAAACTTCCTACTCCCAGGGCAATCAGGCACAATTAGGAGCAGCCTGAACTCTTTAAATACAACAACAGTGACCTGTTTGGGGGAAAGTCTTGATTAAGTTCCCCAGGAACTCCTTACTTCTTCATATAAGCTATCACACTTGCCTGTTCCTCTGTGTTATGGATGAGCCAAGATCCATGACTGATAGGTGTCAAAGGTAGGAGGCTTCTGATATAGATTTCTTACCTCCTTGAACAATCTAGGTTATTGTATGGCTTGGGGCATGTTAGACACACTAAGCAATGCCTTGACTGTCCTCAGAACTGGGCAAACCTATGAGGAATGAGTTGATAGTCATAGGGGTGCTTGGCTTATATCCATCATAATTTCATGTTACAGGGGATAGAAGTCAGACTTTTTTGTAAGAGATTATGTAGGGAAGAAATACTGGTTAATAAACTATTGTTTTATTCACGTCAAAGTATTTACCTAATAAAAGGACTTGTAAGTACTAACTAGAAGTCTTTCACACAATTTTGTGATGTAATTTTAGTGTCTAATAGCTTTATATAATACAACATTTTTGTAGAAATATGGCAGAACTGCTAGTAAAACTCACAAAACAGAGGGAAAAAAGAAAGAGAGAGCTGGCAAAGAGAGAGAATAAGCAATTGTGTGCCTGCATTGTTCCATAGCAGCCATGAGATTCAGAATAGGAGCATTACCTTCTAAATTCAGGTTGAGCTTATGATCAACACATCACTGTTCTCTAAGGTGCTCTGCACACCAGGAAAGGGCGCAAACTCAGACAAGCCTTTTCATTTCCCTCCCTTGTACATTAGTAATAACAAAATAATCAGTGAGAGAAAGCCAGTTAATGAAGGCTTTGTTTCTGGGCAAAGGCAGTGCCTCTGTTACCCTTGCAGGCGAGGTGGGCAGAGGCTGCTGTAAATGCAGTGTTTGGATGGTGTGACTGGGACGTGCTAACAGCCCGCTTTGCTGGGACTCTGCTCTCTACATTTCACGTACACCCACTCATGTGACCATTATCAATCACTTGAGTCACCTAGGTCCTGGAGCACAGACTTGCCTTCAATCTTATGCTAAGGTGCACAGTAAACTGCATGTACAGTAATGCACTGTTTTATTCATTACATGAGATATAATTTGGTATAAAGAAGTGTTTAAGTAAGCTGTTGTTATCTTGAAATTTTTAAACACCTCAAGACACAGTGTAAGAAACTCAACACTAGCAACTGTGGCTGCGACCTTTTAGACTCGCTGATCTGGACAGACTTACACCTGTAGCTGTACATCATCTTCCAGCGTAGACATATTAAGTGAGAAGCAAACATTGTGATTTTTCAGAAGTGTGTTGTCTGATACTGCATAAGGCAATAGCATGACTTGCCATGTATTTTCCTTTTAAATCTACAAAAGTCAAGAACTTACACATTCAGTAAACATAAATTATAAATTAGATTCATGACAACTGTAATCTCATTAATTGTGTTTTTAATAAGCTGGTGCTAAACCAGGTTTTATTGTGTGGATACAAAGCTACATTTTTTTGCTGCGCACTAGGCATCACAATTTTCATGTTTATTTGTTCTATGGGATATTTAAGGCAGTTGGCTGTTGTAGGCAAGTTTTCTTCTTGGCCCAGTGGAGGGCTTAGGTGCTCACCACCTGGGAGTGCAGCCCAGAGGCCTGAGTACGGCTTCCGTGCTCTATCCAATGCAATGGGAAATCAGCTCTTTCAGAATGACATCTCAGAAACCCACTGACTATGGACTCATATATTTTTTGAACAGAAGGGCACCTGGTCAGTCGAAATAAATCCAGAATTAGGTAAAAGCTGTGGCTGAGTGTGCACCATGGGGAAGATGTGCCGTTACCCTGGAGAGTCTTACTCCATTCTGAACTCCAGGTAGGGGAAGACTGGGCTGCCCCATCACTCCCCTACACATCTGTCTTTCCTTCTCCGCGGTCACTGAGAGGAAAGGATACCATGTATATGTCAGGTTTCCTGACGGGATGACCAGGAGACTGTAACTTGGGGCACGCTGTGGACCCTGCCTTACAATGAAAAGTTATCAGGGGTTGCAGGATTACAACTTTGGCTTTACATAACTGAGCTCCAGCCAATTCTTGTTTTAAGCACCTGACACCTTTATTGAGTATAGGCTAACGTTATCCAGCCTCAATGCATGAGAAGAAACAGTATTATGGAATGTCACTCAATGAAATTAGTAATAAAAACTTGCCATTCCCCTTCAATACCTACCTTGTTTCTTTCTTGACAATGTTTTGCCTCCTGTTTGGCATCACAGCTATAATTAAGAGAACTGCCTTTTTCGGGTGCCCAGTTCTTTAATACTGATGTCCTTTTAAGTGTTCTGATTCCAAAAGTGCTCCCATTTAATTCAGCGTTATGGAGACTGCATTTGGCTTTTCTTACTTTCATTTAACACAAAGGCTTATTTATGCAAAGATATGAGGTAGTTTACTCATATGCAAATAAAAAACTGTAGGATTATTTAATTTATGACCATTACATAAGTGGTAAGCAAATCACAGCCCAAAACAGATGCCAAATGCGCTGGTGGTGGCAGTCAAACAGACAGAGCTCTGCTATGAAAAGTCTAGATAGAAGTGACTGGAAAAACACAGGGGACGAACTCCTGACCCTGCAATGTCTATTGAATGGCTTCTTTTCTAAAGGGACAGCAAGTCTTCCAGTGCTACAGAAGCTGAAGATTCAGGTTCAGGGAAAACCTCTCTAACCACAACATTAAAAATTGAAATCCCCCTTCAAATACCTACCTACCTTGCTGTGTTCACAATGTTTTCCCTCCTATTTGGCATCAAACGCAAAGCTGTTTATTAATCATGCTACAATCCCTCTTCTTGGCCTGAAGGCTCCTGCAGAAGCTGTGGAGTGACTGTAAATATGTCTAAATGGTGCGTTGCAGGCAGGTGGAGGCTTGGTCAGCTCATGCTCTGGGTCAGCATGGGGTTTGTGGCATTCCTGCTGCGCAAAAATGGTTAAGCACACTGCCAAGTGTGACCTCTGAGCCTTCCCTGGGACGAACTACTCTGAACTACTGAGGTGAGAAAGTGGTCTTTGCTTGGCACAAAGTATGACACAATGAGCCCACATCTGCTTGGAGGAAAGGAAGAAATAGCTTATATATTGACTGGGTAATGCTGAAGGTGCTGAGGAACTGAAGGTGGCTGAAAAGCCTTAAAGTTATGCCAAGCAAATTATTCCACAAATCTCAATTTGAAATATGTGAACTTTAGACAAATTCTTCGCATGGATTTGCTCATAAAATCTTATTGACTTCATATAAATTTTTAAAAAAGTATGAATTATAATTCATACAATTGCAATGACACAATTGCAATTTCAGGAAATTAATGAACATTTCATTGATACTTAGAATTAATTCTCTCAAGGAATTAGTGGAAAAGCTTTCCAGTACATATCTGAGAATTGGACAGCACTTAATAAACAAACAAAAAAATGTTTATTTAAAAACTACATGCCTAGGACACAACTTGTGGAGCAGGTCTTTGTTGCCTGAGGGTGACTGGAAGGTCTAACAAATCACAGTGTATGACTTCTGGGGTAGTTTTGGCTACAGTCTTTGTTATATGCTACAGTGATAATCTATTTTCTTACACCATATTAACAGCACCTCCTTGCTATTATTACTTGTGCTCTGTACTATGAAGACTGTATTTTGGGCTGAACATTTTCCCATAACAAGATACTTAATACCACAGCTACACGTTCATCCCTTGAAACTGAGTGGAAATTAAAACCACTGAATAAAATTACAGATATAACAAAGACATTTTCTGAGGATCCTGCCTGCTGCCTGGATGCTGCAGACATGTCCATTGAGCTATGAAATGAGAGGAATGCAGAGAGGACAGAGAAAAAGCAGAAAGAAACCATCATTGTGCAATTTTGTTGTGCGTGGGTGGATTTCCTAACAGAAATCCACACCTGACTTATAAGTACAGCTTAGGCCGGCGATAGCTCCCTGTTTAGGATCTATCCTCCTACAGTCCCTAGAAGGTAGGACTGAGGTAAGCTGGATTTGGGTGACAAATCCTCAGGTGCCTGGTTCTGTCCTGTAGTGAGTGCAGGGACATCCCCTGGGCTCCCGGATCCTCTGGTTATTCAAGATCAGGTCTAGTCCCTACCCTAGCCAGAGCAGCAGGGGTGGGAAATACTTAAGGTACAAATGGGGAAAATTCTGCATCAGAGTGGAATTTGGCTTCCTGCTTTGCAGCACGTTTATAAGCTATTCGTGCCTGGGACAGCATTTAATTCTGTCTTTGAACAACTCTTGACACAACAAGGTCCAAATATTTTAGTCTAAGATGTAATGGCAGTGTTTTTCAAGTTATTAGGATAGTGAAATCAATGAAAGATGGCTAAAACACCTCTTAATAGGGCTCTTACATCTTAGTAAAAGATGTGGGATAACTTTTTTCTTTTGTAAAACATTTTCAGAGCAATTACTATATTATTCTAATAAGTAAAGACATTTCAGGGCCAGGTGGAGGGGTATACTAGGGGCAATGTGAGAGATGCAGACCAAATGGGGACAAATACCTTTCAAACTTGCTGGCTGTTTCATCTGCAGGAAAGAGGGAGTGCAGGCTGATAGCAGCTGACAGAGCTCAAGGGATGTGGTATGGGAGTGTCCCAGAAGCCAAAACGTTTTTTGACATCTCTGGCAAAAAAATGACTGTCATTATTACGATCTCCTGCATAGCACAGGTTGTGGAACTTCAAATAAACCATCTCAGGGTAAGGATGGTGTCTTTTAAAAACAGACCTACTCTTGATTTGAAGAGGGTGAATGAGAATATATTGTATCCTTTGATACTCTGTCCCAGCAGTTAATTATTCTCACTGTCAAAAATACATGTCTTTTTGTTGTTGTTGTTTGGATGTATGCTAATTTCAAACAGGTGTTGGGTTTTGATTGTGCAATTAAAATACCGTGGAGAAATTACAAGACACTTTAGACAAATGGAAATTCTGAAATACTTCTTTATTATAAAACTTCCCAATTATATAATTATGATAAAACTATTTTTCACCTCTCCCTTTAGCTGGCTTGTGATGATTTTTGAAAGAATTTGGCACTTAAAAGCTATAATTAGGAAGTAAAGTTGCAAGACATTTTTATTTCTATAAAACAAACTTGGATTTTATTTTAATTGGGAAAACCACTTTAAGTTAGTAGTTTATTACCAGCTTAATTGTTATAAGGCCACAGTTTTTACCCATCAAAATGATACTGCACTCAGTGTGAGACAACGCATTCTGAGCCAGCCCCAAAACAAAGCTAGTCTCAGAGTCTCACTTCTCAAAGAATAAAATGGGGGAAAATGAAGCTATAACCAGTTAAGACCTACGTGCTGTTGATGCACCGAGTACAGAGTCATGGTACCTGCTTGACCCACCTCTCTGCGGCCCGTGATACCCTTCCCCCACATCCATGATCTTACAAAACATTTCTGGCCATCTGACAGTGTGGTCTGTGAGCTCTCGGCAGTGATGTTGCTGCCAAGGCACCTGTGGCACCGCGTGCGTGCGGCTGCATCCACCTCTAGAAGAAGCAACAGCTGAAGAGGCTGATACTTAAGGGTCAGAAGTAGGTGTAAAGATCAGCCATGTGTGGTGGTTCAGACTGGAGCCAGCCTGCACACAGCTGGAATAATGTGAGCTCACGTCATGGGAAATACATCCGCTGGCAGGGGCACATCATGGCAGGGCAGCACTATGGCATCAGCCTCTGCCTTCCACAGGCTGCAGCTGGGGAGATGCTGGAGTTCAGCATGCATGCTGTTTGATATCTTTGTTATCATGGCTCCTCTCACCAGAGCCCAGCCTTATGCCCTCGAGTGTATATCCTGGCGTATTTCACATGGAAGGTCTGTGTGTATTTCCTTTGCCCTGCACACACTTTATTAACAATGAGAGCTTGCAGCGTCTTAGAACGTAGCAGAACTCTGTGAATGTAGCAGAATCTTCGTCTCTGGATTAAAACCAGTTCTGAACATATAAGACATGTAGTTTGGATTAAATATTGTTTGTACTGCTCACCTTTTCCCTTGCAGTTGCCCAAAAGGTAGCAGAGAAACACAGCAGAATGGGAAGCAAAAATCTACCCGGCTAGATGTATTTCTTTTGTTTCTTAGGATCCCATGGCAGCTTCGATGCATTGCAGCGCAAGCTCTTCCAGCAAGCTGTCGGGTCAAGTTGTGAATTTAAGCTGGCCAGTGGGGAAAAATGATAGGGGAGCTCGCAAATGAAATGTCAGGAAACAGGCATAACTTTTGGCACATTTGTGAAGGTGCCTTTGTGATTTTGGGTGCTTGGCTGAAACAGAATATGGGCCAGGCATCTCTGATGGGCACAGGAGTTGCTTTTGGAAATACTAGCTGTGATGTCTCAGACTTGATGTATTCATGTCACAGTCAACAGGGTGCTGTGGATCATGACATAGCACAGAATTGGCACCCTTGGTGTTTGCACAGAAAGGTCCACTGCTGTTCTTAAAACCTGTGTAAACTGAGAAACTTTCCTAGAGTTAGAATGTTGACTGGTGTAAAATAGTGAACAGTGACTGTACAATTCTTGTATTATTGATGTTTACGGTAAGGTGTAACAAATTGAAGTTTGCAGCACTGTTTTCAAAGCAGTTTGATCTTAGATACTGTAATTGCTACTAATTCCACAGTAAGCCAAGCTAAATGAGAATGAGATTTACAGATGGCTTGTTTAAATGTTAATTTTTCATTTATTGTTATTTTTATTTCACAAATTATATTTACATCCTGCCGGATGTAAATTTTTACATAATAATACATTTTTATTTTATAAAAGTATTATCTTGTTCCTGTGAGATGTGCTTGTGAGTCACACCACAGGAAGAAAAACAGCGCTATATTTGTCAGCCCAGCAACACTGATGTAGCTATAGAACAGAACTGTGTCCCAGGCACTGCATGAATCTTTAACAAGGCTATCAGTACTCCACCTAGATGCTATAGTTATGGTCACATTAGGAATAACAGCTAAAATTGTACAGATATGTGGCTTTCAAATCATTATTGCTGATGCTTATGTACTAGATTTGTCAGAAAAAAACGTAAATTGATTTTTAAATGTTCAACAAGGTCAAGCTGAGTTGTCAATGGAAAAAAAAAAGTTGCTTTTGACCTTGTAAAGTAAGCACATCATTTTCTTGTGTGAATTTATTCAAATTCTGCATTTTAAAATAGCGTATGTGCACCTCAAACTTCAAACTGTTAACAGAATGTAAGAGGAAAATAAGAATGCCTGCTCTGTTGAAAACAGGTTTCTTAAGTCTCATATGTTACTTTCACAGTCTCACTACCATTAGCTTCAATCCTTTTTTAGTCTGCCACGCCAAAGAAGTGAGCTAGACAAAGTGAGTAAGTGAATTCTCCATCATTCACTTCTTTATGTTATTGTGAGGATCAATAAATGCCTATTCAAAGGAACTGAGGTTAAACCATTCATTAATCCTCCCTCCCAGAGATTCTGAAATATTATTGTCTTTTCTTTGTCATCACCTTTAAAGCATGCAGAATGCAGTTTATGGAAAGTGGGAATAATACAGAAAAGTACTTGATGGAAGATTAAGCAAGTATTTGTACGGGGAAAACTCAGCATTCGTTGAGCAGGTCCTCTTATAATCTGTGGCTGGGCCACTTGTAGTGCTTTTTTTCTTGGCAGTGTTTTGTGCTCAAGGACCTGATTTCTCTCTGTGCTCATTTTTTCTTCCCAAATATTTGTGTTGCCTCACAGACAAAAAAGTGCATCCTTGAATGTAAATAACATTTAACAACATTTTTGAAATAATAAACTTGGAATATAGAGAAAGAAATGTTCAATGCATGAGACCAAATTCAATAAAGCTGCTCAGAACAATTCAGAATGGCTTTGTTTATGCATGCCAATATTTTTTCACTCCATAATTTTTATCTTCTTTTAGCTGTCTTTTTCATTAAAGAGGGAATTAACCTGCAAGGTCCTTGAAACAGTGAGGCATAGCGTGACTGTGGCAGCTCTTCAGTCCCCTGTAACTGAAATGCTTTACCTTGTGATGCATATTGCAATCCATTTATACTTTCCCACCTGGACTTTCGGCACTGGGACTCACAGCAGCAGGTGCTCCAGTTGTTTGAACAGTACTGTGCAGTCCAGCTATCAGGAAGCTCCGCTTCTGTTTGATTTTGTGTTTATTTTGGCAAAACCCCTAGAGTTAATGTGTGTTACTCTAAAAAACTTTAAAACTTGCTTGGAAGTGAACCATTCAAGGAATATACAAACATATATATATATATCTATATATCTGTGCTGGAATACAACTTTGGCTTGGAAACAGGGTAACTACATATGCTTAAGCTAATAACCTACCTTAGAATATGACTAAAGCAAACTTGATTTACTTTTCACCCATTTACTCAGATGTGACATAAATTGTCACTCAGATATCCACCTGGAATGCCAGAAAAATAAACAAGTTGCTAGCTGAACCCAGCTGACTGCACCAATGATGCTCCAGTATGAAGAGAGGAAGGAAGCATGCAACTGGGGCTGTGGGGAGAAGTTAACCTGCCTTTCCAGCAGCAATTTACTCGAAAATCAGCTGTCAGCATGCACCCCAACAATCTAATAGAGAGTGATTTAGTGCAATGTAATATTATAAATTAAACATTTCAAAACAAATGCATGAAAGGCCCTAACGAAAAATTATTTTGCTTTCCTTGAAAGGAGTATGTTTAAAATTCTTCAGGATTCCGGCTTTCCTAGAGAAAAGAATTTACAGGAGTAGCCATATTTTACATTTTGTTTCTGTGGAAAGTTGGTGAATTTGTGTGAAAGTCTAGTCACATACCCTGCATGAGTGATTAGAGAAGTATATACAGAGCTTCTTGTCTAGGTAATTCATTGCAGTACCAATCCTATTCTGCAATGTTAATGGGATACTGTACAAGACTACCACTATATAGGAAACCACTCCTAAATCCATTCATCTCCTTTCCATCACAACCACAGGAAGAGAAAGACAATGGCAGGATGGATTTTATGTCTGTTCAGTTACATTTTGTACACAAAGAGAATACAAATATATTGTTAGCCTTGCTCTTTATTAATTGCCTTACCGATTATTGACTCAAGCTCAGGTGGTACATTTTTCAAAAGCATTAATAACCTCTTTGTGTTCTAGGCCAGTCTTCCTCAGTCTTTTCGGGATGATGATTCCTTACTTCGAGTCAATATTACAACCACCCTTCCAACATCTATTGTAGAGCAAGAGTAAAAAATGTTTACACACAGTAATAGCGATGAGCTGGTTTAATCCAGTGTGTTTTCAAAGAATAACTTCATCCATGTCTTAAAAATGAGCCATAAATGGCATGCCTGGGACCTCCGTGCACTGAGTGCCTCCATCTGGTACGTGACCTACCTGTGTCCTAGGAGGTGCCCAGCTTCCCTACCCACACAGGAGATCAAGGCAGATGCCATGCACCCAGCTCTTCTCCTAGTTGAGACCCAAAAAAGAGATTTGCACTCAAACTGGAAAGCTGCGAAATGCTACACAGTCCAATATTTTGGGTTTAGCAAAAAAAAAAACACTTGTCTTATAAAGCTGAAGTCCTATGGGGACTGAAATAGCAAGGAAGAGTCACTTATGGTCATTGAGAGGAACAGATCTCAGTACCTGGATGGGTTTTGGCATCCTTAAAGTCATTCTGGGACTTATTTTCTTTGACATGCATTCTATTCATACTTTCAGCTCTTTGCAAACTCGCTAATTTTGCAGTCACAAATCATCACCGGGTAGCAATGATGCAGCACTGCTGCTCCAGGCAAATGGTGGCTGCTGGCTGAGGAGGTGCCTGATGTCCGATTCTGCAGTTCTCCCTCCACTCGCAGAGCCCAGCATTTTCTTTGGAAACCATACATACCTGCAGGTTCAGTCATGACTGCAGTGCCTCGTTTCTTTGCACCTCAGGCTTCAACTGGCCTTTTGATTTTGTGGAACCTCATAAATTCTCGTCCTCCAGGCCAATACTCCTGGCACCAATTCACTGCAGTCAGCTTGGCAAACCAGAATCTATTTCTGCACTTGGATCCTTCTCTCCTTGAAGCCATTACAGGGCAGTTCAGTCACCTGCCAGACTTTTAAAAGCACAGTAGCATTAATTCAATACAAAAGCATATCAGAGAAGTAATGGCTTTCCATATCTGAAATAATGGGCAGCCACTGCCTGAGATCATATTAAAACTCAGATAAAATAGCTGAAAGGACTACAGGCGCTCTGCTGTCTGTCCAAGGAGGTAGTTGGGTGCAGCTGGGCTTACTGGTTTTGTTCACGTTTCTGGAGCTTCCCTGGTTCCCACAGAGCTAGGAAGGATCTCTGTGATGTCACTATGTGTTCAACAAAACTCACCAGGCTGGGCAAACTGCTGGTCCTGAGATGATGACTGTATCCTCATAGTACTGTGCCCAAATTAACAGTGTCCTTCCAGGGTAAACAGAAAGACTGTGGAACGTGAGAAAAATTAGTGGAGCAACATGGAATAGTTCAGGTTCAAAACCACTCGTGGCCAGAGCAAATAAACGTGGCAGGAGCCACTATGATTCCAAGGGGATCAGCTGAGTGTTACCGTGATGTTTCTAAGTGTTTCCAGCTCTGAAAGTGCCTTGCAGGCTTGCATGAGCTCATTCTCCACAGAGCCATCTGCCTTTGTTCATTCCACCTTCAAGCTGTGTGGAAAGCAGTCGAAACCTTCCTGAACCTGCAAGCCATGGCTGGGAAGGGATGCTCTCCCACATCTGCTGGATCTAAACCGTCACCTGCATCTGGGGCGATGGGCAGTCCATAGCCAAAACCATATAATCCTGGGTAGAAATTTCTCAAAACAGTTAGAAAAACCCATAATTTATGAAGTTGACTATTATATGTCCTAATAGGTCCAAAGGACTTCAGGTATGACCGCATGGCCTGTTTGTCTCAGTCATGCGTTTGCTGGGTTTAGGCAGTGTGTCTGTGAGGCAGAATGCAATTTAACGTCTCTTTTGGCCTTCATCTTGGTAACTCTCTGTGCAGGTGAATTTTGGTGACCTTTCAAAACACTCATTGTCACCCATCTTTGGCTGCTAGGCATTTACCTTTATTTACCACCTGCTGCCTTTAGAAACAGTGGTAAGTGCTCCTTGTCATGGCCACTCAGAAAGCAATGTTCGCATTTACAAGCCTGTAAAGGAACGTTTGTAATGCTGTGCTCATGGTGCGTTTAAGTAGTCTTGGATTCTGTAACATGAGTATTTCATGAGTAGGCAGGAACATCTCACCCAGGCATGCACGTACTTCAAATGCCTGCTTTACATTGGAAATACAACTCATGGGGTGTGGATTTGAAGGTAATCCCAGTTTTTATCAAGTTAGATGTTTAGTTTAGCATGGTATTGCTCTCTGTAAGGGAAACCTAATATGGCACTGTGTAAAACAAATTCAGATATGGCGGAAAAGTATGTCAGCGTTCCCAAGATAAGGGCAAGCACTGTTTCACGTGCAGTATTTGTACTCAGCCTCATTTTCTGCCCGTGAAATAGCAGTGGGTCAAACGACAGATAAAATCACTTGAAGTGGATAAGTCACAGTTCCTTTGTGATAGTTGTCTACTGTGCAGAAACACCGCCTAAAGGTCATGGTGCAATGTTACAGTTTTATGGTGGTTTTGCATGAAAATTGTGCTGCGTTAGACTGAATAATACTGAAGATATCCCTTATTGAATTTCTTGCTCACTGTAACTACTACCGAAGGAAGAATGGAATACCAAAAATAAAATAGAACTGTGCGCTACAGAAAATCGCTTGTCTGAAACCAGTTTACTACTATAAAGTGTGTTATTCCAGCAGAGTTTGCATAGTTGCCATAAACATCAACCAAGCTGAAGTTTACATTATGTCTCTAGGGAATTTTAGAAAAGGAAAATAAAAGTAGATGTATGGTTCGTTGGTTTTTTTTCTATTTGATAGGCTTCTTCACATTAGCTGATTTAAGCACTTGGAAGAAAAGGTGAAAAAACCAAAAAAATATTCATTTTATTTGTCAGTAGTCTAAGGATCTTTGTCGTAGTTAGGCTAGTAGAAGCCTTATCATGACATATTTTCAGTATCCAAAAGTCCTTCAGAATATTCAGTCATAATGCAACAAAATAAGAAACTGAACCATAAAATATACAGTATATACAAATGAAAGAATGTTATATATGAATAAAGGGGTCATAACATTCATCATAAAATATGATTAACCCATTTCCAAGGAAAGACTTGCAAGTGGTGATTTCATTAGTGAGTTATGGGGGTTTCCACGTGAGTGAGGAAATATGTGTAATGGTTGCTCATTAAAACCCCTATTTATTTATAGGGCATCTTTAGAAAAAGTTTTGTCCCGACTTAAGTTGGGACTAGTAAAAAAAGAAAAAAACAAATCAGATAAACAGAAGATTCCCAGAACTTCAGTTTCTTTGATTGTATGAGTTCTTTTCACTAAAGTGAAAGTTTGTCCATGCAAACGTAAGAAAATAAATCAATAACAAAAATCCCTAAAACCCAAACTCGTCACATTTCCCAGATACAGAGAGAAAAAGTATGCTGATATTAGAAGTCAGTTGGTAAGAACAAAAGCAACAAGTCTGCATAATGTCTCTGAAACCTTTTTCAGCATCAAGGTTCCAACTTCAAAGATAAACATTTATGGCAGTAAGACCAGGGTATGAATCTACAGTATCATTACATGGGCAAAACTGAAAAAGCCCCACCTCTATTTTATATGTATTAAGAAATATTTTCCAATCAGTAAAAATAAATAAATAAATAGACCTATTACTGCCTTGGAAATGAAGAAGCAGGCAGAAGTATAGAAATTCCTGGTGAGAGTTGGAGGCTGTCCTCAAACTCTGCTGAGCAAGGGCTGCCAAGCAGCACAAACGCTGAGTTCACAAATAACAAGATGCTGTGAGATACTCCATTAGCCTGCTCCCATCTGATTAATACCCAGCATCTAAAGTTGATTACCCCCTGCTAGGTTTAGTGGGAATATTTAAAAACAAAAAAATGGGATCTTGTTTCATTTCTTTCTTTATTTATTTATTTACATTTACATTCCATGGCATTTCTGTGCCATGAAAAGTGCTAAATGAAACTAGTCAGATGTGGAAAGTCATACTCTTAATAGAATAAAAATGGGCTATCAAGACCTGAGTTAGCATTGTTGGTACAATTCAGAGCAATAGACTATTCAAGAAACAGTGAGATTCTTTTTGGAAACACAGTTTTGAACATTGCTGATGTTCTATGTCTCATTGTTCTAAGAAATTCTAAAAAATGTCAGGGTACATTCTTATTACATGCTGGGGCAATTTTTCTTCAAATGCAGTTGTCCTTTTACTAATACTATCGGTAAAATTGTTATTTTCAAACAATTTTCACTGCATTAATATTTTGCTTTCCCTCAGTGTGAGTTCTAACGAAATCTATGGTATTTTGATAATGTTGTTTAAACTTGAAATACAGACAAATCTTTCGTAATAAATCTGACGTTATACCCTCAGCAGACAGGATGTATTTTGGGTTACCTTGCTCTATTCCTAATGGAGGGAAATGTTTTCTCTGTGTAGTCCCTCTTCTCACATATCTGTCTCAAAAATAACAGCAATTAAGATGCGATATGCCAGTAATACTTACTAGGTGAGACCTGGAGCAATTCATACTGTGTATTAAACTTCTAGATATTGAAAATTAATCTAAAATTCTGATACTAAGTAACACTCACAGTCGCATCATAGTATTTGTATCTGAAATGTCCCACTAGCAGAGGTGATGTGATTCGCCCGCTGATCCCCATCCTGATGGACAACACCTAAACCTTTCTGGTCAGTGAAACAGGTAACTCAGCTACCTGCTTCAGGGATGGGACTGGCTGCTTACATTCGCATTTTCCAGGCAAGGAAAGCCAAACACTTGATGAAGAAATTAATTCCTAACTGAACAAAAAAAAATGTACCTGCTTTCTGCATGCCACTTTATATGAACAGTCTGGCACATTTTTTAAATTGTAGTGACATTTTCTGCAATACTGCATGTACTACAGGGAAAGTAACAGCCTTTTTCGTATATAATCGATACTGTACCAACCCGGTTCAAAGACTAGTCAGACTAACAATACTTTGAGATGGCTGGCACATTATGCATTCTAGAAATTCTAATTTTATGTAAATTTGGGAAATGTATGCATGTGCCAGAGTTGCTCTTTGTTCATGCACTGTTTTAGCATGTCTAAGTAGGAGAGGCTGCCATACAACATGGGCTGCAAAACAGCAGATGGGGGTGATTTAGTCTCTGAGGAACTCTAATTTCCTCTGAAAAAGTACTCAGGTTTGTTATTTTATGACTATGGGGAAATATATATTTTAAAATATATTAACAGTTAGTGCTTGTCTAGTTGGAAAGTATATCGGAATACCTCTAAGAAACAGTTCTTTGTGCGGACACTAATTCCTCTGTAGGAGTCCACTGTGAAAATGGATTAAGTTAAACTGGAAAAAAACCACAAAGTCTTAGTGTTGAAGAGCATCTACATAGAGACTTAGAGCACAGCAGTTATTGTGCTTGAAATTCATGCCCTGACATATTTTGTTGTAACTTCTCCATACAGACAGACCCACACTTTATTACCTCCACATGGAGTTATGAAATGCTACTATTTCTTTCTGTATTTGCTGATAAAGTTCTACACTGAAGACTGATTGGGGGTGACAAAACTTTGCAGTCAGAGGTTGAATAGTGCATCCCTGAAATACTCATTTTATACAGATTTAGAAAATAAATACATTGACAATGGTTTCCTCTTTGTTCTGCCACTGTTCTGGCATGTCAGATTAGTGGTAGATGCCACGCAGCAGGAGCTAGGAAATTCTGTCTGAAAAAGAGATGAGTTTTAGAGTCATTTTAGTCCCTGTCAAGACCAGAGTTCCCAAGTAAAGGGACATATTTAATACTGTTGTAATCAGGATATTTTAAACATTTAAAGGGTTCATGTTTGTGTTGTCAGATTATTTGCTGGAGTTTCATACTCAAGCAACTGTGTGCATGTGGTGGGGGCATAGGAATGAAGCTTGTATTTACTGTGTTCTTTTACATTACTTCAGCCTCAAAAAGATTTGCGGCTAACACAACTTCGATGTAGAATGTCAAATTGATATTCCTGAAATCCTCGTTTTGATTATCACCTTTCAGATATAAACTGCAAAGAGGGCTTTAAATCTGGTTGGCAATAGAATTAACCACCCTTCATCTGAGTTTTTGAAAAAGTTTCCACTGATTTTAACTGTATAGAATCAGGGTACTTATGAAAAATTTAAGGTGTTTGGGAAAAGTGTGGTTAGATTATGGTGTCTACAACCTACGACTTTTCTAGAAAGCCAGGATAAATCCATGATTTGTCTGTATTCAACTTAGATCATTTGAACATATAATTAGGTAGCAAGAATCCGTAACATTTCTTTGCAAAATACTGGCTACAATGAAATAAAAAAAAAATACTGAAATACTGTCCATGGAGCAATCACAGTATTCTCAGTGGTGATGAACCCTTGGTGATTAACAGGCTGGCATGGGTTTGCAAAGTTCCCCCACTAAGCACTTATCGGAGTTCCAAGTTTGAATCCATGTATTCACTCAAACAGTTTTTAGCTCCATTTGCTCAGGGCAGCCTTATAGGATTGTCCTTTTCCTTGGCCTCTGGCTCATACCTAAGCTTAGAGTGTCTACAAGGCACATCATCTTCCAAGTGAAACCCAAATCCACAAGCAGCTGAGGCCCCAGGAACAGGCTTGCTAAGTTTCCCTGGTGACAAAAGCATTTCTTCCTCAGAATAATCCTTTCATGGAGGTTTAAATAAATATATTTTAAAGGAATTCTTTTTACTTTGCAGGCTTCTAGGAACACACATATGGAGTAAGCTACCATATTTCAAACAAGTCACCACACTTCAAAAGAGAGTATCACAGTTAGCAACTATGGAGGTATATTGTACCATTTTTACCTTTCTTTTTATGTGCATATGTGTATTAGCAGGATCCTGATCTTGGATCTTACATTCTGGTGGATGCAAGGACCCAACTACCCTCACTGTGTTCAACTGTGAAGACATAAGTAGTGTACATTGGATCAGAGAGTGAGAAAGATATTCAACTTGTGAACTGGGATATGGAAGTCTCTTCATTTTTAGTTTTCATTGGAGAGGATTCTGTTTCATCCAATCTGTTGCTTCTTATAAATCATATCACAAATTTGAAATGTGAAGCTTGCTGTTGTTGGCATTTGAGCCTAATGTCAAAATGCTTTCACTGCTTTACCTGTGAAGTAGACAATCTATATTGAATGTCCTTGAAATAGTAATTTTGGTAGACTCTGACCTTTTTCAAGAAGAGCAATCTGGGTTCAGAAGCACAAATAAACCAAACATTGTTAACATTCGCTAGCACATTTTCTCACCCTTGACGTGAGAGTTACAAGTATGAGCTATTAAATTACCAGTGGGAGGAAAATGGAATAGCCTGACTGCCCTTTCACAATCCAGCAGACTTGGACCCCAAAAGAGATGTAGAAGCTTTACTCATCCAGGGGCAGCACCAGCAACCCCTACATCTGTCCCGTAAGAAAAAGCACAATCTATCCCATGACTGCTTCCCTGTCTTCCATGATACTTATAATGCTAATTTTACAGAGTCAATAAACTATATGTTTGTATTTTCACAGCTGAGATGGTCTTGGATCCAGTCTTTGGTCCAAACCTGGTAACTTTACCAGTGTGTAACTAAATATTTTCAATAAGCTAAATATTTTCAATAAGTTCAGCAGAGCTGTGGTTCACGTTAATTCAGGAACAAACATGATCCAAATAGGCCCTGGAGAGCATGACGGCTGACTCTCCAGAATACGCAGATTATATTAAAATCTAAAATATATCCTAGAACACAGATATAAGCTAAGAAGCTAGTATATTGATATGACTGAAGCAATGTAAGTATACATAAATAGTCTTCTGAGTTTAATAGAACACTTAGTTCCGCTCGAATTAATAATGTATTTTTTCATAGTGGAATGGTGAATATAAAATAATTATAATTTTATCTCACCACTTATATATATTTAGATCTTGTATTAATCATATGTTCTTTTTTCCTTTGCATTTCCTTTTTCTGATGTATTCCAATTACATTGTAGCACTTATTTCTTTCAGGCTACTTCTATAGTTCACTTCTTTCCTTGATCCACTTATGAAGGGTGTATCCTTCACTAACAAAACCTCATGCAGTTTTGTCTTTGATATTTCAGCTCTTATAGACATGCCTCTTCTCAAAGATCCACATAATCACTGTGTGTCCTATTGATACAGTAAATTATATGCTTTTTTTTAGATGTATGCATTTAAAATTGTATTCTATATTAGGGTTCAGCTGAGGTTTTAGTCTGTATTTGCACACATAAAAACTCAAATTCTGAGGACATGGACTGTGCAAGACTTTTTGCATCCAGCATAAAAATGTGCTGTATTCAACCTCTGCTTGCCTTCTCAGATGAAAACTGCAAAGAGGGGGTGATGGGGATGTGTGGGTGTAATTGTATAATTACACACATACTGCTGTATTTTAGCACATACTGTCCCCTGCTGGGAATAATCATATTACTGGTAAAAGTAATCTACGTGCAGGTGTGTGTTCATCCTGCCACCTGCCATTCATAGGCTGGAGAGGCCTCCTTTGCCTTTCCCTCTCAGAAAAAGGCATGGTCTCCCTGACCCATCCTTTGATCACCACAATGCCAAAAAGTAAGCATTTACATTTGTTGAGGATTTCGCCCCACCAAGTGGGATTGCTCTAGGCAGGACGCAGCTGGAGGCACTGCGGAAGGCTGAAGGCTCCCACAGGAGGGGAATGACACAGTCTGACCCTTCCACTGGATGGGCTGCCACGTGCCCATCAGCATGTCTGATGTTCAGATTGGTTGCCCTGGGGAGAATGTTCTCGTAGTGTTGGTGACTGCCTGCTGGCTGCCCCACACAACCCTCACCGAGTTTCAGATTCATTTTGTTTTTTTCCAGATGTCAAATGGAGAGGAGTGCTCTCTGCAACAAATCCATTTTATTGCAGAAATGAGAGATGGACATTTACATTCCCCTCTTCTTCCCAGAGGTCAAAACCCTCCCTCCCTACTACAGTGCAGAGCAGCAAGTGATTGTCTGACAAACACAATGGGGCTTCTGGCCTGACCTCTGATGTCACCCATCTCCAGGTCACTGGAACTTCCTGGCCGATGGTCTCCAAGGTTCTTTGCGTGCCCATGCTCTCAGCAGCTGCCCACCAACGCAGTCCTTTGGTGAACAACAGGTTCGGTGTCATTAATACAAAGCTGACACTGGTGGGAGTCAGAGATTTTTGTTTGCTTAGAAGATACAGTGGGTTTTTGGCGTGTGTCTGGGTATTCAGTTTAAAAGAGTTCTTTTGGTGCAGCTTTGCTAGATTTCATGGATTTGTTTGTGCTCCTCTTTTTCCTTTTTAGAATTTGACTTGTTAGCCCTATGCGCATGAGGTTAACTCTTGCCGTTCTTTTCTACCTGGCAATGAGACAAGAAGTTTCAGCAACTGAAGTCCCATACATGCTTCAACAACTTCTCTGGTTTGAAGACTGAATTTCTGACATTCATGTGGCATTTTCTATAAAACTTAGCAATTTGATAAAAATCAAACATGATGACTGTCTGGTGAAGGTCTTGACAAAATTATGTACATCTTGACAATTATGCAGCCTGTGTGTGACTTTCAGAAATCAAGAACAATTTCTGTTAGCTGCATTTTATGTTGATGTCCCTCCGTTTGTTAATTACCATTTTGTTTTATCTCTCTCAGCAGCTGTTTGTCTTCCCTTTTAGAGAGTAGACTGTATCACAGACTCAATGTATTACCAAATATTTGTTTTCCTTGGAACCTCAGGACTGAGTGTTTTGGATAAGAAAATTTTTCACTGTGAACCACTGTTCAGATTCGTGTTCAACACAATGTGTAGATAATAATAATGCAGCTATAAAATAATGTGTGAGCAGGAATCCTTGGTATTATTTGTTCCCTTATTTTAAAACATAGTAACGAGTAAGAAATCCAAATTATCCATTTTACATAGACATTGATTTACAATGTCAGTCACGGGACATGTTGGCACATTATATGGACTTTACATGAGTCCATTATTAGAGGATGCACATGCTTTTTTGTTGTACGTTAGTAACTTTAATAATATAGACTATAATGAAATTAGAATTGTAGGACAGAAAATAGTATAACTCAGAGAAAACTTAACTTCTGGGATATTTTGATTTTAATACCTTTTTTCTTTGTCCTTAATGCTTCATCTCTAATGTTTCTTTACCCCTTCCCTTTTAAAATTATTCATTTCCTCTTAAAACAGAAACAAGAGAACAAAAAATGAAAAAGAAATGAAAATAGGGGAAAATTCAAATTAAGTGCCACATATATGTACATGGAAACTCAGTGGTCAATAAGACTCTTGTCTATATAGCAAGTCAGTGTATTGGACAAAATCTCCATTCAAAACCCATTGATGTGCTTTAACTAAAACTTCTTTAACGATTCTTTCCTTTCTGTAAGATATTAAGGACTTGTACAAAGGGTTTCAGCATCCAGCAGGTTCACAGGAGAAACCTGAACCATGAATAACTGCTTGGCAGGACTGACAGCTTCGCTCCTCTGTCCTTCCTTAACTTACTGGTTCTTACCCACCTTGCCTTCAAGTCTCGTAAAAAAGGTATGAGATAAAGTGTTATTTTTCAAACTGAAAATCTAAGAGTTACATTAACAGAAAAAGTAGTCTTTGTGGAACACAAGGCACATCCATGTGGAAAGTGAGACCTGACTGAGCTCCCTGTCCCTGTTCCAAGCTGCTAAAATGGGGCCGAATTCAGGCTGAAAGCTGTATGGCCATGCAGAGGTGACACTGTCACCATGCTGATGTGTTGAAAGGAGGTTATATTGGCGTGCACTTTTTTTTTTTTTTTTTTTTTTTAATTCTGTTTGATGTTCTCTTGGAGTTGGCTCATTCCGGAAGAAAAGTTGACATTTCACTGTAAAATACCCTAGACCCTCATGCTTAAGGTATCCTCCTGAAAAGTAGGTATGAGTTCAAGTTGCTTCATGGGCTGGGGAACCTCTGTAGGATTGGTGCCTGAAGAACCTCATTGGTGAAAGTAAAGAATATCCGTGACACCTCTGAAACATAAACCCAAACCCCAGCATCCCCACTATCTGTCTTGCTTGGACATGAGGGGTTTTTTAACAGAATTGGGTAGTTTGGGGTCTAAATCACAATATGACTTTTACATGCAACTATCCTATATTCCTGCAGGTATAGTACCTCATATATGACTTTCATCGTCCCCAGGCTAGTCCCTACAGTACAGTACAACTCTGCTCCAGGGTCCTTATACGCCTATAAAAATTTGTGTTAACGAAGTTGGAGTTTTGAGGATGTAAGTTTGAATTTAGGGTATGAAATTTAAATTCACCACAACAGACACCTACATTCTTTTCTGGTAATAACAATAACAAGCTGAAATAACTCTCAATTTGTTACACTCAGGCATAAATGTCTTAGAGAAACTTTGCTGCATTTTTTGTTAATAGAGACAAATTATGTTATTTCTTTCATAAAAAACACATATTTCTGATTCATTAATTTTAAAATATATTGAGAAAAAGGAATATATTTCACTGACTTGAAAATCACTTGAAGAAAAACAGGCTGTGAGAAGCAAGAAAATGCACGTGTTACCATTTTGTGAAATAAAAATTTTCAGAGGATTTTCAAAGCTACAGGCAGAAGCTTGATACTTAGCAGTCACTTGTGTCTTTAAAGTCTTTTGCTCATGATGAGCAGTTGCCTGCAGGAGAGCCAAGGGACTGGGTTGCCTTCCACTCTAATGAGCGTGGTGGGGGCACGTGCCTGGGATTTAGACAGGACAGGAGAGACAGCATGAGGTGAGTCATTTCTCATCCCATCTGCCTAATCTCTTTATTTTTATTACAAATATTTCTCAAGTGAAAATGTCCATGTGAGAAAGCCGTCACAACAGTGGCCAGGCTTTATCTGGTCACTAACAACAGGAGTGTTGATACTCTTCTATCCTGCTCGGCTTCCCCTGTTGCAGTCAAAGCTTAAAGAAAGAAATGTGCTTTTTTACATCTGCTCTGAACCTACAGCTTTTTGAAGAAAAATTGCCAAAATAAAGTAAAAGTATGTTACCTTTGCAGAAGTTTCCCTTCGATTTAAACTAGACTAGAGAGCATGAAAAATGAGCCATTAGTTGCAGGACTAAGCCAGCTCTCTTGTTGCTTTTACTGAAGAAAAGATTTTCATCAAGAAATGCGTGGGGTATTTAGACTTTCACTGCAATATATCTCAAATATAATGTTATGCTAAACAAAAACATTGATGTCTGTCTCCCTAAGCACTGTATTGATTAGGACAATGACATCTATGCAATTAAATATGCAGATGGGTGTTTTAAATTAAGTTTTAAAACATTTTGAGTTGCAGTAATTAAACCAAATTCACGATGTAAACAATACCAAACCATCTTTACAAGATAATTATTCTGGTGTTGAAACAGTATGTGTCATATTTTCTGTCTCGCTCTTAATACAACAACATGCAGTGGTAGCGGTGTTAAAGTGGGCATTACACTGGTTTTCTTCGCGTGCCATGTGTATGGCAGAGGTTGATGGTGTCTGGAAACCGCTGAGATTGTCGGAAAATACTCTTAACTTTGCTCTCGGGCTCATGATGATTTTAACCATTGATAAGAGAAGTAAATCACGGTATTTGAATCAGGTTATTATATTTAAGTACAGATCAATAAAGATTCACAGAAGTATTGAGTGTCTCAGAGCAACTGGAGGTTTTTTAACTGGTTTGGATAAGCATATGTTTATATAAACTATTGACTTATCCAGACCTCTTTGTTATTCAGATTAGGGCAGAGACCATAAAAGTATGGTTTTCCACAGGGTAATTTACCACTTTTGCCCCTTTTCAGAGCTGAATAGAAAAGATACACCATGCTGTGTGATCTGGTGGGTTAAAACGCAACACTATTATTTACCCTAATAAAGATTTCAGCCTGTGCTTGTTTTTGTGGGTGAGCAGTTATTTCAAGCCAGTCTTTTCAGTGATCTCTTAAACACAGTACATACAGAAGCGGCCACTGGGTTTAAAATGTATGTTTATATCACAGAAAAATCACGTATTTGTGTACCTAGGAATATGAGACCTTGTAAGAATGTGATCCTTCCAGATGCTGCCAATTCTAGCTATTTGTTTTAGGGAAAGTCAGCTACACTTGACTGAGTCTGGAGTCCTAATTAAGCTGAATAAACCAGCAGTGAATCCAGTGCTTTTTGGCTCATACTGAGCTGTCTGATTTAGGTCCTGCAGGGTGCAGTGCTACCTTGCTTGGTGAACTGAATAATTATTTATATCTCAGTGAACGCTAATATCACCCCTTATCTAACTTTACACAGGCTGTCAAGTTAGCGGTTCCTGAAGAGACCGTTCAGCTGGGCAATGTTGTCCCACACCGTGGGTCAGGGTCCAGCTGCCCTTTTCTCATTCTGTGGGGATGGCTTGAAAGTGCTGGAACAATGGTTTTACACCACATTGATTTTATAATCCCTAATCTAATGTCTCCAGAGGGGACTATAATTCTATGTAACAGACATAAAACAAAGAGATAAATGTTAGAGTTCCTAATGAAAATGGAGGCAACAAGGACCTGCTGAGGGTCTCTGTATTTATTTTCAGGCTAGTGATTCAACACTACTTAGGTAAATTATTTTTTAAAAAGCATGTTTCTTAGAACGCTGTGGCACAAATAATGTATGTAGCATAGTGCCAAGGTTTGTCAAGTTGCTAAATTGAGCCCACATTGATTCCACATTAATCGAGTTTATATAATTTAGTGATGCTGCACAGTAGGCCTTTACGAAAGAGTATTTATACCTAAGGTATGCACTGAGGCACCAAGGCGTGAGGCTGAATTTATGCCATTTAGCTTCACATACTCCTACAGATAGAGTCTAAAGAGTCTTATTTTGACTTGGAATCTAAAATTATCAAGATTAAGAAAATTATCTGAAGTCTCAATTCATAAAATACTCATTACTTTTGTGTGCAACTCCACAGTCATTTCAGAGGACAGGAATAGTGCATGTTTCTGTTTTGTGCTGTAAGCATGCACAACTCCAGTAAATGAGCTGGATGAGAATAAAACTGTGATTTTAATAATAATAATAATGAGCTTTAATAGATGGGAAAGTGGACACTGAACTCCATCAAACCCACAGCATTACCATCATTTTTCCAATTTGTCAAAGTACTCATGAGTTCCTGCTCCTGTTCTCCAGCATCCTTACAGGACTTCCAGCATGGTGTGGTCTGCAGGTTTAACAAGCAACCTCTCTTTTCCATCACCCAGGTTGTTAATGAAAATACTGAAAATTAACAGAAAAGACAGACCCCTGTGCAAGCCCACTTCACACATCCTTCCAGTCCTGACAGTAACCACTAATCAGCACTCTCTGAGTATAGCTTTTCACTCATCATATAGCAGTTTCATGAAAATATGTTTTCCTATCTTGCTTTTAAGATTATTAGGTGAAGCAAATTTCAAAAAGCTGTACTGAAGTCAAGATATATTACATCTGCTGTTCTTTGCTATACTCTGTTATTTTATGCTGTCATACAGGGCGATTAGGATGGTTTGATTAATTTGTCAAATGCATTCTGGTTGATGCTGATCTTATTTTTAGCTATTTACTCATCATTTGCTTATTTGTGCCTGCTTTTTTTTTTTTTTTTTTTTTGATCCCTAAAGGAAAATTGCCTGTTTGTAACTAATTTTCTAATTTTAATATGTTTCCTCCATTTTTAGAGATGGTCACTACAGTTGTATTCTTGTAGTCTTCTAGGACTCTAGAAGTTTCTGAAAATAACAGCTCTACTATTGCTTCATCTGGTTCTCTCAAGTGCCTGAATTTTATTTGGCTCATCTGGTTGGAAAATATTGAATTTATCCTATATATCCATATTCACTAACTTTGTGGGAATAAATGGACAGCCTGCAGGTCTGTCCAGGTTATGGCACTTACTGTCCTCATAACAGGGACATCAAAAGGGAATATTTGCTTGTACTTCAGACAGTTCTGCGTGTGGTCCAGTGTATTAGTTTAAACCATAAATGAGGGTAAGCCTGTGCTATTACTCTGGACTGTGAACTGTAGCAGCCAGGGTTAAGAGTGCATGTGTTTTTCTTCTCTGGTATAGAGTGTAACTTTTGGTAAAAGAGCAGGCAGGCGGTTTGGGGAAGACACAAATGTAGCTGATGCAGCTGTTTGCTTTGGTGTGTGGGACAGAATCCCAAAAAGGTGCATGACGGGATTCAGGTGGCCAGGTGATATGTGGGCCAGTCTTTGTCACATGGCAACACCAGGGCCCTAGGGAAGATGCACTTGCATCAGCAGAAGGGGCTTTTCTGGTCAAAACTCTACATGGGATGTAGCAAGAAAAAAAAAAAAAACATTTTTTTCCCCTGGTATTTTTCCTGTATTATGGTATTTGGAGTCTTTGCAGGCACACTCGTTTTGGGTAGCCAGCAGAACTATAGGGGCTGATGCTGTTGGTTGTGGACGTGCCACATGCTCTGCCCCAGACCCACAGGTTCAAAGATGATGTTTGAACTAGGAAATCCAAACTTAGGAGACAGAATCCTGTGTTATGAGCAAGGACAAGTCACATTACCCCTCGAATCTCAGTTCCCCAAATGTAAAGTAGAAGTACTGATACTTTGCCTCCTTTTACTGTGTCTAAGGTGTAGAAGGACAGATTATCATAGGAGACAAGCCTGTGCAGCCCACTTGGCTAGAAGCTTATTTTGCTGTTCTGTTGGGTCAGTTTCTTGTGTCATTGCTTGAAACTCAGCTATCTCTCTGATTGTATTATGTTATTATCTTAATTTAACATTCAGAAGTCCTGAACCTTGTCTTTCTTTATAAGCAATACATTTAAATAAATTTATATCATAAACCTATTTTTGCAAAATATAAATCTCCATACTGTACACCTATGATGCTGTCAGTTTGTTGAGCATAGCAAATACGTATGTTAGTCTGAAAATGGTGAGTTGAGCATAAATGGTGAACTAGCAAGAAAAATCAAACATCTTCTGAAACAAAATCTGAGTATATTTGAGAACTAAAAGAGAACATTTTCATTTTTGAAAGAGCACTCCTTCTTGACCATTTGGTGTCATTGTACTCCACAGCTATCAAGTGTGGGAACATAGTGAAAAAAATGCCCGGGGTCCTTTCACCCTCACAACAGCAGAAACAGTTTTGCTTTACATGGAACAATTAAGTACTCATCAGAAACATGAGCGAATGTCTTTGGGGGCTGCACAGCTCCCTGCTGAAGCCCGGCCACAGCAGGGGCAGGAGCACATCCACACAAGTTGAGCAAGGGTGATGCTCTCAGGGATGTAGCACAGGGCCTGGTCCCCTGGCCAGCTTTGTCCCCAGGGTGTGTGTGCAACAGGGATGTCTCCACTGCTCAGCAAAGCTATGTGCATATTGATGCGATGTCCTAATTAAAAAAAGCAAAATCATTGAGGTCCAAAGAGACCATGTTGATTAGTCAGGCTAACAGCTAAAGTCTAAACTTAATATATCTCATCCCGAAATTCCTCCATGAAGCCCACGTTTGTTCATTATCTGCACATCATTTGTGCATTTTAATGGCTTTTTAGAGTCAGCTTGAGGACAGCACTGAACAGTTGAAGGAATTTCCACAAAGAAACAGTTTTCCTCTCTTATCTTCTCTGTGCTCAGAAGAGGCTACAGGATCATCTAACACCGCTGCTTAATGAGGAACTAATTCCTTTTGCAAGTCTAGCAGCTGCGGTGAAGCTTCAGTTAATCACTCAGGAATATCCAGTCCTGATAAAAATATTCAGCAACAGAGATTTTACTAGAGCTCGGTAAGCTTTTACTCAGCATAACAGGAATTATGGGAAATGCAAGTACTTTTAAGACTATTGTTACTGATTTGTTCAAGGTTCCTGATAATAAATAGAAAGTGTCTATATGATAGCAACCTCTAATGAAAGTCTGTAGCATTCTCCCCATGGTATCCAGCTCTATGGTCTCATCTGCCTCTCCACCTTCATCCTTGCAAAGATGCCTCTAGACATCTGTGTTGTGGTTGTCTGTATGCTGCAAAGAAACACGCAGTATAATGAAGGCTTTTAATGTAGTTCCAGGTATTTTACGTAGTAAATAAAGGCAGGAACAGAATCTCATCCTGTATTCACACAACTGGAAACGATGAATTATACTAAGTCTGAATTTCTTTAACTCATAGGTAAGTATTAGTCACTGAAAATGTATTTAATGATGAAAACACAAGTCAGCAAGAATTGCCATGCATTACTCTAAAATGTATAGAATTACCATTTCAAATTTAAAAATAATTGCAAACTTGATAGCAATTAGAATTCAGTACATGTGAATTCTTCAAGGTACATGTTGACTGAGCCCCCCAAAATTATAATTGATTTTGTGGTGCAATTTGAACAAAACTCAAAAAGCAATATGAAGGAAAAAATACATAAACTGAAAAAAGTTAATATATGTATTTCCTTTAGGTAGCATGACTGCAAATAAAATTTCTCATATTTTTTTCAAAAAAATATCGTGCAAGAAAAAGGTGCAAGAAAAGAAGACATTAAATGAATGTAATATACCCAAAACTAAAAGCAAAATAAGAATGTTTCATTATGTTCACTGCATATATAGGTCTGCGTAAATTAACTCCTAAAAACATTGTGAGTGTATTTGGTCTCAAAAGTCATCTGTCTTATGACATAAAAAAGACTTCTTTGGGAAAGTCTTCCACTATTCTTTATGGTGACAGATCTCTTTTCAGAGTGAAGTATTCAAAAACGCTAGATTTCAATTCTTAACAACAGAAAATATAAAACAGAATAATTTGAGGTTACTCAGAGAAGGGTTGGCAGATCAAGGTATTGGGAATGAGTCTGCATTTCAATCTAAAACACCTCTTTCAGGAAAAGCAATCTGTTTGTCATCAATAAAATAACTCATGAAAGCTTAAAATAATATTGCATTTAAAAACTGCTCAAGAGAAACGAAAAAAGAAGTTACATGAAATAACATTCAGAGCCATGACAGTCTCTCAAAACCTACCAAACCGATTTTGATCCAAAGCCTATGCTCAGGGTCACTGGAGAGGAGGCAGGTACACCTCATCCACATGGCAAGCCATAACTGTCTTGTCTTGCTTAAGTGGGGGTCTTAAAAGTAAGACCCATGAAAAAGGTCTTTTCAAAGACCTTTTTCTTTTTTACTGCGCTTTGCAGTTTTCATGGAGACCTGACTGTGACTGTCTGGAAGGTGGCAAATCACACATTTTAAAAAAAAGTTGCTAGGTGTTTCTCACCTGCAAAGCAAAAGTAATCCAAATCTTTTCAAGGAATAAAGAGCAGGACACAAAAAACTGTTTAAGGAAGTATTTCTGTGTAGCTTTTAGTATTAAAATTCAAAGGAAAGTATTAAGAATTTTAGACTGATACAAAAATATATGGTCAGGGTACATTGCTTCTGCCTTCAGACAGGAAAACGTGGTTGAAGAGATGGCCTGTCAATATGCTTTTTGGTGATATTTTCTACAAATCGTTTTCTTTCTAGGCAAAATATTTTCCACATAGTAAACAATGCCAAACATCACTGTAAATTCTGTACTTTCATTCAGCTTTGTTTAATTACTATTCTGGAAACATCTGTAACAGAAAATTTGAAAATAAAATTTCATCTGACCTTCACCTGTGTAACATAGCTAAGTTTAAGACAGTTTTTGAAGATGAAAATCACTGTAGTAACGCCAGGTATATCAGATATATATAGTTCACATGAAAAATAACTGAACACAAGAAGCCTTCTTTTTTCTTTTTTTCTTCCTTTTTTTTTTTTTTTTTTTTCTCCCCAGAATGCAGGTGATTTTATTAGGTCAAGTACGTGATATTTTTTTTACAGGGCAGAAAATAATTTCAGTGTTGGCATCCTATTTTAACAGCCTGACTGGAGTTGCCTTAGCAAGATATATATTTTAAGACTGTGGCAATGAAAGGTCTCGTTTTGAACTCTGTCCTAAATACACAGAATCTGATGCATGTATTAGCTATTGAAATTCAGTGGACTTGTATAATTAGATCTGAACCATTATTTCAGAGATGGTTCCTGTTCTATCTTGCCGTACATATTTTTAATTACTTCTTTATTATTTGTTCCATATTTACTTGGAAAAAAAGTGTCTAAAGCAAGCTGTGTATGCATAACATTATCAAGGCATTTATCTGTGAAGCTTTACCACTGCAGTCAGCAATGCTTTAAGAACAAAAAGGTTGTATCTGCGTATTGTTAATAATTATTAGGAAAGTGTGCAAATGTAGCAGTCCTGTCCCAGGGTTTGGTAAGTAAGGTCATGGTACAATAAGGGTTGCAAGCTCGGTAAGCATTAGTTGTATTTGCATATGTCAGAACAGTCTGTGAATACTAACAGCGCAAACACTTCACATCTGCTTCTGTTTACTCCCATGCTAACAGTCAAAAGTACAAAAGTACTGTGTTAATTGCTCTGTTACATACTGACTGTTGACACATTCTCCATAGAGCTTTCATAAATACACTGTTGCAAACAAACTACTAATGACTTTGCTTATTTCCAGCCCATCTTTAAAGGAAATCCAGAATATATACACAGATTAATGATTCCTCTATTTAGCAGTGTGTCTTGTTGCTTGCTATTGTGAAGGCTTGTATAAAGGCAGTATCAATTAAGTAGCAATTATCTATGAAGTGGGAAAAAAAAGTGATGATATAAATAAGTAATGTGCATGAAGTGAGAATTTCTGAAAACAACTTGAGGTGAACTCTGAGGCAAGGGCACCGACTAGTGAACAAACCCTCTCCATCTGCTCTTCTATCTAAAACCATTAGAGCCCAATTTTAAGTCTCACTAAACAGCAGTGATACCTGTGGGCCTCCATTGAGATTTTTCACTATATATGACATGCCCTGGAGAAATTTAAAAAAAATAGGATGGGAGCTGAAGGAAAAAAATAAGACTCCTAAAAACCACCACTAACAAGCTAATCTTATTTAAATTTGTGCTTCAAGTTTCTTTTTGCTGTGACACTTCAATATAGGAATATAATTATCTTGTTATTAGAAAACAACAAAGGACCTGCAAACCAAATCCACTGTTCTAGTTAGTGTGGTATTCACTTTCTGACAATGGTCTGCTTCTTTCCAAAGGAGAGACAAAATCCCATGGTACACCTCCTCTTCCTTCTGCAGCAAGCACTGGTGGCTTTCTGAATGTCCCTTCTCTTCTGCTACTGAAATCTGTTGTCCCCTAAGAACCCTTCCAAAATGGTCTTTTCTCTGCCTCAGTCATTCAGATGGAGACAGTCATTGCTATAAACACAGCATAAGGATATTTTATTTCTTTTTTTTCCAAATAGTTTCCTTTAATTTGTATGACAGAACAAGATAAAATGAAGTTAGCCTTATTTATTATCATGTGTCTTCTGCATGTCCCCTGCATTTACACCTTTACTCATTTTGATCAGGACAATCCGAAATGGATGAAAGTCACCAAGAGCAAGCCGCTCTTTCATTAATTTTATCCTGTTCATTCATTCATGGCCCACCATTTAATCAGATCCAATGAGGAGTAATAAAGCATTATAACTAACAAACCACGTTCTGCTTTTTTTCTATTTAATTTCTTGCGGGTCTCCTCCCCTCATCGTGTGTCATGCAGATGGAGGTGCACAAGGCAGGCTTTAGATCTGTAACGACGCTCTCTTGCAGCCACCCCACTGAAGTCTTGGGCTTCCTTTATGCCCGGCAGCCGGTGCCTTCAGCCTCGGCTCAAACCACTCTCCGGTTGTCAGCTGCAGTGGTCTCACTGCCCTGTCTCTAGACGTGCCAGTGCCTATGAATCCTTCCTACACAATCTTCTTTCCTAGTTTTCCACTAATGTTTAGCTATAAACCTACAAAGCAGGTAAAAAATCAAGACCAAATCATGGAATACCAGCAAATAGTCATCTGTACACCACTGCTGGAGACAATGTCTGCAGCTGCTCCCACATCCCTGTGTTGCCTCTTCCCTTTCATATGGCTGTTTGACCATCTCTTCCAGATGCTGTTTTTGTGCCATGGACAATCCCAAACCGCCTCTGTGCCTATGCACGTGTGTGTGCAGAAGGTGCAGAACTGGGCCTCATTAAATAAAACCAGTTGGGTATAGCAGAAATACGAGGGAGTGCTCCGACCATCCCTCCTTAGCCTCGTGTCAGCAGTGCTGCTGGGGGGCAGAACGTGTGTCCCAGTGGGGCAGTGCCATGCCCTCCCCGTGGTGCAGATCACGCGTGTGGGGTGAGCTTGACCAGGGGCGACAGGGCTGGTGCCCCCTCACTTCCACTGCAATTCCCATGCCAAGTAAAGGGGAGGGGGGCGGGGGGGGAGAGCCAGAATCTCTGCAGCTGCCTCTGCATGAATGCTGGGCTTGGTAGAAACTGATTTTGATTCCATGTGGTAACTCAGAATAACATTACTGAAAACAGGTATTTCTCCAGGCTCTCACTTGTTTATCTCAGCTCAGCTACAATCTGTACAAAGCTCCTTAAAATCCTTCAAGGTCCTGCTCTGTGGTCTCTGCCCTATCTCATTTTTCAAACTGTTATCAGATCTCGAAGACAGATATCACCATGAACCAGAGTGAACAGAAGTCAGAAAAAGCATTTTTCACAGAATCCTAGAATTACAAATAAAGGTCTATCAACATTACTATCCTGAGTATAAAAATTAGACATTTCCAAAGAATAGCAAAAGTGCTTTGCTCCTTAGCTTCTGGCTCAGACTTGGCTTTTGAACTCAGCACTAAAAGCAGACGCTGAGCATGGGCTGCTCAGCAGTTCTGCAGCAGGTGAAGTAGGGAGTCAGCAAACACTGACTCTGGAGTGTGGTTTACAAAAATTCAGGTTTCCTTGGGAGGGCTTGAGAGTTCAGCAAGTCTGCTCTATCTGTAACGTTCTCAACACTCTGACTGCTAACGCATCCTTCCTCTAATACAAGTATTTGGTTCTCTCACCCACCTCGGTCATTTCGCATCACAGCACTACTCGAAAGCATCTCTTCATCTCTGTGTAGAGTGAGATATGCATATATAGCTTGTGTTTCAGATTTGGGATAATGATTGTTTAGGCTAACTGCTGCTACGAAGGGAGGCAGCATTTCCTGCTATCTTCTCAAAGAGGAGTTTTAAAACCAAGTCTCAACGTTTGTCTTCAACCAAACCTGCAAAGAAAAATGTGCCTGTTTTCTCTTTATAAAATGTATGTAGAAGAAAAATCTTAGGATCTCAAAGTGTTTGGCCATGCCTAATTTAAACATTATCTTAGTTGATTTTAACAGTTCCTATGAGTTGAGGTGTTTGAGCTAGCAATCCTGAACACAGTAAGATTAGTACAACCTGGAGTATGCTGGGAAGGCAGGACTAGGAGTGAGATTGCCTCATGGCTGTGCAAAGACAGGTAAAGTGCCCTGTGTAAATACTACGTCTCTGTGGGCTCTCACTAAGTAAAATGGGGAAATGATACTTATTTTATTTTATGAAGTGCTTTGAAGTCCTCAGATAAAAGCACTATATAAAGGAAAGCCTTGAATAGAATGGTTTCTGCCTCCGTCTAAGTGCTGTTGAGGTCCTCAGATAAGGTATTTCCTTGCCTACAACGAGCAGTTCAATCCAACCTGTTCAGGGCATCCCTAAAGCGCACAGACAGGACTGAGCTCTTCAAAAAAGCACCCCTAACTTGTGATATATGTCCAACTTGTTTAAAGAGAAAAAAAAAAAAAGAAAGAGGCCTATCCTTTAATGTAGTAATCTAATGAGGAAGAGCAAGGCTCAGTTCCTTTTTCTACCTCAAGGAAATCAGATACACTTTTTCCTACCTTTTAGGCAAATACTGACTGCCAGATTATCAAAGCCCTTTCTAGGGACACTCACTTAATTTTCTATTCAAATTTCAAATTAAGTAGGTTGGCTCTGGGTCTGGATGTCTCTGTGGATCTAGCATTAAGTGATTCGACTAAACCTGCCTGGAAAGCATATGTCACAGCAAGGAATGTGTCATTCTTCCTTAATTTCCCTACCAGCACATATAAAAGCAGGTAGGTAGATGCCTCTTGTGGCTTTTGGATGCAAATCAAATGAGTAAATGATATGCCGAACCATGGTCATACCTCTAATACTGAACTCATAAAAAGACATCGCAAAGTGAAAAGCAGAGTGAACTCCTTTGGTTTGACATTCCCAGTTGCAAAACAGATTAATAGTTTTCTACAAATGTTATGTGTAAATATCTTCCTTACCTTAGATTTGTCTTCACAAACTGCCAAAGTGAAGAAAAACTTTTAAAAAGGAGATATCACAAGGATAATAAGTAGATGAGTTATGGAGAAAAAAAAAATGCTAGTCACCAGCATGTCACTGATATATTAGTGCACTTACTCTTTATCTACTAAACTTTATTAAAATCTTTTACCTGAGCTACAGATGTTTGTCACATCCTTATTTCTAAACTACAACATTAATAAGTTAAAATGAAATGTTTAAGATATTTTAAAAGGTGAGGCAAATTTACAAATGCTGTCACATGTATCAAAACAACTACAACACATAAATGCTAGCTAATGAAAACGTATCTTTCATGAAAATAGAATTTCCAGAAGTATTTGGGTTATTTAATCACTAGCTAACGTGTAGTTACCTTGACAGACAATTTTGTTAAAGGATAGTCAGGTAGACTGGCTTTCATGTAAGTTAAGCATGGTGGAAGGAAAAGAACAGAAGCATTCTTTTCCTGTTTTAGGTATAACATCACAATTTTTAGAATTGTCTTAGTTTCTCAATTCCTGTTCATGTAATTAACTTAACTACATTAAGCAAGAGATTTCTCTACCATTGGTAACAAAATCTCCGTAAAATCTGTGACAGTTATTTATCTCCAAACCCTTTCAATTAAACTTAACATAATTGGTGATTTGAAATAATTTCCCCCCCCCCCCCAACATGAATAACATTTAAACACATACATGCAAATAACTCCCATTTATAGATTAGCTTTTCAGGCACTCTTAAGATGGTCGAGCAGCCTTAGACTTTGCATGTCGTTTAGTTGAGACTGCCAACAGTTGGCTGCCCAAACTTTGGTTTGGCAATCACTAGGGCTGGCCTTGATTGTAAATAAACGCACGAGAACCCTCGATACTCATTTTGCTTTTGACTCCCTCCCCTATGTGTACAGACACAGTTGGAACAGTTTCTGTTTTCCACTTACAAACTGAAGCAAAGATATTACAGACCTTCTCAGGAGTCCTGAAATTGTGTATGTCAAAATGTACGTACCCGAGAGAGTGTGCTAACAGAGCAGTAGGTTCTGTGCTGTTTCCTGGAAATGTGTATAGTATGATATATTTGATGGCTGGTTGGCCATGGGCTCACTGAAGTTTTGCACGTGTCCTGCCCTTCACTGTGCCCGTGGAAGCCGATAACTAAATGCTCCTTGCCTTCCCGTTAAAACCTGCCCTTCTTGCCTGGGATTTCTGCCTCAGGCCAGGAAGGGTTTAGCTTTGCACAATGACCCAGGAACTCTCACCCCTCTGAAATGCTGCTCTGTCCAGACATCACATGCAGCAGATTGGTACAACTGATAGTCGTACAGATTGCAAAGAACATTCTGCCAATGTTTAAACAATTGGCTCTTCCTGGACGGTACCTTTACACTGTGTATGTCTCAGGTAGCAATGCTAGAGATGTTTACTACACACTAAAGGAACTAGAAATATTGTGATTCAAAGGGTTTCAGCTCCATATCTTATGCTTAATGTTTAGATATTTTTCATTTTCTGAACAACATTTAATAGGCAGGGAAGTTTTCATACTACTTTGACCAGACCATGCACCTAACAACTGTACTTTAACATGCCCATCCTTTCTGATATTTACCCCAACACCATTGTTTGTTCCTTTAAATGCCCCATGGTGGCCAAACGGTTATGTCAGAATCAGCACCTCTGCAGCTGCTTCCTGGCTCTTTTTAGTGCTCTGCAGTACTTTCTCATTTTCTCTCGCTTTCCCATTGGCAAAACTCAGGTAGAAAAATGACATGATCTTTGTGGCAGTTTTCACCAGGCCCAGTGTACCATTTCAGGGCTGAGTCCATCCCTGGTTTTTGGTCTCTGATATTGTGTGGCTGTAATGGAATTTCTCTACAGGAATTTGCTTTGGGCTTTCTAGTCTAGGTTTATAGTAATATTTACCAAGACATACAGAAAACTGATGAGAAAAAAAAAGAGGACCTATTCACTAGCGTATGTTTAAAAAGGAAGGAAGAATTTGTCTATGCATTCCCCAATTTTCACACTCACAGCTTTCAGTTTCATGGCAATCTGAGTCCATTTCATGCTGGAGATGTGTCAAACAGAGAGCCGAGGGAAAAGGAAGGATTGCCTAGTGAACAGAGGTTAGCAATATTATTATATACCTAAAATAAAATCTTCCTCGTTTTTAGAGATCAAAGTCAACCCAGGATATATAATTTTTCATGTTTTTCTCCACATTTACTCAAAGCAGCCCTCTAGATTTGAGGGTCAATGAAATAACTGAGGAAGAGCTGTCCAAACCTAATTCATTCATTTTCTAGTAAAGCTGCTAGGAAAAACCTTGGAGATCACCCCTCTGCCGCAAAGGAGGTGGAGCTCAGCTGCTCATGCTTGTTAACAACTGAAATGAAGCAAATAATTTCCACGAGGAATCTCTTGAGAGAATGCTGCTGGTTAGGTCTGTTTGTGAATTCTCCGAGTAGATCATACAATCCTTGGATTTGTTCATTGCTTTTGAATACTTGGCTATTTCCTCATTGAGTAGGTCTCGGTGTGGGACCACTCATGATCAGTTTACTGCACATTCTTGAAATAAACGCTATATGTTGTTTTGGTCTTCTGCATAGGTGACATTACACAGCGTAATTTTTTTCAGCTACAACTCAAATAGAAAACTACATGAGTTACAACTCACAGTCAGTTTCGAAGCTGACTTTGTTGAATTAGTGGAGCACTTCACCTCCAAAACCTGCCCTATGTGAATAATCATGTAGTAGGAGCTGTGTACTTGAACTTTCCGGGAAAGAAAATAACAGATTGGTGAGAATGAAGTCAAACTAAAATTTAGTTTAGAACTTGAATGTGGATATTTATAAGGGTTGGGGTTTTTTTCCCAGTATTTGGGGAAAAATGTGCTGCCACTGTGTTCTTCTGTGTTGCAAAAATACACTTACCTAACTAGTCCAGTTAAGCAAATGCTTGACCTAGACAGTATAGAAGAAAACAGAAATACTCACAGATACTTCCATAGGCATTGGATGTGATTGAAAGAAGAGGCAGTTGCTCTGACCAGAACCATTTTCCCTAATTTTCTGAATGCCCCGATGGAGCTATCCACAAAGTTCTGCACAGCTCATGTAACACATCATACAGTATTATGTGTCTGGAACATTTTCATCACTTGCTTTGTGGTCCATGCTGAGGCCCCAGTCTTATGAACGGTTCCATGCTCACTCACCTTGGTAGTGCAGCATTTCTAATCGCTTCACTGAAGTATCTGTGCTCTGTTATGCTGAACAAAGATTTAAGCTCTAAAGTACAGGAGCTACTTTAAAATAAAGAGCACATATCACTGTGTTACGTACAATACTAGGGCTGTTCTTGCCTATTTCTTTCAACTTTTCTTTTTTATTATCATTTCCATTTCCAGACCACTGTTGTGTTGGGTTTTGTTAACTTGCCTGTTTATTGCTCATATCCCTTGCACTCTCGTTTTTATTTTTGTTAACCATTTCCTTTGCTTTGCTTCCTTTCTTCTGCTTTCAGGCTGATCTTTGCACCCTGCACTGCTCTCTCTGCCCTTACAATGCCATCTGTGTGTTCTCTCCGTGGCCTTTCCACTAATCTTCATTTGTAATATAATTCATAAATAATACTTAGCATTTACATATCCTTTTACAAATATTAATTAATTAGTGCTCATGTACTTGTAGAAAGCAAGTGCATTGTCCTCGCTTGACAGATGGGGAAACAACAGCTGAGAGGATGCTGTCTGCTCTCTGCTTTCACAGTGCCTAACACAATGGGGTCTCTTGCAATAATTTGCTTTATAGACATTACTGTAACAAACATTAACAGCAGCAATGATTTAATCAGAATAGAAATCAGAATCAGAATGAAAGAGGTGTCTCTGCACTTACATTTGATTCTTATTCCAACACAGTACCTAATCCAGAGCATTGCTCTCCTAATGCTATTAAGAGGGTACTTCAGTGTTCCCCATCACTGAGTGAGCTGGACACTTCCCAGATGTATCAAAGGAGAAAACCATGCTTCCCAGCAGGGAAGGAAAATACTACAGAAGCCTAATTTTCAAGGAAAAACCCCATTCTCTTCCATTCCCCAGGGGAAAAAAAACTAAACCCAAGCCCCCCCCCCAAAAAAAAAAAAAAAAATCCAACAACAACAACAACAACAAAACCAAAAAACAAAAAAAACCCAAAGCTAAACTAAGCTTTGATGAGCTTTTAGCCTTAAATATTGTTCTTTAGTTTCTAGGGCCTAATAAAACAGGAAGGGCTGGGAATTTCCTTTTGAAAAGGATTATTATGATTAGCTTTATCACATTTAGTGTCCAGAATCAGGGAGCTGCTTTATCAGGTTTCCTGAACCCAAAGGCCCACTGTATTTGCAAGAGTCCATGTCTAAATATTGGACATTGCTGAATCTATTTGACTAAGTTACTACCAGTAGCACAGCAGCTGCTGTACCGTTTTCTAACCTAACATGTATTTGCCAGCCATATTATCAGATTTACACAGAGGTTGTTGTTGCCAAAAGTAGAGGAGAGGTAAATTCCAACACTGTGACCCTTTGCAACCAAGAAACCTGCATTTTATTCCAGTGTTACTCCATGGAACATAAGGGAGAGGGTCCCAATGAACCCAGAAACTGATCCACAAAAATGGGTATAGGTTCAGTGTTACAGATAACTCCGATGATGCCACTGCAAAAAGACAGTGAGCCAGCGCCCTGGAGAGACATTTGTGGAAACAATGTTGGAACACAATTTTGAAGATTAGAAAAAATAACACTCCAATAGCTCAACATCTGAGAATGCACATGCCTTAATATGTTTAAATACATGTACACGTGCAAACATAGATGCACACCTCCAGCACCCTTCACAGTAATGCCACTGGGAATTTCCCTGGAAGTGAGCTTCTTGTCACATCTAAGCCTCTGAAGCAAGCATCACGTCACCGGACAGAGGTGCCTGGCAAAATTCTCCCTCCGTGTGACTCCTAATACTATGCTTGTCCCCAGCCTGTGTCCCTGCTCCACAGCAGCCATGCTCTGTGGGAAGGTGCCCCAAAGCAAAGCAAAGCAAAGCAAAGCAAAGCAAAGCAAAGCAAAGCAAAGCAAAGCAAAGCAAAGCAAAGAGCAGCAAAGCAAAGCACAGCACAGCAAAGCAAAGCGGGTAGGCAGCTGGAGCACCAGACAGATTATGGCAGTTTTGGAGAATATTTTGCAAAAGGGACGGTCACGAATTTTAACTATAGACCCGTGGTAGTGAAAATCTCGTGGATGAGGGCACGGGTTTATTTTTGCTCTGCCAGAGCTTCCCGTCCTTGTAATAGCCTCACCTCGAAGGAGAGGCAGGGAAGGAGGGGAGGGGTGGGGAAGCCTAAAAAGCGACATGGTTGCCAAATACCAGGTGCCATCTAGTGGATGACAGACAACACTATCGCGGGGGGCTGGGACACGGAGGAGAACCGGCGCTGCCGTTCCCCGCGGGGCCGGTGGCTGCAGCCGGCTCCAGCCCTACCCGCCCGGCCGGTGCGGCTCGGCGGGCTGGGGAGCTGCTTGGCCGCCCGTTCCCGTGTGATGCTGTGAGCTCAGGCTGGCTTCTGCTGAGCCTTTCCCAGCAAAAATGCCACGTTAGGACTAAGCCTGTGAAAGAGGCAGCAGACTGATCATAGCTGCTGGGCACATGCTAGGAAACTGCCTTTCCATAGGTCCAAAAATTCACCCAGACAAAAAAATGGCACAGCTCGTGGCTCTCACCTGGGCGGCAGCTCCCCGTGCAGCAGGGAGAGGGCTGAGAGTCAGAGCCTCCTCTTCTGAGACGAGAAGCATTCCTGCACCGATCTCCAGTCCAAGTGGTGAGTGCCTGCATATGGACCAAAGGCTGGAAAAAACAGCTTCGTGTCATGACACAAAGGCTAGCCTGCAAAAGAAATTTGGGAGACACCAGACCTTGTGCTGATGAGCTGTATTTTCCCCTTTGCAAGAAAGGGTTTGTAAGGTCTTATCAAGGATTTCTGGCAAAAATTATAGCATATTTAGGGGCAGAGTGTGAATACATGCATATGTTTTTAAGGTTAAAAAAGTTCGCTTACAAACTTCTGGTTAGTCAGAAGTGCACAGAAAAACCTGAGGTTTTTTTGCAGTAAAAATACCTGTATTCTGATCTGATGAAGATATCTGCCTAATCTTGTAAGAGGCTAACTTGACCAAGAACATCTATTTGGTCCACAAGGACACTAATAATTTAAACTATCTTAAGAGTTTGTTTTGGTAAAATGCAGCTTTTTAGTAACATTTAATAAAATGCATGGAAATTACATTGGTGAGTTCATGGCTTGTTTTCATGGTCCTGATTGTTGCTGCAACCAGCACTTTTTAACCAGTCCCCTCCCATGCCTGAAGCAAAGAACCACCTCTTCTGCAGATGCTCTGACCTAACAGACAGATACCCACATGTGACACTGAGACCGTGATGCTGGGATGTGGTCCTGATGCTATGTGAAAGCCAAGGAATATATGTATTTAGGTGGACTAACACCTCAGAGGAGCCGATGTAAAAAGATGGTATCTAGCTCCAAGCTAGTACTTGTGTTCCACCCCTGCCCCATATGATCTACCACGGGTTTACTCTTGCCACTGTGATCCAGATATACACTCCCACCACTTGGCTTCTTATACCCTTAAGAATGGTAAACTCTAAAGAGAAAACAAGTGAACTTCCATATCATTGCTATCTAGCAATCAGGTTGGGAACAGTGGTTTTGAGTTAAAAAAAAATAAAATCTCCGGTTCCAAATTCCATGACACGCTTTCCAATGTAGATGCCCTAACCACTGCAAGATAGTCTCCCTTTCCTCAGTTCTCTTAGTTCCGAGACTTGTGGCTTCTTGGCTGTGCAGTAGTCCAGCATCCTCAAGAGGCTGTCTTGCATTTCTGGTTCAAATGCAGATGACTGAAAGACATGGCATTCAGCCTGTGTCCCTGCTTAATATCTCCTCCTGTTTAGCTCTAGGGTGCTGCCCGCCCAGATTATTCCAGCCATTCCTTTATCACCACTGCTTTCCACATACTCTAAAGAAAACGTAAAGGTATGCATGAAGTTTTGAATCTATTCTGGGGATTAAGCACAACATTTAGGAGCTGTTCCAGTGCCTACTAATTTGTGGGTGCCCGGCTTCTCTTTTGGTTCTTACGTGGAGTCATATGCTTTACAGAAACCTTGGGGAGTGTGTGTGTGCACACCCCCCCTGTCCAATCTGCCCCAAGAGCTCAGGCACAGTGTGTGCTGACGTATCTGTGTGGCTTCCAGGTCAAAGCATGTTGTGCCTAGCTGGGTAGAAGACAATTAGCAACAGTTTGCACCTGCTAATATAGATGTACTTTAAGAATTTAATAGCCACCTTGATCAATCAGATGGATAATATCGTAAAAGAGTAATAAATGCATGGACTTTTCCATTATAAACAAATGGGGCTTTTGACAGTTACTTAAGTAATCCCCAGTTGCATCCAGACTCTATGTACGATCTTACCTGCACTAACTGTATAGCTACTTGGATCATCCAGTTCTTAAAGTATCAGTTGGTCATTAATGTCTTCAGTCTTCTTGGATTTCATCTGTGCAATGTTGATGCTGATTATCTGTGGCACAGTGCTTGGCTGCTTTTCAGCTAGGTTAACAAGTCTACCAGAAGGCTGTTGCAGGGGTTTTGATACCTCAGCTAATTTGAGCATCCCAGTACCTCTCCGCATTGTGCAGCCAAGACTTAGGTTTACACTTCTTTTTAAAGCCTTTTCTGTTAGCATTACTGAGTGCACATTTCAGACTCTGAAGATGTGGAGGCATTGTGCTGTTTAACATCCTCCCCGAGTGACTGAGGGATTAAAATGCATGGCAGATAAAATGAAATAAAATATTAATTCATTAACTCTCCTTCTTTCAAAACAGCAGAGAAATATGTATTAAAGATTCTTTAGTATTCCATATTCGATTTATCCTTCTTTATTGGTCTTAATAGATTTGCCTTTTTTTTTTTGCTAGTACCTTTAGATACCCTCTTCAGTTAACTTCTTAACTTCTGATTTTTATTTTGCCCATTTCCTTTGTACTACAATCTGTTTTATCAGTTAGATTGGAAGTTTCATAACAGATTTTTCAGCCTTTTTATGAACCGTATAAAGTGCCACTTCCAATTCTTTTGCTAGTAGGAAATGGGAAATGCTGAGTCTTACAAGAATATACCAAAAGAATCCACATTTTTTTCTAAAACTCACAAGTGTTTGACAGGAATTTTGGCCAAAAGTTAGTTGGAACACCTTTAAATCAAAAATGAATTGAGTATATGGGATATTTGTGCATGAGGATGTGCATTTGGGGGCTGGGAGGACCCACTCAAGAGATCAGTTTCTGCCATTTAAATTCTTGGTATGGTGCACAAACAGAGAGATAACAACTAACTGTGGCCTATCAACCAGTGGTGTTTCCCAAATAACTGGTTGATCTCTTCAGTTTATTTTCGCTACCTAGAGTGACACCACAGACAGCTGCACATATGTTAAATACTTTTCTCATATTACTTTTCCATGTGAGCCACTGCTGCAATTGCCACAGGGATGTTACTCGCTCGGTAACGGGAAGGGAGCTTGCCTACAAAATGTCAAGTGGGGAGGAAGGCAGCTTGGAAAGCTGCAGCTGTTAAGTTGTGGTCTCCTCTACGAAAGTGTTTGAAAACTTCTCGCCTATGCAGTTTGATATGTGTCATAATTATCAGAGAAAGAAACAGCAAAGGAGGAGAAAGTTTTACCTCGAGCATCCATGAACAAAAAAAGCAAAATAAGCGTTAATCTTTTTTCTCTGAAGTTGGATTGAATTACAGCATAAAAGGCTGGCTGCAAACACTTGCTATTTGTAAGTAACTTTACTCACATGAAAAGTCCTTGACTTCTGTGAGATGACTCTCAGTTACTTGTTTTGCTCTTGTCCCTCCCATCTACTCTCAGTGTTTAGACAGTATTTCTGATGGGTTTACCTTCTGCAGCAGTTGTTTGACAGTGAAGATCAGAACCAGACCTAGAACATTCATTTGTGGCTGAGGGGTTGATGGCTGAATCAATTTATTATTTTTAAATAGCATACTTTGTGACTGATCCTTTTTTTTTTTTCCAAAATTTTCAGCTAGTCAAAAAGAAGATGCCAAATTAAGTATCTGAAACAAATTATTTCCTTTCCTGAAATTCTTAACTAAAACCAGAATGTAAGATTTTCAGAGAAACATAGTGTAAGCACAGGAAGGAGCAGCAGGTTCCTCTCTGGAGTAAATTGCTATTCATAGTGAGTAAAAGTAGCAGAATTGTAATACATATCAATAAGCTCCTAACATGCAATGTACATAGACATCTGTGTGTGCCTAGATCCTGATTCACTGTTCTAAAAAGAAAGCTTATGAATACAGCATAGATGACACTCAAAGCTATAGGCAAGGATATAAATAAGTTATTGTATAGACTCACATATATTCTTTTCCCTTCTGGCAATCCCATGGGAGTCAATGTTAAGAAAAACTGTAGATAAGTGTTTATAACATTACAAGTTTAACATCCTCATGGCTTTCATGAATACCAAATGAGCTTCATACCAGTGAGAGTAGGTCACTGTTAAGTTCTTTTTTTGCTGGTGCACCTGCTTTCAAGAAGGGTTTTTTACTAGCCTACCTGTGCACACAGATATACTCTGTGTCAGCTTCACTGGGACCGTGGTCCATGCAAATTACTCACAAGAGGTTTAGGAGGTGTAGGTAATAAATCTGGTACATGAAGTCATTACCTAACAAGAAGCTGCAAAACTGCGTGTATGCTGAGGATGCACAAGTGCTAAGTGTGCAACCTTATCAGGATGGAGGAAACAAAAGTTGTGCTAGATGCAGGATGAAAGGCAGGATGTTGAAATGAAAACCTCTAGCACTGTTGGCCATGAAACAAAGACTTGCATAATGCACATATGGGAGCAGCATGGTATGAATGAGAGTGGAAACATGGAGATTCTGGGGTGGAGGCCATTCACCTTGCCACAGGCAGGTTGGACTTTAACTCTCGTTCTGATCATTGTTGGCCAGACTGTGTTAGGGCCATGTTTGTGTGCAGTAGACTTGACCAGATCTTTGCCACAGAACTCAGCCTGTGATCACTCTTTCACACAAGCCTGGTGCTAAGACCCCTTCCATGTAACCCTACTGGCACTGAGGTTCTTGAGACGTTGACACTTACTTGTTGAAGTCAAAGACATATCTGATAAGAACAGCACAAACAACAAAGGTTAAGCTGATCAGCAGCCACAGGGAGCACTAATGAACCCACATGATGTCCTGCTGTATCTTTTTCCAGAGCTTTAGTCTTGAAGATATGTTTTGTCAAAAAAGTCTGAGGTACTCCACTGACTCCAGTGGCTGTCTTTCCTGGATTTTAGAGGGTGCTGGATTACATCCAGTGGGAGTTTTCATTTTTTTCTCTAAAATGCAGTTGCACTGGCACTTTAAGTGTATTCCTTTAAGTAAACATTCATGTGCTTTATCCCAGAAGTGTCACTAGGCATTTCTTAAGTATAAGATAAAGGAAAAGTGAAATAGTCTGAGAGTAGGATGTGTTCCTAGTGACTTAAATGTCTGATGTCTTAGTGATAAGAACATACAAACACATAAAGGAATAAATAATTCAGTAAATATAAAAGAAAGCACTTAAAGAGGATGTTGGTGAAGGAGGAAAATGATATAAGGAAGAGCAATTTGAAAAGAGCAGTCTCCTCTCTAGATAATGATTAGCACACGTGTCACTGAGGAAGACATCATTTCAGTGTTTTCATGTAGCTTGTATCCTTTGCTTTCCGTTTCCAGTTGTCAGCTTTTCATGTGGAATGCTTGTCTCCCAACTTGAGCAATCTATTCTTAGAAATCAGTACGAGGTGGCCATCAGAGTATCCTCTTCAGCTACTGCAAAAAGCACCTTCAGAAGTTGGCTCATCCCACTCTGAAACACTTCTTGGAGGTACATGAGATGTTTTCGGGCACCCTTGTATTTGCCTATTGTTTCATATCTAAAAAGAAGAAATGACTTACAAACACTTAAGCTTCTGAGAAAAATTATGTGAGTCCTCCTTGTATGTTCCTATTCCTATTATTTTTCTAGTACCCATCTATCTATGTCTCACTGCAATCTAAATATGTGATTTTTCCTTCTTATCTGAAATCTGTTAATTTTTCTCTTTTCTATTGAATTTTAAGTTCTGTGCAGGATTCCAGAGTTCCGCTTTCAGCCTGGGGAGGTGGGCAGCCTGTGGCATGGGCAGCAGGGAGCCAGGGAAGGAGCAAGCCTGCAGAGCCAGGCAAGCTGCCAGCCCCTGACCAGCGGGATGGAAGGCTGGTGTGAAAACACATGAAATGACTTGATTCCCTGTCAAATGTTTTGGTGGAATTGACAGGTTCCAGTGAAATGTTTCGATCCTATTAAATCAGAGTGTAATGATGGAGAATGATTTTTCTGGCTGATTTCTGACCGACCGGCAATCTCAGCTTTGTTATAGTGATGCGTCCTGCAGAATACACACTGTTTAGGACCAGAGATGCTTGACTACATTCTTTAATTCAACATCAGTTCTGGTAATTCAACAAAAGTTTAAAGAGAAAGCTACCCAAATCAGAAATTATTTTGAGACACCAACAGTCATCGTCATTTTCCATTTTGTAAGTAAACAAGTTAGAGACAGTCAGGGTCGTTTGTTTGTTGTTTTTTTTTTTTACCTGATACTCAACACAAATAATTGTCTTTAAAATTTACAGGTTGTTTCTACAAGCTGTATGTCAGCTGAGAGTTATAAGCTGATGTTACAGCCAGCTGTCCACCAAGAGGGAACGTCCTGCTGTTCGCAGTAGCTGCAGCTCCTCAACATACCTTGTGTGGGAACCATAGCTCACATGGCCACAGCATGACTCAGGTTAGGGAGCTGGTGCAAAGGCCAGTTGCTTGGTTTGGTAGTGTAATGTCAGCCAGGTCAGCCAGCTGGACCACTTCACCCCACAGTCCCCGGCTGCTGGACAGGAGTGGGGGAAACAGCAGCAGCCCATGGACTAGTAGGCCAGGTCCTCACAGATCCACTAGCCACTAATACATGTCTGCAGCACAGCTTCATCCCTGCATACGCATGCAGATACTTCTGAAACTTCACTGCCATTGTCCACAAAAATAAAACGCTCTTCCAGAAAGATGACTGCTTGTATAATTTTAAATGTTTGCAGCATCCTTCGTCTTTAATCTCTCGCAGTGCAGTGGCGCAGTGGCACAGTTGCTTAGAGTTTCTCAAACCGATGGCTATGATTGCAGCTGGGATGATTATTTATTATTAATACTGCATCTACTATCCCACTAAATTCTTTGAGACAATGGACCGTTAAGTAGTATGAGGCTGACTGAAGTGCCTCCACCATTTAGGGGTTACCAACTGAACAGCATTATATAATATGAGTCAATTTCTGCTCAAGATTCCAGGGAGTGAACTCATCAGGATTACGCATTGTTAAAGGAGTGCCTCAGGGTTTAGTACTTTAACTTTATTATTTTTTCCTTTAGCTATTCAAAACCTTGGTTCATTTGTAGGAAATGTTAATTATCCTTTCTGTGCTGATATCCTACTGCTGTTTTATAAGCAGAGCTCTGCTTGTACAACTTCAAAAGAAATCTTCAAACTCAATATTACCAAGTTTTAATATTATCTAATTAACCTCCCAGTCTGTCATGCCTTGTTGGTTATCACGAAATAATCACAGCCCCTCAGGTGTTGAAGCTCTAGATGCAGCTAAGTGCCTCTAATTCCCTAAGGGGGTGATTAGCTCATGATAACAATGCTCCCTTGAGTTGTTTTATTGCTTTTATAAAAAGACTTTATTGTGGGGGAAATGTTTATTTTTATTCAGGAGGAAGATGGAGCTGACAGTTGAGGCTGGTGAGTGACTGTAGCTGTTACTCCTGCACCTTGGTGCAAACCTTGATACGTTTGCTCGTTCCTGATACTCCTTGGACAATCGCAATACGCTGGTTGGTAATTAATCTCCTGCTGAACTCACAGGGTGGAGAGAGAAAATAAATACTTCTGGTTCTGCCAGAGGTGAGCAGTTAAAACAAAACAGTACAAAGCAAAACAAAAGGTTCCTTCTCCTGCAGGGATCATAACCTCCAGAATCTCGAGTACTTCAATGCTCTGGAAGTCACCAGATCAATTTCTGTGCATTGGTTCCCCAGAAAAAATCTTTGCTTAAGTGCAGAAAATGGAAAGTTCAAGTCAGTAAGTTAATAGCTGGACACTTCTTACAAAATCACTACGGTCAGCAAAATTTCTAAGCATTAAAAACCTAAACATTTCAATCAACAGGTTAATTGTAAGCCTCTGACCGTCGATTTGACAGCTTAAGTTATCTAGACTTCTTCCCTAACCCTGCTGCCTTCAGATCTTTGCCTCCTCTCTTTTCCCACAAGTTATGCTGCAGAACTTTGCTTTTACACTGCTTCCCTGTACAGAACCTTAGAAGAAATGCTGTGTCTTCCTGCCAAGCTGTACAGCCCAAAGACCTGTATGCTAGACTTGCCTAATGACGACTAGGTGGCTGATTTTTTTAAGGAAGTATAATGCTTTGGTGCAGAATTGGTTCATTAACAATGAAAGGAGAAAAAGAGTCATTAACTGACTAAACAGGAGTTGAAAGAATGTGGGGTTTTTTGCTTGTATGCAATGACCACAGAGAAAAATTAGCCAATTTCCACAAGAAACATACTCCGAATAGCTGCTTGCTCTAGCTAATAATATAAAACTTTGTCAAGGATGGCTAATGTGGGCAGAATGTTTCATTCTGGGCATCACTGTGATATTTTTTTACATTTAGGGCTAAATTTTCTGACTTTTTTCCTATTTTTAATGCAACGAGTTCTTGCAAGGATTTCTAAACCTTAGGTTATTGACATACATGTTAATCACTGGCATATGCTCTCAGCCTCATCTTGTATTTTTGTTTTGGATCAGCTTTTGTTCTTTTGTTGTAGCAATAGAACTCTAATATCTTCCTTTCCTCTCAGAAATTATCTCATGTTAAAAAACAGTCACTTAAAAAACTGCCACAGATTTATGAAAGGCTCAGCAGAGAGAGTGATCAGGTCTGGATTTATTCAGAATCATTTGGTCATAGTCTCTCAACACTCATCTGTTAACAACATCCGTCAGGTAAAATATACTCAGGAACTCTCAAAATTCACTTTCCAGAGGACAATGCAACAACCTTCAGAGTTGGTGTCCATGACATTCAGCCCTTTTTAGCAACTTCATTTGATATGTGGCTTTACATATTTACAAGCTTTGTATTTGTATATCCCAAATTACAGACTGAACATCCTTCTCCAGTTCCAGGAAATCTTTCTTGCTAACTTTAGATGTAAAGATAACCCTCAATATTTGCCTTTCAAGAGTCAAAATGTTTGAAAACTCAGTGTCATCTTTGCTACCAACATATAATATGCAAGGGAAAAGAAGCATCTGAGAACCCTTATCTCCACAGCAAACTGCAATGAATTCTGTATGTATGCAAAGACAAGAAGGTTCATGTGATAGCTAAAATCTTGGGATACTTGTCCAAACAATCCATTATCTCAGAGCTGAAATAAGAAAAGCAGTTTTTTGATTCCATATTCTTTTTTATGCATAAAATTCATCTCAGGTTTTGGTATCTTTGTTTGGCAAAAGAATGTTGAGTTTAAGATATCAATATGGTTACACAGTGGCTACAGGTTTTAATCCTTTCTGTGTCATCTCATTACTGCTAACTACTTCCCACAAGTATACAAGCAGCACACTCACCTTCTCAAGAAAAAAAAAGTAGATAAAAGGTGTTTGTCTTAACAAAAAATCTTTTTTGTCTAAATAAGAGCGCACTAAACATGTATGTCTGTTCAGTGACTAGTGGTTTTGTTCACTAGTGTATGACTGTAGATTTGGTGGTATCCAGACAAGGGTTTGCTCTAAGTATTGGGTCAAAGCGTTAAAATGTCTTAGAGTATTATTGGAAAAGGTAACTCTGAAGAAACTCATACATAGTATGTAAGCACATTTTGTTTCCTAGGTAACGGCTTTTGATGATAACGGTCACACATAAAGAGCTGTGCATGGGAAGCTATTTGCAGTGTGCAACTTTCACTGGTGAACAATACTGCCTATTTTTGAGCATCCTTACTTGGCATATCATCTCTGAACTACAATATAAGGAACCATATAACCTCCTTTGCTGGACACTCTTTTAACTTTGGTACTGAGGGTGATAATTGTGAAAAAAAAAATAATTTCTCAGTTACAACAAAATGGAAAAAAAATGGAGGCAAGTTGGTGATTAGGCTGCTCTGGAGGCAAAGCTCTAGAGGTTTCCCACTATTGTTAGGTGAGGCTTGATAGCAGCACATGCTCCCCTGCCTGAAAAAAAAGCAGGAACTGGCCAGCAGATCTTTTTGTGATTGTTCTGTTTAGTAGCCTATAAATACATCCTGTGTAATCAATACTAGAGCTTTACGTTAGTAATTTAACCCTTGAGTTCTTTTTTTCCCATAAAAGAGTAAATGAAATATTCATTCAAACAGAAATGAGTACTGTGTCATAAAAACCACAAAGGAATGTGCAGGTCTAATAAACTGCAATGTACAATTTTATTCCACTTTACCATGAAGTTCTCATAACAGCTTAATGTTTCCTTAAAAACTAATTTTCTCTTCCAATCATGCAATGTAAGTTATTTTTCATGCCTTATTGTCAATCAGAATTAAATATTTCATTTGATAATAATTGTTATCCTTAAGTTCCAAGTGTGCTATGCAAAAGTTGTTTTCTGTGTATGTTTGCATACATGTTTACGCATTTCTATAAATGAAATAACACTACTAACGCTAAAAACAATATGCAGGTATTTTTGTGATTTTTACTGTAATGAAAATATTGTCTCTTAATGAACCTTAATGAAACAGTACTTTACACATGGCGTGAAAAGTTGCCAAGAGGTGTAAAGCAATTATTATGACAAAAGGCATGAGTTTTGAAGAGCCATTTCTCTTGTGAAGAGTGTGTGTGAAAAAGCAGAATGAAGAAGTCCTTAGGGGAAAAATTAATTTTAATAAGCTTCTGTGCATGCTCAAAGACTGTATAAATCTAGGCTCCAAGTGTAATGTGTAATACAGTAATCACCTAGAAAGCTAACTTGAAATAAGAATCCTAAACAACTGTCTTGCCAGTCTGTGAAGAAAGCTGTTTCCATGAGATCTTCATGCTGGATGGCTCAGATGAAGGCTCCTGCCACGCTCTCCTCTCAAGAGGCTCGTGCTTCCTCCCTGGGCTGCCCAGCCGCCCGCAGCCGTTGCTTTGCTGCTTTGCTTTGCTTTCATGGCTACTGCCGTATTACCTGGGGGGCTCTACTTTGTGCAGGTTTTGCTGTGGTTTATCTCCAGGAAATGAAGGTTCAAATAAGGATGGATCCTTGCTAAAATTAATACATGTCATTAGTTAGAAAAGAAAAAGAAAAGAAAGAGCATTTCTAGAATCACTGCTACTCCTTGTCCTTAGCAGGCTGTAGCTTATTTTCAGGCCTGTCACCGTGTGATACCAGCAAACTCTTACTGGAAGGGGAACAACTGTTGAGTTTGAAGTTACTAGGATTTAACTGATGTAACTGTCGTGTACCTGGCAGGTTAATGTGTCCCCATCTGCAGATGCCTGAAGAGCCCATGTAGACTGTGACTGTGAAGAAAATCACATGTTTATGTGATATTTATGTGATATGTGAGGTTCAGTCCCATTAATGGACTAATTCAAACCTTCTGCACAGTTTGGGTCATTGGTAGAAAAGTAATGGGGGATTTCTGACTAGAGAGTTTGCTGACATAATACAAATATTATCTCTGTAAATGTATAGCACTCTACACACCACTGGGCAGTGTGAGAGAGCCATTTCTTCTGGGGAACTCTATCCATCTGAGGGTTTGCGTAAGTTCTTTATACAGTGGAAGCAGTTCAAAGGCTTTTCTCTGACAACAGAGCAGTTGGCTTTTTCCTTTTCTACAGGTGCATAGGAGCAGGAGGGTGTCTGCAGCGTAACATAAAGATGGCACACTGGAAATACCTAGGAAAATTTTCGATTTGGTCATCAACACATATTATTCTGTAAGGAGAAGATAAAGAGCTAGAGAAAAGCAAGAGGTCAAAAGCAAAACACAAATTAAATAGCGGCCAAAAAAAGAACCATTAATGAAAACATATAGCAATGGAAATGGTCTGCTTCAGCATAAATCCAGCCCTTCAGTGGGAAAAGGTTGTTAAATTTTTTGAAAATTAGGCTATGCAGTTCCCATCATCAACACACTGAGCACTCCTATACCATGGACTTCTTCCCATACCTGCAAAAACCCTACTTGCAAAACTTCAATCTCCTCCTAGACTGCCCAGAAGAAATATCCCCTGATGTCTACTATCTCTTATGTATTTGTCTGCTTCATGAGTTAAGGAAAGTGGGACTGAAAAAGTTAGAAGTAAACTGGAATATACTCCAGCACAGTGAAGAAAGGATGTACTATGAAGTCTAACATGGGTAATCAGTAGTAGAAGGTTCCTGTCTCAAGCACCCATAGTTTTTCTTGAAGTTTGACATTTTATTATTAAGGCAGAAGAAATGGTATTGGTATTGGAGAACATCGTTCCTTTATCTTTCTTTCAGTTTACATAGGTCTGGAAAAGTTCTCTGCCTGCGATCCAGAGGTCCTTGGAGGCAGCTGGTCAAGTACATCCAGTTCATCACTAGCACTGCCAGCCTCTAGTTGTAGTGCTTGAAAGCCACTCACATAATTTGTGTGTTTTCTGGTCACCGTCTTGCTGCCAAGCTTCATAATGGTGATAATTCTTCTCTGTATCTAATTTTCACTATCTAGCTGCACTTCTACACTTCCCATTAATTAATTTTCTTTAGCTTTTCTCTCACTCTTATCCACTCATCTTGTATGTGTGACTAATTTTAATTACTATGGCATTCCCAGCTGGGAAGCTAACAGGAGGCTTGATACTGCTTTGGACCGGTGCCCAAAAGGGCTGCATTCTCATTGGCCACTTGTGTGTTTTCATCAGACAACAGAACATCAGCAATCCTGTGAAGCAAACCCATGTGAGGAATGCAATAAACTAGCAGGGAAGAGTGTCCCACGCTTTTCTCACACAGGGTGCAAGCAGGATGCGAAAGCTTCTGCTATGCCATATGCGATGAAGCTAGCTCAGATGAAACGGGCCAGATTCAGTATGGTCCATGACCTGGCTCTGCTCAGCCATACCTTCACGTGTCTGTGGTGTTACACACTCCCATTTTCAGTTACTCAGCTCTCAACTGCCCTGTGCCATGGGATGTTGGGTCCTTCTAGGAAGGCACTTCTCTGGCTGTCATCTATGTCTTCAACCATCTGTGTGACTGCTGTTGCAAATGAGATGAACTTGTTCACCCAGCAGTGATGGCTTGTTGGTATGTGATTGACTTGGATGGGCATGTTGGCTAGACTGTCAGGCGGGGAAATGGGAAATAAGTTAGGAGTTCACCTCAAAGCAAAAAGAACTCTGAGTAGCATCTGATCCTAAAAATATAATTTTTATTTATCTTAGCATGTTTCTCAGGCATTCCAACAGATACTTCATAGAAAGAGCAGGAAATGGCTCTGAAGCACAATGTCCTCAGAGAAAACTTGGGAAAGAAATTTGAACCTCATCTACATATATGGAATACTCGAAATCATGAGAACGAAAACACACACATTGAGAAAACTGGAATGTACAAGGGTGATTTCACTACATTCAAATAGAGAGGACTTCTGAGCATGTAAGTCTTAAAGGTTTGGAATAGCTGAGAAACTGGGAGATGAGGTAACATGTCATCAATGTGTCATCAGCAGCAATATTCTAGCCTGCCATTGCTACAGATAGTCTATTATAAAAAGAAATAACTCATGGCCTTTGTGAGCCTGAATTAAATGTGATATACTTCTGAATCAAAATAACTCTTTTGAAACACTTCTCTGCCAATTAACCTACCGACAGCAGCACTGGTTGATTAGTTTTGTGACTGTCTCAGTTTCTCCTGCAAGAGTGAAAATTTTCCTACAAAAGGTTTTAGTTTGTTTGCATTCTGGTCAGGTTACTCACCAGCGTTACTACGTACATTCATCTCTTTAAGGGAAAGCTTCTAATGGCCAGATCAGAAAAAGAATTGTGGATAGGCCACAGAATAGCGGGTAGGCTACAACTGAGCCAAAATGAACTTCAAGTCCCCTTTCTCTTTATCTTCTAGACGCTGTTAGATCAAATCTAATGAAACTGACTCTGAAAAGGATCCTGCTTGAAGTGGTCTTCCCAAAAGCTCAGTAGTTTCCGTAGTCATGTGCCATGTGGGAAACCTGCCCTCAGTTTTGTCTAAGGTGATGTGAACCTTCAGTTCTCAAGACACTTTCATAACCACTAGATTGTCAGATATCTTTATCAGATACTCATCAGAACAGTCTCCTCCACCCTTAATGTCAGTTTCTAATGTCCTTGGTCACTTAGTGTGCTAACCTCTAAGTCACACATATATGAAGTCACACTTTCTCTGGCTCCAAGAATATATAACTAGTCTATACAGAAAGAATCAAAACATTCTGCTGCCCTCTGTCACAGCTTGATTAATATGTGTTTCCTTAGAACACAACATGAATTTAAATTAAGAACACGTAGGTTAAGAAAAAAATATAAGGCTTTTGTCAATATATTTTTTCTTATGGTGTTTTGGAAAAGAGACTTATCTCAGTTTCTAAGGGCTTATATATCGAGAAAAAGGTTAAAAAAATTGCATTTTTAGTGGAAATGACTATTCTATAGTAATTCTAATTTCTATTCTATAGAAATTCTAATAGTAGTGTTTGGTACATGATGAATGCACAGTCTGAAACACTGTCCCCATCCTTCAGCATTTCCCTAGGGGAATCTTAAACAAAGCTTTTGTAATTGGCCCATGGTATCCTCCAAAACAAGCCCATGTCCAAGGAGAGTGCTAGGTCACATGGACAAAAATTGTCCATGCAAGTTCATACACTGGTGCATCCACTGCTCTCATGAGAGTTCTAGCTGCATTAAAAATCCCTCATGACACTGGATAGAGTGTGAGAACATCATTGAAACAGGGTGCATTTAGTTCAGGTATCAAAAGCTGTGCTCTGAAGTATACATAAATTCCCTTTACAAATAGCTGACAACTCTTCATTCTTAGCAAAAAAAAAAAAAAAAAAAGACAAATTTCAGTAGAAAATGAATTATATGGTTCATACAGGATAAATCAAAGATTTTCATTTAGGATGGAATTTAAAATTATTTCTACATAGGGAAGCTTTAGATACAGAGGAACTGGTAAAATTTGTCAGGAAAAAAAAATCGCAGTGTAATTTATTGGCACCCAGTCCTCTACTCTTATGAAACAAGATGTTCAAGGCATTGAGTCAAGTTGTCACAGAATGAACTTGAGTTCAGGTATGCCAGGTTGTAGAACCATGAAACTCCTTCCTCCCTTAGTGGCCTCGTCCTCAGAACCAAAGTTATTCATAGAGTAAATTCTCAAGTTTGATAATTTGTGTTGGAAATATTAGAATGAAAATTATAAGTACTGATTTACAACAATTAAATATTAATTTAAAAAATTGTTTCAGGTGAAACTAGGCACGACTTTATAGATTGGTCCAGAGGGTATAAAGTGTAGTTAGTTCTTGAGAAGGAACAGTGATCTCAGAGTAAATGAGGGCTGTCTTCAACACTTGCATTTAATACTGAAACTGTTAAAGGATATGGTTCATGCATTACTCTAGAGAACTGCTGAGTACAATAAAAACTGATTTTGTCCCTGCAGGGGGGGTGAGAAAAAATTTGGGCATCGCTATCTGTTCTAATCAATGGGTTTTTTTTTATAGTTAGCTAAATTTCTTCATAACTGGAAAGGGGAAATGGGGCTTCAGGTGATGAGTAAGCATTACAAGCAACCTAATCAACAAATACTTTGAGAACATGGCAAAAACCTGAAGAGTTTTATCACTTTAATAACAATCGAATAAGTACAATCATTCTTTATTGCTATCATTCAAGTGTTTCTGATACTTGATTATCACAGAGCAATTATTATTGAAATACAGATGAGAGAATGAATTTCAAAGTCTGTTTTTCTTTTGTTTGCATGCTGAATACCCAGGCATTGAAGTTTGTGGGACTTTTTTTGCTTTATTTCTCATCCTGCTCATTTTAGGGTCAAAATGCTGTATTTCATGCCTATTTGTTAAGCAATTTTAAGGGGACTGTGATCCATGAGATTTAAATGGATTTTTTTGTTGCTTACATTCTCATTTTTTCTTGCTTTTTGCATTAGCATCTTAGGCTTTCAGCCCAGGAGGCTGAAGCTGTCTGCGTGGGATGATCCCATCTAAAATTTCTCAGTCAGGTGGCTAAGGGCATCTGTTGGTTTTGGTCTAGATGTGCTGTTCCCCCTGAAAATCCCAAATAACTGCCCACATCGACCTTGAGCACTCTTTAGCACCAGGGAATTAAATGGTTCCATTCTAACGTTACTGGATTTTCAGAGTATATAAGCCCTTATTGGAAAGTCTGCTAGAACAGAAGGAAAACAGAAAGTGTTGACGTAATGCTATAAAACGCAACAGGGTGTTTCAAAAAGCCCACAAAAAGATGCTATTCTACAATAGTTATACATCAATTTCTGCAGTGCTTATTTTCTTTTAGTCAAGTTAAATTCTGTGACACACATTCAATTCTATTTATTTTGTATACTCATACCTCCTTATGCTTGTGGACCTTATTTTTCCTACTGCAAATACCTATTTTACATAGCCTAAACTGTCTCTGATGCAGAAGTGTCACTCCTATTGTGTATTGGTATAAGCGAAAGAACATTAGGATTTGTTGTGTAAATGTGAGAACCCACCATCTGTTTGGCAATGGGAAGCTGAAAACCGAGGGAAAACATTTGAGGTGTCAGAATACCTACCAGCTGGAAACTGAGGGAAAACAGAAGAAGAAATAAAATATCTGCCAATTGGAAAAACAGAAAGATACAGCTGGTTGCAAAATGCCTGCTTTAAGGGTGTAAATTCAGACGGCAAGCTGCAGAAAGACATGCTGGGAAAGGGTTCCCAAAGACAGCCTTGAACTTCAAAATTCGTAGATGTGAAGAAATTGCTGGGGAAGGTGATCTTGAAAATGTGGCGTTTATTGTGGTGTAGATATCCCTGTTCTGACACATTATATGGCTGTGATGTTTATATTCCCAGACAAAAGCCAGTAGAAAATTGTGTTAAGGGAAAGAACAAAATAACTTCAGTGGGAAAAATTACAGGGGCATTGTCAGCTCCACAGTGATCTCTGTGTGGTTCGGTAATTAATAACTTCAGAAGCAGAGATAAACACTACTGTTCCTGTTTATATGATGGTCTTGATTAATTAAAGTACCAGTTTCCTTTAAAAACTCAAGACTGCCTTTAATTATATTACTAAGTGTGGCACTTTGTTCTTCAGTAGCATTACACAGTGCATGCAGCCGGTTTTGCTGATTGAAGAGGTTTAAAAAATAAGGCAGGCTGTGTGGACATTTAGTAGCTGACTACAGCAAAATTGGTTAATGACTAGTATCATCTAAATGAGGCAGCAAGCTGAAAGACTCATAATCTCTCCCCATGCACAAATTTTAATTAAATAATTATAATGTCCTTGTTGTAATTATTTATCAGTAACTATGCTCCTGAGTATTATCTCTTTTGCTTTCATCTGTTCTGTCAGCTCAGCTGTACAATGAAAAAAATCAGTTTCAAAGATCTGGTATGATTAATTCTTATTACCAAGGGCCCCATTCTGCTGCCATTATTCAACCTGATTAGTACTTTACTGCACAATTAGTCACATTGAATCCAGCGGTTCTAACTACACGTTGAGGTGCCGCTCAAAGAGGTGGCAGAACCGGACCCCAGCTAACAACAGATTTGGGACCGATGGTCTGAAGGGATGGCTGAGATACCAATTCACATTTTCATCTTCTTGGAGAGAACTCAATCAAGAAAGAAGCTAGCCCCATGAGGGCTTTGCGTGCCTCTGGGGCTAGTTCAGGTGCTTGGTGGCCATCCTTGCACCTGGGGACATGGAAAGATGGCTCAGCCACCACAGCCTTTAACTCCTGATGAAGTGTGGGTCCCATACTCTGCCCTTCTAGCAGCTGAGCTAGACTCCCTCTTCGGTTTTAATTTATCAGTCTTTCCTTTAAGCCACAGCCTGGTCAATGGAGCACTGGTTGAGGCTGTGGGAGACCTGAATTCAATACTCTCCTCACCCTTAGGGGGAGCATAAAGCATTTTCCCATGTTACAGAAGAAGGTTCTGAATTATGAGAATAGATCTTGAAGTGGACTACTGTGCTATATATCAACAGTGGAAACTGCCTGCAGTTACACAGGTATGAGCTCAGGTCAAGTCCCTTTGCAAGTCCCTGTGACTTCAGTTCGACCTCTCATTTCGTGGCAACTCAGTAGCTATTAATAAGATTACAGCTTTTAAATAAACAATTTCATTAAGCCGTTTTCTTTTAACAGGTAAACTGCCATCACACATAAGCATGCATGAATACTCAAATCCCAAACACAGAGAAGTCTCTTATTGTGCCAGAATAGAGATCAAACAACCCTAGCAAGAGTAAACTGGAAGTAATTGATCTTGAGTATTTCAATTTAATATTTTTTTAAAAATTTAAAAATTAAAGAATACAACAGATTTAAAAATTAAAAATAAAAATAAAAAATTAATCTTAAAACTGCCAACAACCTTCAAACACACTTAAAGCATCCCCATAAGAAAGTTACATGTATTTTATACAGCAAAAAACACACGCCAAGAGCTGCAGGGAAAACTGTGGTCTCGTAACCGACAGTGTTCCTGCCAGCTCTCAATCAGATGGTTTGGCTGCCATCAATACAGCCCTGCTACGTGCAGCTAGGCAGCATCAGTAACTGCGCTGCCTCAGCCAAACTGGTTTGCTTAGGCTTCCATGGCATTTTGTTACTAGCCCGCACATCCAGAAAAGAGCAATGAAAGAGGCAATAAAAACCTAGGGATTACTTGAACCAGCGATGAGTTTTTTTCAGCAAAATGCACTGCTTTGTTCACGTATGTGTCATACTTGTAGGAATCTGTGTTTATTTTCAGGATGAAATTTCTAGGCTGAGGAAAGGAAAGCGCAGGACGACTGCCTCTTGGTTTCCACACCCAGCTGAGTTGGGATACAGGCTTGATACAGAAGCCCCCACTCCTACGCAAACCCCCAGTCAGCACACAGTCATGCTTTTCCTTATCTGCCAATAAATATTTAGATGGCTAGTATAGAGCAGCAGAACACCTAAAAGCCAGACAAAGAGAGCAATAGGTATTGCAAACAACAGTTTACTAAACATTAAGGAATAGAGCTGCAGTGTGATTAATATGAGGAGAAAGACAGATACACAGAGAATGATGCAATAATATAAAAGACTAACAGCTAGGGCAGAGCAAAGCCGGAATATAATAAAGTTTTCTCTGCAGCTGATGTGCTGCATTTTCTTCAAGACCGAGTTTTATTCTTAAAAGCAAATTTCTAAATATGAAAATTCAGTTCAGTTTCTGGATATTTAACTCTTTAGGATAAATCAGTAATGCACAAATCTGGATTTCTGGGGAAAGTAAATCTGAATATTAAAAATACATGGAGGAAGAATGTATTAAGAATGTAAAGAAAAAAATCAGAATATACTTAAGCGCAACTATTTTTAAATGGCAATTTAAATTGCAGATATGCAGGGGTGAAATTTTCTTGAATGAGTAGAGTAGGTATAAGTACCAATATTTCTTTTGTCATGTGTGTGTTATGTGCCTGTGTCTAGAGACATGACAAGCAGTTATTTCTCGAGATACGAGTAAAGGTGTATGTCTTAGCATTCTAGTCTCTAAAATGGGAACTACTGGAATACCTGATACTATATAATTATATCGCTTAGTTAACAGGTATTATAAACTCTTACGAAACCTTATTCAGTGCTGTGCAATTGTCACAAAGTAGGAATTGCTTGGGCAAGTGGATTTCTCAGAAATGCTGGGTAGGATACAATTTCATGCAGAAAATAAAAAAAAGGCATCTTTATTCAGGATACCCTGTGATAGTCAGGTGTAGGTGAAAGATAATTTTTGCTCCCCTAATGCAACTTCTATTGACAACACAGAATTTCTCTCTAAAAACCTATCAGACATGACAACGTGACTGGGTCTGTGCAGGTACCACTCAGACCATCTCTTTTTGTAAAGGATTTAAAAGTTACCGGGAAACGTACAATGACCAAATGCAGTAAAAGTTTTTTATTCTCAATCATAGCACACAAACTCAAGAGAAAAGGGTTCGTTCCTAAGGTGTACAAAATACTTAATCCAGAAAAGGAAGGTTAAAAAATGGAGGCATGCCTTGTGCACTTAGAGAAAGACAACTTTTACAGAATACCCTGCAGGTGGTACCTGGGTCCAGCACACGTTTCCTAATGGTGATTCATCTTGGTGGATGCTGTGAACAGAAAGGATCCCTTTCCTCCAAGCCGTGTTTGTGTTTGCAGTTCCCAAAATTCTTGCTGGTAGCAACCTGAAAAAAACACATCATGGTGGGCAACTTCCCTTAGTATCTGCTGGGCTGCCTGCTTAAGAAAGTTATGCAAAAGGAAAAACAGATATCAATCTTCTTATAAGCAGTTAGACTTCTCATGAGGAAAAAATAATTTTCATAGATTGAATGATAATTTGCAATGAAAAGTTTTTTTAAAAGTCAAATGCATTAAAACCAACAGCAAGAAATTCTTTAACTGTATCAGGAAGAACGCACTAAATAAATGTCTAGGTCAACTGGACCACTAAAGTTGTAATTAAAAAGGATGAAGAGATTGTGGAGAAATTACATGAATTCTTTGTAATCAGTCTTCACTAATGAGGATGAGGCAGACATTTCTAACTCAAGGTTAATTTTTACAGATGAGGCATTGTCAGAGAGAGTGGCCTCTGAAGATGAGGCATTAGAGCAACTAGATAAAGTTAATGGTAGAAAATCCCTGGGGCTGGATAGTATTCATCTGAGAGTTTTAAAAGGGAAAAACAAAAATTAGCTGGACTACTAACTAAAATGTGTAATATACCTCTAATAGCAGGAGCCATTCCCAAGGATTGATTTTTATCTAAAGAAAGAACAAAGGATGACCTTGGGAATTATAGAAAAGGGAACAGTGCTTTAGTAGCACTGAAATTGTCCAAAACCATTTCCATAACCAGCCATTAAAGGACCTTTTTAAAGCTACTTAGGCATTATTGCTATAAATATATGATACATTTTTAAATTGATCTTCACAGCCTCTCTAGGTATAATTTTTGTTTTTCCAACCTCACAGAAATCCAGGAAGGAAGCCACAGAGGTTTCGCTAAGAATACAAGTGTCTATAATTTACCTTGACTTCCAACAAGCTTCTGACAATGTCCCTTACTAAAGACTGCTGCCAAACGCTAACAGCGGCAAATAGAACAAAAAAATTCTGTCACCTGTCAAAAACTGGTTGGTGGGTGGGATAGGGTTTGTGAGTGCTCATCAGGCAGCCTGTCTGAGCAACTCTAAATTTACCATACTGTACATTCACAGTCTGCAGGAAGGATGATCAGGTTTTCCAAGCAAATTCTTATTTCTCAGAGGCCAGGAGAGCTGTATCACTTTTTAAAAAACCCCACTGGTGATACCTGCAGCAATCTCTGGGAGAGCCCAGCACTTCCCAGGTGGCCCCTTGAGCGGTGGGACACCCGCATGTCTGGAGAACGCGAGATGAACGCTCACTGCTCAGCATGCCCACTGGAATATGCTGCACGGGCTCAGCTTTTAGAAATAAACTGCAATCTGCAGGAACAAAACCACTGAAGGAGCGGATGTTTTCTACCTTTTGCTGTGTAGAAGTAGGTCTGTCCCAAAAAAGAAGGCAAAAGTATCAGGGAACACCTTCAAGCCAAACATCCAGGATGGGTTTTTTTTTGTTTTGCTTCACTACTGTAGTTAGCTAAAGGCTCTTGGACTCTGGCCTTTCTTTCATGAAAGAAATAACTATTTTGAGAATCTATTTACTTTGCTGGTAATATTAAATTGTCAGAGAATGTTGCAGAAAGAAAGATTGTGAAAATAATGACGAACAATGGAGATAAGCTTATTCTGTGGCACATTAAATCATTAGGGAAAATATGCAAAGCTATGCACAATGAACTACTAAATGGAAAATATTTCCCAAATAATTTTTTCATCCCAAGCTCTCTCATAACCTATGGTGACCTGTGAAAGAAGTAAATTAATGGCAAAAAGTGGTTTGCAGCTAAATCCAGCATTTGGTGTGACTTTTTTCATTAGCAGAACTATATGTTTTGAGAGGTGCTAACTTGCTTACTCTAATCACAGTTAAGGTCCGGAATAGTGTTTAGGAAAACAGTAACTATTTCTCCACCGACTACTGACAACAGCAGGGGTAGAGCAGTATAGCTTTTGCCACCATAACAACCTCAATCCTTGCTCAAAGTGAACCTTTATAGCTTTTGCTAATCTTTAAAAAGAAGAATTGTGGCTTAGTTACATTTATGGACTATTCTTTTTATTGCTGAGCTAGCAAAGTATAGATAACTATGCTCTAAAGTTTTGTCATAGTTAAACGACTAATGAGATGTTGCTGCTTTCCAAGAGGGGAGATAATAGTAAAATAAATTAATTCTTAATGTAACTACACCACATTAGGGCTTTTGGCAGTTTAGCTGTGTTTGTTAAAGGTATGATTTCTTTATAATTTTAACCAAATAGTCTAGTGAAAATTTCCAGGGCATGGTAGATCAAGCCAGAGTGACTTTTTCATTTACATCTTAATGGAGTCTACTCCAAGTAAAGTTAATTGAAGAACATGCATAAAGATTTGTTTGCTCTGTGGACAGATGCAATGGAAAAATGTGTGTAAAGCTGTACACTAGAGCATGAATATTGATGTGAATGGGAAAGTAAATTATTATGGGAAAGTCATTTCTTATGACATGCACAATATAGTTTAAATTCCATGGAGGGAAAAACATATATGCAATTTCATACATTCCTTAATTTCATGTAAGAGACAGCAGTGATGTGATTAAGGAACTAATATACTCTTTGTTTCCCTATTGTGCTTCCTGCAGTGTTTCTCTATTTCTAGTTCTAAATTGCTGATTCTCAACCGTCAAGGTGGACAGCCTCAACGAGGTGTGCAGTATATCCTTGAAGCCTCTACGAATATTATGTCTTTCCTTTCCCCTTGCATTTTCCCCATGTCTTCATTTGAAGCCATGTGAATACAGAGCATTTACTTTGAGGGACCATAAGCAAGCAAGGTTGGGGTCATTTGCTGGAGCTCGAGGTGTGCGAGTGTTTTCCTGCCAGCTCCTTGGCCACAGCCCACCAAAAGATAGATATGTCTTGAGCAGTGTACACCTGTAAAGGGAGATGAGGGGCTGCCAGCTGGGACTGCAGGAATTTGAGGGAGATGGGAAAAGTGTGGGTATTGACCTGTTTGTGGACATGAAACTAGGAGAAAGAGATCCTCAAATGATTTAATTGAAGAAAAGGGGTCCAGACAAAAAAACCCAAACCAACCAACCAACCAAAAAAACCCAACTTGTGAAAAGTGTTTAGTCTGCTATATTTTGGGATAATTCCTTTCAGAGAGCCTACTGCTGACTCTGGACAGCTTAGGACTCAATTAGCTTGTCTAATCATAAGATCTAGTGCCAAAGGTAAAGATGCTTTGACTCCAGCTGTCATTGCAAGAGAGCACAGATGTCTTTCATATACCCTATGTTACATCTGGCACACACACACACACACCCCTTGGAAATATCTGAGATAATCTGTAACCTCTAAAATGGCACTAGACACCTATTTTTAGATGTTTAGAGCTTACTGGATGGGATTTGGTTTGAGACTAAGACACCTGAATACGTACGTATACATGTAGCTGTTGACACGTCCTGGGTAGGTAAATCCCAGTAACAGACTATAGGATTCAAATCAGTTGCCAAAACATTGTGTGATTTGAGATACCCTTCAGGTTATCAGAGACATCCACATGGGGCTGGCAGAGGTGACATAGTCCTGAGACCTGAGTGGCTGGAGGCCAGGTGGGACTCCTTATGCCTTGGAAATTCCAACACCCAGCTTTGTTTAGCCAGGCAAATAGTGACTGCTATTCAGTATTCGGTGAATACTGTTCCTAAAACATAATTTCAACTATTTCAACTAAACGTGTCAACTAAAACATCATCAACAACTAGCCAATGACGCTTTGTATCATTTTGATGTTCTCCCACTTATAAATATAGTGTTGCTATTCACATTATTGCCAAAGATATGTTCAGAAAAAAAAAACCCCAAAAAAACACCCCCCCACCCCCCCAAGATGTATTTGGCATGGTTACATAAATTGAGGCAGAAGTGCAATGCCATAGGTGCTTGGGGGAAATGTCAAGCTTGCCAATCCCATGGACCTCCAGACAACCAGAAAGCAGTGAAAACATGATTAGGTTCCTTGGTTTTTAGCTATACCATCTGCAAAGCCAAGAAAGAGTCCAACCTAGAAGTGCCAAGGTAAACCACACACCACGTGAGAATTGCCATGGGCAGAACAGAGCCAGAGGGAAATGTTTTGTGTCACTCTTAAGCCATCACAGTAGCAAGCAGCGTCCCCTTCCTCCCCGGTCCCAGTCATATGCTTCTGCTACTTCCTCGTACTGTCTCTGGGACTTATCTGATCCCATAGAAACCAGATTTAGGGAGCTAAGCCAGCAGAAAACTGACATTTGCAAAGAAATGAATAATGACAACTAAGTAAACAAATACTTCTTTGTCAGTTTAGTGAGCTGAACCAGTTCACCCTGGAGGTAGGCAAGTGCCAAAGCCAGCAGAAAGGGAGAAGACTGGAAGAACAGTAAAAATGAGATGCTTTTTGTCGCAGCTTGCTTTCAGGTAGACTAAAGTGTAACATGTATCCCTATTCTCAGATGGATGGTTTTGTTGGTTTTAAAACAATTCTGGACCATTGCAATGTCAACACTACGCTTAAAATGCAGCTAGACTTACCTTTTCCAGTGGAAGCATACTTCGAGTAATACAAAAATAGGTTTTTAATTTTTTTTAGTATTTTTATTTTATATAATTTTATTTTAATGTTTTGATATTTTATCATATATAAAAATAAAAATAAATTTAAAAAATGTTTTCCTCTTACAGATCTCTAATGTACAGCATGTTATGAAAGCTGCTGAAAATCCTGAGTCACTGGAATGCCAGAGCATGTAAGTGATGGAGAGATGGGATGGGGAGTCCCACGGCATGCCAAGCTCAAAGCCCAGCCGCTGCAGTTGCCCTTTGCAATGGCGCTCCCCCGCCTCGCCAGAGCTGCCCTAAAGGTATGTGGAGCGTGAGTGTCACAAGCTTGCTTCTCTTCTGAACAGCTGAAAAGACAATAGAAAGCTCTGTACGCAAGTAAGCAGATAGCTCCTCGCACGCCTAACGAAGCTGTGTGCAAGGAGGGTGTCCAATTTATCACGCTGCTTCTTCACAGCAATGCGTAGCTGAGCTTCACATTTGTTATATTTTGCCTTTGCACTCCTGCAAGTTTTTCGCTTTAGAAATTGCTATGGATTCCCTTTCAAATGTTTGTTTCATTAGCACACAGATCTAATAAGACTGAGTCAACAGGCTCAGAGCTGCTAATCTAGCCCTGTCAGATATGACGTTCTACAAACAGGGTGTCCAGTTTCTTTGACAGGAGCTGGATTTGTCAGTTACCGACAGTTCGGTTGCTTCGGTTGCTTTATGCAATCTCCTAACAGCTGAAAGAAATTGGAAACAGTAAGTAACCTTTCATTTAGGACAAAGATTAGAGTGGCAGAAAGGAAGAAAGAAACAACAGGATTGAAGATCGTGTTCTATTTTAGATTTTGAACTGAAAAAAATGGAAATTTAAGTCTGTAACCGAAGTATACTGCCTGTGGTTTTGCTGTCTCCACAAACTCTGCGGCTGCACTGGGATCTTTTGGGTATCCCCACTAACTCAGCTACTTTAGGCACCTCGAATAGCTGTCTGTGAAGGAAGACTACAGAGAACTCTGCTCCCAAACTTAGGTCCTCAGCATCACACCTCAGTTAGATGCCTCAGGTAGTCTTAAGCAGATGGTGTGAAAACCTTCTTTTGCATCTAAGTCAGCCAGTGGAGCATTTGAAAACACATGTACTAAGAGACCATCCAAAAGTGAAATGGAGAAGTAGGGGTCACTGCAAACCGTGCAGTCTCCAGCATTTGCATCTAAACAACAGGCGCTCTGGTGGCACAGAGTTAGAAGAAATATCCTTCTTTCACCGGACTACATAAAATTGATAGAAAGAAATTAGCAGTAAAGAGTTTCCAGATCAAGGCTGGGCCTCTTGGGGGTAACAAAGTAGACACTGAAAGATACACACAGCATTTCTGCGATCGGGTACCATGCTTTGCTAGGTTACTGAAGACATTACAAGTAATGTATTGTGGAGTTGTACCCATATACACCATTAAAGCTATTCCAGTGTGGCACAGAGCGAGCGAGTTGAGGTCATAATATGCCAGCTGGAGAATATTAGGGAAAAATGTTCCTTCAATTTCTGCTTAATGTTCTGGTGAAAATAAAGAAGCCACTTGCTTGTACTGTGGATATGTTTACTTGCACTACTTTGTAACTACCCTTCTCTGACTTACACTGCTCCCTGTAATATCTCTTGCCATTTCCCATCCTTGAATTTCTCACAGACTTTTCAGGAAGGAGCGCTTTATTTCTATTATGTTTCTTTTGCAAGGGAAAAAAAAAAAAAAAAAAAAAAGATGTAATTAACTGTAGCAAGATGTTACTGTAGTTGTTTTGGGGTTTTATTTTTATAATGAAACTATGTTAGAAGGAAAAATTATATAAACACATAAGCCGCATTTGGCAATGGTCTACATAAAAGTTTTATGGAGACAAAACCCTATAGGGTTCTTTTAGAGATAATTATTCCAACATGCAAATTAAAATTGTGCATTATTCATTTTTTGTCAAATAATTTTCATTTGCTTTGCTGCTCTTATAATAAAAATCTGCCAACAGGGTTTCCTCTTAACTCATCTAAGGAAGCCTGTGAAGAACACTCCATATTTAACTCTCTTTTAGATCACTGTGGCTTGAGAATACTTTTAATCTCTTTTCCATTTATAACTGTACTGCTTGACCTTTTTGCAGCAAGGTGTCTTGTATATAAAATGTCAAAGAGAGGATTATAGACATGGGACAAAGATATAGTTTAATTAAAAAAAGTCCTGTGAGACTGAAAAAGGTTACTGGCCCAGATCACAAATATTTAATGCCAGATTACTATTTATGATGTTAAAATAACAAAAAAAGGGTTTATGGGTAGCTTGTAATTGACCAACCTTTACAGGTGCATATGATAATATTAAGCTTCAAGTAATAACTTTCATATTAGCTTGGAAATTAGTTTTAAAAATTTAAGAAATATATGCTTAATGTTGGGGGGTTTTTTTGTGTTATAGAACTATCTTTACAAAATGAAGTAAGTTAATGGTTTAAAGACTGTTTCTAATTCAAAATGGTGCTGTAGGAGAACATAAAATAAAGTGTGGGGTTTCGCAATTTATTCGTGTGTTCATTAGTTTCAGTCTCTGACATTTAGGCATGGATGGGAGCATGTGTTTGATACTGAATGAATGGTTGAGGAAGACCAATCTAGATTTGTTGCTGATTTTACCTGCAGAAACAGCGAATACATTCCAAAGCTCCACAGTCCTTCCAGGCTTCTCCAGTTCACACTGTGGGATAACGTGATGGGACAGTCATTTTTGTAGTTCAGAGACAAAGGCAAGCCCATGCGCAAGTATTCCCTGAAAGATCACAATTTACCAGTTTAATCAAAAAGAGTTTATGATGGCACCAACTGGATTTTGGCTCAAGGTTGGGTGTTAACAGAACAATGATTCAGCCATGGAGAAACAAGAAGATGTTAAGCCTGATTTTAAGAGAAAGAAAGCACCCACAGATCTCTCTGTCTTTCATTGACAAATTCATGGAGACATCAGAGAAAAACTGGCACAGCACTTATGCAACTATTTCAGTTAAGGTAGTAAATGCACTGTGTAGGGCTAGTTTGCACATCTGACAGGTTGATTTTTATTTGTGAATATAATACCAATTATGGAGTTTTGTTTAAAGTCATTATGTAAAAGCTTGTGAAAAAACAAAGATGAATTATAATATAGAATTGTATTGAGTCTAAATATTTTTAGGGGAAAGTGAGGAAAAGGGTAAGATAAAAAAACCTTCTGCATAGCAATGGGAATCAGATTCTGATATAAATATCTACAGCTGGATTTGAATACATGTAGAGATATTTAGAATATCATTAGAGAAAAATAGTACCAGAATTCCCATGAGAACCCCCATGTCACCATGGGGCACTCTGGAATTCCCAGGTACTGAATGAAGAAAAAATCCTGCTAAGAAGCAGCACTTAGTTATGTCCTGCTATGCCAGGCAGCTCATATCAATCAAGACAGTAAGTGCAGAAAGTAGGGGTAAAGACAGGACTGGCAATGAGGATGAGGATTTGGAGAGCAGATTGACCAAAACATGGTGAAAGTATCTACTCAAGTAGTTAACGCTTTTTCTATGAAGGGATCCAATAATTTCTACCTTACAGTTCCGAAGAACTGATAAATGAAACAACAGGTATTCCAAATAAACCTACGTGGTTACTGCCCGGTTGGAGAGCAGCATTGCAGTATTTCAGGGGGTGGTGGGGTGTGGGGAATTGAAATGAATACCTGAAGAAATTTTAGCCTGGTCTTACAGTTACCCAAGGCTACTAGAATAAATGGCCAAATGTTGTTAATTAAAGACACGTGAGTAAACAGAAAATGTAATATGCAGTACGGATTTTCAAGGAGAATCACGGTAGAAAAACCTGGTATCTTCCTTTGATCAGATAACAGATTTTATGAACAAGGGAAGCAAGATGGATCTCATCTAAGAAGAAGTCATCAGTTCAGCACTGTGTCACACAGAAGTTGTTAGGTAAGACAGAGAAGGCGGGCATTAGCACCAAAGCAGTAAAGCAGACAGGGAAATGGCTGGGATGTTCTTGGGTCGTTGTTAACACAGTCATGAAAGATGAGTTTGGAAAACACTGCATTTGAGTTCCCTGATATAACAATTAAAAAAGGAAACGACCGGATGTTTTCAAAGTAAATAATATAAGATATGAAGTTATTTATTTGAGGGTCAGTGACAGACGTCCCTCCCTCATCCCACCTGGGACAGACTGCAGGGTGCACTTCTGCTTCTTAGGGCTCCCAGGCTGTTGGGTATGCTGGAGCGGAGACCTTCAGCAACTACCAGTGTTACAAGTGTCCATGTAAAATAGCTGCTAATTAGCGCACAGACCTCAGCTGCATTCCCAGACACTCTATTACCAAGTTACTGTCATTTCCTCTGGGTCAATGAATATTGATTAAAACCAGCATTTGCTGCCGGGCAGTTTACGCAGCTCCTACCCTGTCTGTTGGCAGCAGGTTATTCCGTTTTTACCGGCTTACCTCTCCCATGTACCCAGAGCCTAATGGATCACTACGATGCAGGGCGCAGACAGGCTGGACATTGCAATACTTGGCGCTCTTGCCTCTTTGTCCTTCTGAGGATCCAACCCCCAACACCTGTACTTCAGACAAAGAAATGGACAAATCAGAGTGTTTTATTACTACACGTATCCAGATTTTCAATCAGTGTAGACTGTTAGTGGTCAAAGGTTTATCAAGTTAGGTATGAATCTGAAAACAAATATTATGCTGTTTTTACATTCCAAAATATTTGGTATGTTGGCAACTTTTAGTAAATATTTTGTAAAAGTAGAACTCACTGGTATTACTATTTGCTTTCCTTGATCATAGAGCTATATTAAAACACACAAACCCCTTCACTGCTAACAAGCATGCTGCAGTCATATAGCTTGGCCTTTCCCTTATTCCCCTGTACTCTTTCCTTCTCTTCTGAAAGAAAATGAAGACTTCAAACGTGTTATGAAAGGAAATACATTGAGCATCACCAACTGCAGTGAACCTGTGGGTTGTGTCAAATCCAGCCTACGTCACCAGATGAACGCTTTAGATTTCTCACCTGTGGCATCGTCACGCTGTTACCACTCCCCATCCCGTGAGACACATGGGCTGATCCTGTAAACCTGGCAGGGGCAGAGCTGACGTTGACTTCACTGTTTGCAGGCTCCATATGTTTTTTTCCCCAAATATTTACTTGGCTTTGAATAGTAATAACAGAAAGGACTAGATTTTGCCAGTTTCTGTTGAACTGCAATAGGATATAGAGTAAGAGTTTCCCACAGTATATTTATCAGCAAAAATTTATTCCCAAATAGTTTTGGGTTTTTTTCTAGAATGGGATTTCTCACATACAGAGCCACGAGTCCTGCCTAAGCATGTAGATAATGACAATGATCTTCAGTACCCTCCTTTCCAATATTCTTTTCATGACTTTAAAACCTGGCTCTATAAATCATCTATAAACAGAATTTGGTGCAGTGATGCCCCTTTGAATCAGCAGAGGGCCTGGAAATACGTTCTTACAAAATGGATGTTGTTCATTCACTTCAAAAGGTGCCTTGAGCGGTATCCTCATGTGGCAGGACACTCAGTCAGGGTATATAGACCCAGGGTATGGTTTCACGTTACAGCTAAACTGAATCTAGGGCTTGATTCCAGTAAAAGCAGGCGATGTCAGTCCCTCTCCCGCCTACTCTATTCCTTCCTCCCCTTGCCTCTGCTCCCAGCTGCTTGATCTTTTCCTCCTTTGCGTCACTCTGATACTCATCTGATCACACGGTAGGCTGGGTCAATCTACTAACTCATGTAATTTATTTTTTTTATTATTCGGTTGGTATTCCGCAAGATATTTCTGCGGTTTTAATGCATTAAATTGGCCCATCAGGCCACCCACTGAGCATTGGCTTGAGCTGGTGGGAGCCCACAGCTGGGCTCCAGCCCACAGTGTGTGTGCAGGGAGAGCAGGGGTGCAGCGGAGGGCAGCGAGACCCCCACTGAGGTAGTGAGGAGCCAGTACCTGTCACCACCACCCCATAATATGTAGCTGGAGGCACAGCTTTTGCAGCATTTGACATCACGCTCAGCTTGGCACTTGTTCTACTCTGCCCTTGAGTTCCCCTTGAACTTGCTTGCACATCCCTCCAGATTTTCTTTTCAACAGAGGATTGATTGGATGACAACTGGATATACAGTGTGTACATCTGAAAAGATGCACGAGGGAGGGTCATCAACACTCTGCCCTTTGTATTTTTCTGATAGTTGTAACTGTATCCCAGACCTCGGAAGCTGTAGCATGTGACACACTTAGAGACCGAGATGCCTTTAGCTCCAGAGTGGGTAAGCACTCTATGCAGTACAAATTTTAGATCTGCAAATTTAAAAACTAAAACATTTTCAGGCAGGTTCACATTTCCTGAGCAAAAGTAATTTAAATTCTCAGGGCTGGTCTTGAACTGCAAGCAGACTCACTTAACTTGTTATGTGCCCAGTAGCTATTGACAAAGATATTACTCACTGTTTTTTTTCTTTCTTTTTTTCCAGAGAAATCTTCCTTATCTTCCTGTGTCTTTTGCAAGTACTATTTTCCATAATCCATCAGATTTCATATTATCAGATTGTTTGAAGATGTATGTTCAGATTTCTTTGCTTGCTTAGCAGTATGTAAACACCGGAGACCTCAGTTAGATTTATATGACAAAGGAAGTGACAGGATCTCTTTGACGAAGCTAAGCAAGAAGGCTAAAGTATTAGACTTCTGGAGGATGTATGTTGAAATTAGTGGTTAGGACCCACCCTCCACCAGTGGCACAGTAGATGCACAGGCTGATTTAACCCTATAGCCAGTGTGTAAAGCCAGGGGGGGATCCTGACAACCTGTTCAAAATCTAAAACTAATGTCTATCAAGATTTTTGCCTCAGATCTGAGAGCTGCCCCAGCTGTCCTGCAGGATTACATCACCTTGTAGAAGTTGTGACTCAAAATGGTGACTCACTAGGTCCTTCTCCTTAGTCCTGAGCAGAATTTACTACGCATTCTAGCTGATTATATGTACATACATAATATATTTAAAAAATAAATACAGATAGGATGTAATTAATAAACACAGAGAGTATTGTGCAGTTATTTGCAATTTTAATTGTCCACTTGGAATTTGTAGGTATTTAAATAAATTATTTGGGAGTAGAGATGGTTACAGTCTTCTTGCTGAAGATAAGAATACAAATTGTTGTATCTCAGAGTTATCACATCTACAGTTCTGGGAGTGACATATCTTCTCTTACATGGGTGAGAGTTATCTCAAGGCACTTTGTTACTGACCATGTGAGCAAAGCTGCATCATCTGCACATCACTAGACTCGGTGCTCCTGTAGGTTTACTGACAGCGCTATTGCAGATAAGCAGTAAAACATGCACGATGTAGTATTATATCATATCATATTGCTATTGCCATACATATTGTTATTGCCATGTAGCTGCTACTGCTTCTTCAGGTGAAGCCATCCAACCATTTGCCTGGCATCTTCTGCCTCTGTACTGGAAGTTTTCTAATACCATAAGCAATTGCTTGTTAAACAAACTGAAAACAGACCTTGAAGTGTACTATTTTCAAGTTAGGTTTTGAAACCTATATGATCAGCTGCTTTTCAGGGTCACCGAACACTCTTTTATGATGTAGCAATATGTTCTATCATATAAGGAAATATATTTTAAAATGTTAACAATTTATAGCACCACAAAACCAATTTATCATAACATTACTGGCTCTCAGAAAGTTTATTTTTCCTTGAAATAAACTTGAAAAACACCATTAGGGATCCTAGATCCTAGGTTGTGAAATTCCAGGAGCCATGGAAAATGTAAGAAAGGATAAAAGATACCTTTTTCTGGTATGCTCTGAGCCCACCAGATTGCTCTGCCTATACAAAGGAGCTTAAAAAGGGTCATATTTGGCCAGCTGGGAATCCCTGCTATACTGTCCATATGTTTTAACAGGTGGAAGGGTTGCTCAGCTCTTTGCTCTTCTGCTTGGAAGGGTGAGATTTGGAGAAGCCCGAAGGGTGACCACTGGGCTGGAGCAGTTCCAGCCCTCTGAAGCTGCAGCAGATAGGGTAAGGCAGAGGCATGCACAGAATCAATCTTTAACTCCTTTGCAGAGGAGAGAAATAGTTCCTTCAGGGGGCATGGAGAGCAGTTAAACAGGCTCCTGCTCTCTATCTCTTTTCAGTAACTCTGCTGGGAACTCAGAGAGATAGCTTAATTGGTCCTCTCTGCTACACTGATATAAATAATAATAAAATCCATGCTTATTTGTTGTATAGTTTGAGATCAAATTTCTACAAAAAAGCATCAAAATCATATTCACTGTTGTAGTTTTGTTTTCACTATTCATGCCCAATGGACTGAATGAAAGACATACAGAGGGAAGGAGGGAGAGAGAGAAATGGAAACCAAGTAAATACTGAGAAAGTGTGTCTAGTAAAGTCCTTGCAAACTCTCATGGTCAACAACACGAAAAAGCACACAGGAAACCTAACAAGCACACACGTGAAAATGACCTCGTATTTATGAGAAGCCAGATAGAGGAGAATATGGCTTTGCATTTGCCCTGCTGCCGTTTACATTTGCTGCAATTTTAGTTTGCTGTACTTACTAATATGAGATTCTTGGAGCAAACAAGCAAATAATTTGCACCTCCATCTATGACAGGCAGCAACTGCCATGCAACTGAAGGGAGAGTTCATACTATAAGCATCTGAGGACAGTATTTCCAGGGGAACCTCTCAAGACTCATCACTGCTCCTCAGACGGAGAGGAAATTACAGGCAAACATTCATAAGCAGTTGAATAGCAACAAAAAGCCTAATAAATAAGAACTTCCTTAGCCCAGGTAAATTTAAGACTTCATGGTTATGCAAAGGGCCTTTGCAACAAATCACGACAGGCTTTCAGTATTTTTAATATACCTATTGTAGAACCAAGGAACTTCAAGATGTAGAAGAATGTAGTTACAGTTTTAACGGGGTTATGAAGGTAATAAGTTCCATTTTTAACCCATTAGAAGTGGAATACATGACCTTTCTTAACACGTTTTCCATCAGCTTCAAAGGAAATTTAAAATCTGACAGAATTCTAAATTTCTGGTGATGCAATTTTGCACATCTATTTTGAAGGAAAGTTGGAAATTTTGAAAGCTTTCATGCAAAACCTGACCTATAGGAACTCTACCCCCAAAAGAAGAAAACAGTAAACGGTGTGTCTTTAGCGACACTGGCTTTTCCTCTCCCTTGAAGAAAATATGGCACCTGGCTGTCACAACAGTTACAGATCTGTCAGGATGTGTAAACTGGAAACAACCAGAGAAAGAAAACAGTGATGAAAGGGATGCCTACAGTTTCTGACCATTGAGCTGCTTCTCTGTCTTCCTGGGCTTTTGAACTCTTGGTGCGCATTAAGGACTTGGGAAGCTCAGAGCTCCAGTTGTAGAGATGGCACATGAGGCTCCTTGGACAGGCAGGAATAATACCATTGCTGTCTACGCAGCCCTTGCAACACTTGGTCTCCTTAGGCAAAAGGCTCACTAGCTACCTCTAGTCCTCAGTGACCTCCAAAATAAACTTCTAGGAAACCAAGTAGATTTTAGATGGAAAACCTGCTGGTGTTTCAGAAGAGGTTTACCCAAATGTACGTGCTCCTATATAACCACTTTTGCTTAAAAGCAGTTTTCCAGGATGAAGAAAATCCTGAAAGTACTAACCAGCTCCCTTCAGACCTATGACAATGCAGTCAGCTGGACTCTGCTGAAACAGTGACTGAGCAGTCAGGGATAAAAATAAAACCCTGGTTCACGTTTCATTCAAGTTCACTGAGAAAGATTCAGGATATGCTGAGTAAGCAGTGTTTGACCACTCAAAAGTGGCTCTTTTATGTGACTTTTTTACAAACTACTCTGCTGATAATTAATATGACTATTAAATGAGAGTCAGAGGCTGCAGTTGTTTAGGTCTAGGCTAATAGTCCTGTTATCAGTGTTTTGTGCCTATCAAGGTTTTTTTTCCTTTAATATCTTGGGAACAGGAAGAACTGTTCCTGTTCCAGTAATATGTGATTTTATCTGATTCCCAGGATCATTTTTAACGAGCTGTTCTACCATACCTAGTGGAGGGACTAAATGCATTTATTTTGTTGATATACTTTGCTGCTGTACTGCGATCAGGTGCTCATGCCAGTTTCATTACTTTTTGTAAGTCATTTATGCAGACAACTATACGCTGCAGCTAATTCGTTTGCAGAATCTAGCAGCAGTGGCAGGAATTGATTTTTAGGGTCTTATTTTACTCCTGATGGTGGGACAGAGTACACAGTTGTACACCATTGCTCACACAGTTCAGGGATGTCCTAACAGGCCCTTTAGGGTTATGTCTTGCTCTTGTCTCCTTCTCAGCATATTTGGCCTGCAGGAAACATTCAGGAATATTGTGAATTGGCAATCACTATGTATAAACATATTATCAGACTAGCATGTGAGTGTCCATGTTAGCAATGATGAAGAGGTACGTTTCTCTCTAGGCAAAGGCTGTTGGCATTTCCAGCTCTGATTAAGCCAGTGATGCAGGGGTTAATGCCCAGAGCTGTGGACGGTGGGTTTGAGGTGCTCCCACCACGATGTGTGCTAGAAAACACAAAGCCTCTCGGTTTGATTACTCCCATTCTCTCTTTTCAGACTCTAGACTCTTCTAGACTGTATTTTCTGACAGACACCTTCCGAGCAGAGAAAGCTCAGGTTTTGCATCCATAACACCTAGTAAGAGCACGGACTAAAGGGTTGGATGATTTGACACTACTAAGTGTGTATTTTAAATACATTCAAGAGCAGTCAGCATTTTTTTCCTGGGTAATACCCAGAGGACATGTAGCTAGGTGGGATTCACATGCTACCAGCCTAAGCATTAGCATGCTTACCATCCCAATGCAGATGACTTTCTGACCCAGAAGGTCAGACTGCCTCCTGGTCAGTTGGTCACCAGTCAGACAAAAGATGTTGGAATAGGCTGTTCTTTGATCTTTCTGAGGTCTCCAGGATTTCTGCTAATTTCTAGCTCTGGTCATGCCTTAAATCATGATGGTATTTTTCTCTGGAGTCCTTGAGTTACTAACTGCTAGTATGTCATCAATTTCATTTCTACCTGTGTTTTTCTTATCTTCCACATATTTCAACAGTTTTGGCTTACATACTATCTCATGGCTCAAAAATGTTTTAGAACAGGTAAACTAATGTCACATAGCTGTGCAGCACAAAAACGGGTGGTGATTCATAGGCAACTGCACCACAGGGTCTTTCACCTCTGTTACTCAGCACACATTTTCACTCCTTTTCAGGCAGCTTCCAGGTGGACCTTTTCTTCATGAAGAAGAACAGTGTTGCTGATGTTCTCCAGGCCCATCCCATTCAGTCCTGAATGCCCATCTGGTGACTTTAAGCAAGAAAAGCTAAACAACGGTTGAAGTGGCCATCTTCAGAGACATAAGATAAGGCAGAGTGGACACTGGTGGCATGGTGGAATGTACTGGAGAGATCCTGTATGTACTGTCCTCAGATGACCATACCATGCTCATGTGTTTCATGCTGTGTTCCTAGGGCAGAACAAGTAACTTTGCCTTCATATCACAAAGGTGGGCAATTGCAACAGTCTGTTCTCTAGATGAATTCTAGAGACCACTGAAAAGATCCAACTTATCTAAAGCAGTTCTTGCCTTTTATGTGGGAATGGCTAGCATGATCACACAGTCTCTGTGCCACACATCTTTGTTTCTGCATAGTATTTGAAATCAAATATCTTATTGACCACTTCTGCCAGCTCTTTTCTTTTGGAGAAGAAATAACCGCATTTCTCATGGAAAGTCCTTGCCATGGGAATTGTCACCTCCTCTGTAGCTCAGATTTGTAGCTCAGATAAAAGTCACATTTACTTACTCTAGGTTTTCCCCAGCCTGGGCAAACAGCCAAACAAGAAAGAAAGATAGCACTAGGATGGTTTGGTTTGTGCCAGTTTCTGATAGTGGTTATTCTAGAGTCTTGATAACTGCAAAAGTCATAAACAGAGCAATGGTCACGGTGATAATAAAAACAAAACAAAACAAAACAAAAAAAACCCAAACAAAATTGCAAGCGAATTTTTAGAGACTACTTGGAGTTCACTTCAGGACAAAAAAGAGCAACAAATGTTACGTGATTGCATGGGTTGCATAAAAGCTTTTAAGTGTAAATCTCTTTAAAGACTTTCCATATGGGGAAAATGTCAGTTGGGAGGACCTAGGTAAGTGTCATGGACTCTGTGGAATGTAGTCATCGACTTCACTTGGTGAGTTGGATGGCTTCCCAGCTATCAGTAATTCCACTGTGGCCTGAGACAAGAAATGAAAGAGAGAAGCTGCTATATTTGGCATAAGCCAAACACAACCTGAGCCATCAGAGCAACAAGGGGGTCTTTATGGGGACAATTTCTGTTGCTTCCAGACAAATAACGGGCTTGAAGTTCACTCGGAAGTTTTACCTCTGAGGTTCCCACCCTCCAGGTTAGCCAAGCTTTTTAAAATTGATCCTACAGATAGGCTTGAATAACTGCCTCTTCCAACAGCAGATGGGCAGTCAAAGGCTCTTGGGCAACCAGTCCTGGCAGCAAAGGATATACAAATTCTGGCTCTGAAATTCTTAGATAAAGTATAGGCTTCAGCAATTATCACTGAAGAAGGTGGAGGAATTAAGAGTAAGAACCGTAATTCAGGCCAATTTTAAAAAGATATCAGATCTCCAAAGAATTAATGATGTGTTTCAATTTTATTCCTTTTCACTGAAATCGTCTGCATATTTTTATCCATTGCACTGTTCCTGTACACTTCTTGACCAGCATTTTGTTATGGTAACCAAGTATAATCCTATCTGATGCTCAAATCTTCTTACCAATGATGTCTAAAGACCTATGGAGAATGAGGTATTAGGATATAATATATGGGACAATTTTCATATTAAACACAGAAATTCTCCACTTCCGAGATGGGAAATAACACAGCCTAAAAAATAATTTTATATGCTGTACACAAAGTTTTGGTTATTATAGATCGGCATACACCCTCGAAGCCAATGGAGCGACTCCAATTAGCAATAGTTAAGGAATGTATTGTTCTTCAATTGAGTATTTATTTTTTGGGGCATTATACGCACTTTATGTCATACTCCAGCAACCTGTGTATCTTCTGCCACTCATATGGCCCCATGTGCCATCTAGTGGAAAAGGTCAACCTTAAAAGACACTGTCAACCTGGGCTAGGAGGGTTTACAGTGGAAAATGAAAATAAAAAAACCAACCCAATCCTTACGAAAAAAAGTCTTTTTATCTGAAGAGCAACACATATGATAAGTAGAGGAGAAGGATAATATTTGACAATTTGGAACTGATAGGAAGATTATTTCCAGTATAAATAAACACCTTGCGGTGTTTAACTGCATAGACAGCAATACGGTCTGAGGGACAGAAGAACTTGTTATTCTAATTCTAGTGATTAGTCTTGATTCCATAATGGTATCTGGAGGACAAGGATGCAAAGATAAAACATAAAAATAGAAAAGTACAGGTGGAATGCAGAATCTGAGTGATCTTGAAGGAAGTAGTAAAAGCAGTTCCGAGAAACGATGACAACTTTACTATTCTCTGAAATGCAAATGTAAAAAAACCCAGTGAAAAATAAATGCAGCAAATTACACTAACAATTATTTCATGCTTTAAAAAAAAATGGGTTTCAGGTTTTTGTTCTTTTTCTTCCATTTCATTTTCTATCTCCAACTAGCCAGCTGCAGAGATCTATTTTCTTTCATTTTTTTTCTCATTGTAGAATACATCTCCTGCATCTTCCTTCTCTCTTCAGAGTCTTTCCTCTGTTTTGGAATGGCTTATGGCTGTTCTTCCTGATCTGCTCTCGCTATCTTAGTCTCACTTTCTTATACTTTAGAGTAAGACTGTGACTGCAGACCTAGTTCACCTGTATCAACTACCAATGATTCCTACGGAATTCTTCTTCACAGACACTTTTCTGAACAAACTTTCTCTTGACATTTAAGTTGTGGCAGCAGCTCCTACTGTACTAGAAACACATGGGATACTAGTAAGTTCAGGCAAGTCAGACAGGTCCTTTCCATGGAGCCAGGACATGGAAGCAGTGCCCTTAGCATCACATGCTGGGAGGAAAGTTTTACCTCCAGCTAAAGCTTTTGTTCTGAGACCAGGCAGGCAAAAATTTGTTGCTGCTTAAAGCAGAGTGAACTGAGATCCCCTGTCAATGAAATTTTGGGCAAGTTCAGTACATTCTCTATGGTTTTGCATGCTTGAGTCTTAGATACAAGCTATTGGCATGGATATTTGTGGAGGTAGTGGAATTAGCGCTATAAACAATAAATATTTTTCCCCTCCTATTTAACAATCTCAAGCCATTTGAATGACTAAAAAAAAAAAAAAAAGGGGAATAAAAAAAAAAAGAGCAACAAGGATCAAGAAACCAAATGTGGGCCCTGACTGTTCCCACTTCTAACACCCGTGTGTATTCACTATATGTGTTGCTGCTGCAATTTCAGTTGCAAGGTCTGTTTCATTACATGCTACAAAAGCTGACCTGGAAAATATAGACAGAGACAGGAAAAAGTGATTGTTAGCAACTTCTGTCTCAGCAAACATATAAAGAATATTGAGATAAAGAGTGTATCCTGCCCAGTCTAACAGCATAGCCCTGTCAAGTAAGTCTCAGCATCACTGACAGCCTCAGAGCTATGGGAACTTCTCAAAGAAAACATTCCCCAAAATCTTCCACAGTGGAAAGTGTCAGTCAGCTGAAATACAGGACTTACTGATTCCCGTCCTCTTGTTTCTCTCTTAATGGATGTCTTCTCTGGCTTATCTATATGACTTCATACACTAGCATCAAAAAGACATTTGCAGAACAACCTAGCATTACATTTCTTAGCCTTCTGATCCAAGACAGGCCTTTCATCAACAAAGAATATCATAACATGAATGGATTTTTCTGGAAGAAAAAACACTCCTGCAAAGTGTAGAATTTAAATTATTCTAATTGTATTGCTAAAGCAGTTCTGTATATTCTCTGGCCCTGCCACTCACTGCTTTAAATAAGGGTACTTCAAGTCTGTGAAATGTGTATAGATACTGCAAAAAAACCCCTGAGCCGTGCAGGTTCAGTGAATACTTGCGTGCTAGTATCCAGTGGAAGAGCTGAATGATGAGGGAGGGGGGCTATGCAGTCAATTTCTTCAAGTGCATGCAGCACATTAGCTGATGCTAATCAGGGATCTAGATCTTCCTTCTTGCTCTCAACAAATTGTTCATGTTTTCTAGCTCTCTGTGTGTGTATATCCATATATCTATATATAGCTCAGTCGCACCTGTAGAGCTTTTCCAGGTTATTCCAAAAGTGTGTTCCCCAAAAGACATGCCCATATAATACAGTGTATTCCTTTCTCCTTATACATCATTGGTACATCATGCTAATTTCTAATCCTAAAATCAGGGAGAACATAATACTACAACTGCCCATGCTCATGAGGATGGGAAAGATGCTAGCCCACCTTGGGACCAAGAAAAAGCATGAAATAAATCAGAAATATAACTAGATTAATTTAGGATAGAGTAATTAAAAGATAAAGTGCATGAATATTAGGTTATAAAATTATTGGCATGAATTTATTAAAACACACTTCAGCAGTCAGAGCAGAATAAAAGCTAATTTGCAACTGGGTGTAATGGGCTTGGAATCAGCTTTAGTATTAGAAGAAAGTTCAAATACAGTAGGAAGGAAATGTAATACAATAAAGCAGTGACTCAAGGGGCTGATTGGGATAATGAAATGCATTTCAATGAATTCTGATGGGCAAAGTATTATTACAGCTGAGCTTATAAACAAGAGAGGAATAGATGAAATTTGCAACAATGGTACTATATTGTCACAGTGACTTTTATTACTATAGAAATTATTTCAAAGTGTGAAAGGTACTGTACTTCGTGTTCCAATAACTAAAGTGACTGTCTGTTGTGCTGAGCTTTGATGTTTACCAGCATCCAAAGTACAGACTTTGTGTTTACTCCTCCACAGAACTGCTAATGCTCTATTCACCTCATCAGCTGTGAGTCTCCTCTGCGTGCTAAGACCACAGAGCAGACGTTCTGCCCATCTTTTAATAAGAAATACAGGAAGGCTGTGGAAGTTTGCTTTTTTGCCTGCTCTGTGGGGGCCTCCTGTGGCCTGAATTAGATGGCTCCTTCTCTTACAGCAAAGCAAAAATAACTCTTGACTTACAGTTTGTGGAAACACCATGGCTACTGCCAAGATCACAGAGCAGTCATTTGCTCCTTGTGCATTTGGAAACATTACGAGTTGCATTTTATTAAATTTTAATTTATGTCTTATTTTCTTTATGCAAATGGATCTTTCTTGTTGAAATGTTCATCATTTTATAAACCAAAAAGTTGACTTGCCTCAAAATAGGAATTAAAACCCCGAGATTTTAAACTTGTACAGCTTTCTTGATAGATTTCTTCTCCTCTCAACCCTGTAATCAAAACTTATTAGGAAGTGAGGAACACGTAGGAGTTATGTAATTTCTTTGTTTTCCCAACTCTGTGTTGATAATGTTACAATATTCCCTTAAACGTAGATGCTTTTAGTTTGAAAGGAAAACTGTGAATCTTTTCATTTTTTGTATATTGTATACATATATTATATATATAGTATATTCATGCTTTTTGTAATATTGGTTAGAATTTCTGTGAATGGGGCTGAAGAAAAGAGGGTAGGTGAGAAGATGTCATGCAATACCTCCTTTAAATATATTTAAGATAGCATTAAAATAATTTTGCACCTAATAAGGCATAAGATTTCATCAATGGCTTGATTAATTGCAAACAGTCTGTTTGTCTACCATCTTCTGTTCTCCTTAGACTGCATGTGCTGGACAGGGTTATGCATGTCTTTTAGAGGTTATGCTTTGGTAGCATACAGTATGTTTCAGGTATTACCAAGTATAAGAATATGTTTCTGTATTACTGTTCTGGTTGCAGCACGTCTGATTTAAGATGTGGCTTTGCCAATTTCCCACTCACTGACAATTATTTCTGGTTCTCCTCCAAGAGGTTACCTTATACACACCTTATTTGTGCCAATTACACTGCTGGTGTTAACTGAACTGAGAAATTGTTTTTCAACAAAATACAGCCTCTTTTTTTTTAAGAAGATGCATAGACAGATCTGACGGATGGTGCAGTCACACCACTGAAGGGGCACAATCAAAGACCAGTGATCTCTTGCAGGAGATGAGGAATGAGGACATCAATGGTGAGGTGGAGACTCTTGAATCATATCTGTTGCTGAAAGTGGACTCTCATGCATTAGTCCTTGTCTGTTTGCAGTTCATAAATGCTTGTCTTTCATAAGTTATTAAATATCTTGGCCCAACAAGATGATTAGTAACACCTAATGACAGCTCATATTTTGCCTGGGCAGACTGTGAAACATGCTGAGTTCATGCCCTCAGTAAGATATTTGCATCATATGTCTCCTTATGCTTTCTCACATCTGTTGAAGGCATATAATAGAAAAATGGAATGTGAGCGCTGGAGAAAGAGCACATGAGCTTCACAGCAGGGACCACTCCAACTGCCAACAAAATAAATCATATTACTGGAGGTAAATGCGAAGCCAATGGAAGTACCGCTTGGGATGCTGCTATCAGTAAGGAATGGTTTGCATGCATCCTGTTTGCAGGCGTGCCCATGTCAGGCAACCACATCAAGGGAAAAACAAGCAGCATAATGACAGAAGTGACAGACCACAACATGCTACACACTATACCAGATTAGACCAGAATCCATAACTGGGGTTAGACAGTAACGGGCGGCACCTTCACCATGTGGAGTGAAGAAGAAGGGGAAAAAAAGCCCCACCTTGTTCCAGCCCAAGAAATATTATTTGTATTGTGTGTGGATGTGTGAGAGCAAGGGTCATCCATTTCTCAGCTACAATCAGCCTTTGGAAAGTAGCAGACTTACACAGCAGGTAGCAGGTTTCAGCAATCACCATGCATCATGTGGGACTGGCTGTCAGTGGAGCACAGGAAAGCAGAAGAAACAAGCATGCAGGAATGTCAGCTTGCTGTATCACTGTCTTTGGTTTCTCCCTCCCACCCCCAAAGCCTTCTCTTCTGCCCGTTCAAACACTACACAGTGAATGTGCCAGAGCAAACCAGGTCAAATGCATTCAAACCACACAACTGGCCTAACAAATGGTAGGTGTTGAGCAATCTAATGCTCCTCTAAGGCAAAGCTTCACAACCAAAATAGGCTTTTGTCTTGATACATGTTCTGAGCAGGTAGGAACTTGCTGTCTATTGAAAGGCAGGGTCTCTAGCACTCAGAAGAGTAGAATTGTCTGAATTCAGTGTTTCATTTGTGATAGAGAAGTCTGCATTAGGTAATGTGCTCTGGGTTAATATGGTTCTTTATTCTAACTGCAGAGGAGTGAGAGTTGTGAACGCAAACTATCAGTAACTCAAATAAAGCAGTTCTTCAAATGTACAGGTGGAGAAGTCACAGCAAGAAGCTTCACTGACATTACCTTAGTGACTACTGGCTCCAACCGCTGGCCGAGGATCCCCTCTGTCAGAAGTCAATCCAACTATAGCATCAGGTAATACCAGTGATGTGACACTGCTGTGCAATTGTTCCTATGCACTCTCCAGAAATGTCACCCCTTTGAACAGGGGTCAAAGGGATTTTGAAGGGGCTAATGTGGGGATCTTCGTAACTCCTCCACAGTGTAGGCTGTCAGGACCTCTCCCTAGCAATCTCCATGGGAGATCTGCTTCTTCACACCTCCCTGCCTATTTTTTTTTTCCTGTGATACTCCATGGTGCCCCTTTACCCCACATCTGATCCAGCATTTACTAAAGAAAGTTTCACCAAGATGGAACCTAATCTTTCTTCCTTCCCACTCTTCTCCCAGTATTAGAGATGTCCTCTAAATCTCACTGCCACACTCTAAGACAAAGCAATAGGGAGCAGGCAGTGTGGTAGCACAAGGGGTTGGGTGAAGAGGGCCAGAGCAATCCTCAGAATGTTGCAGACATGGTGGTGCTATCGGCACCTTTAATTTCTGTACTGTTGGTGTCACTATCACTTAGAGCTGCAGCAATGTATTGCCTGTCATTGGTACAAACAGGGCAAAAAATCAGATTTGCAATAGAGTCACAGGCTAAGTAATGCTCCACAGCCACAGGGACATGAGATATGGCATCTGCTCCTTATAAACGGAGTTGTACTTCATGTAAGATTCACACTTGATTCTTTCCAAAAAAGCACAGACAGAACCTTTCCAATAACAAGGAAAAGTATTCTGTCCAGAGGAAAAGGTGTAAAAGTAGGGGAAGTTTTTTAAATAGTTGAATTACTAAAAACATTTAGCACCAGCTGTTCTGTGGGTGCTTAGGAAAACACTTCCACAACTTTTAAAGCATCCTGTAAGTTCATCTTTCCTTCAATCCGTGAAAAAACCAAACCAAACCAAAACTAAACAGCCACTTGTCCGACCACCGCTAAGTCTTTGCACGCTTACATTGCAGCCCGGGGTTCGTCACTCGGAGAGAGCGCGGAGTTACTGCGAGTTACCAGACCCCGAGGTCCCCCCCTCTCGCGCCCGCGGAGGGGCCCGGCTGCCGCGCCGTGGCTGCGCCTGCGCGCCGCCGCCTGCAGAGGGCGCCGGAAGACAGGAGCAGGGGCCGCCGCCGCCGCCACCACCGGCCGCTCCCCGGCGCTCTCCGCACGGCTCCCCGCACCGCTACCACCGCCGCTCCCCCCACAGCTCCCCAGCCGCTTCCCTCCGCTCCCCGCACTGCTACCACCGCCGCTCCCCGCACCGCTCCCCCCACAGCTCCCCAGCCACTTCCCTCCGCTCCCCGCGCCGCTCCCCCGGCCGCTCCCCCCACCGCTCCCCCCACCGCTTCCCCCACCGCTCCCCCCGTAGCTCCCCCCGTAGCTCCCCAGCCGCTTCCCTCCGCTCCCGGCACCGCTCCCCGCACAGCTCCCCAGTCGCTTCCCTCCGCTCCCCGCACCGCTCCCCCCACCTCTCCCCCCGCAGCCCCCCAGCCGCTCCCCCCCGCCCTCCGCCGCTCCCCCCCGCTGCCCGCCCCCGCTCACGCCGCGGCGCGGCACTGGCAGGCCGGCGCGCCCCGTCGGGCTGTGGCAGCGGCGGCTGCGAACGCCCCGGGTGAAACTCGCCGACGGTCGGACGCGGCCTCCCGGGGCCCTTCCGACTCTTCCAAACGGCGTAAGAACGCGTGAAATGCGCGGTGCGACCCCGCACGCGGGTGAGCTTCCTCCAGCTAAACAGGCGGCGGGCAGCGGTCATGGTGCCGGCCGCGGGGAGTGCTTTTCTTGCAAGCTGAAAGCTGCACGTGAAAGCAAACAAAAGAGTGATGCTCTCGTAGTGATGTGAGAGAATAATGTGGTGTTTTGTTTTGGGATTTTTTTGGTGGTTTGCTTTTTTTTGTTTTGTTTTTTTCTTTAACTTCTGGAAAGGTTCAAAACCAATTACTTTCTGCAAAGGCACAGGGGAACAGTAACTGCATGCACTCAGCAAAGACTTCTTCATATACTTCCATGTCAGAACTATTACAAAAAATAAATAAATACCCAACCCCAAAGAAAAAGGCCACCATGGTGAGCATACATCCCCTTCAACCTCAAATCCTTTTTTTTTTTTTTTTTTTTCCCCTAGTGACATGGACTGTTCTTTCCCAGCTCCTGGTCAAAGAAACCAGGGAGAGGGGGGTTCAGTTCAACATCTCTGCCAAAAGCTGGCACCTGCCCAGCCCTCTGAGTCAGCAAAGCCTTACGGTGAACGCTCCTGCACTTCCCACAAACAGGAGGGGCATAAGCAAATGCTTGAGGTTAAATAACGTCTGTGAGGGATTTGCTGCAAGTGAGACCAGGGATGCACAGAAATGTCAGCTCTGGGCTTGCACCTCCGTTTTGACAGGAGGGGTTTGGTCCTGAGCGGGGTGTTACCAGCTGAGTTTGGTGCTTTACGGACCAGATCTGGCAGGAACGCTGCGCCCCCACATAAATGCACATCCTGTAGGTTTCTTGTCAGGGGTATGACAGTAACACCACAAGAGAAAGAAAAACTTCTTTCCTGATTATTCAAAATGTTAGTGGGACAGCTTTGAATACAAGAAAGGACACCAGGAGAACCTGAGATTCCCTACTTCACCGGAGAGAGTCAAAATGTGTCTTGAGCATGTTTTGGTCGTGCTCTTGATCATGATACAGTTATATAGGTTGGTTATTATAGAGGCAGAGTGAAAAACTGGCAGCTTTCTGAAAGGAATTGGCTATGAAAAATTGTTGTTAGATGCAATTCTGACAGGTTTTCCAGCAGCACCCTGTTTTTTTCTGAAACAAGAAAAAGAATCCTGTTTGTAAAGATGTGCATCAGAACCAGGGGAGGAGAACTAGAGAATGAACCAGACATTCCTTTGGTGCAGGTCAACAGATACGAACTACACAGATAAAAACATTCAGAGGAGTTGCACAAGCTAATGATGGAGCTTGGCATCTTCAGGAAAATGGACCAGAACTGTTAGGTGTACCACAGTCACTATCCTAACCCATCATTCTTCCTCTAAAATTCAAATAACCAACTGCTTTGTGTATGCGAGAGGGATTTGCTGGGGGAGGAAACATTTCTTTCGCTCTAGTAGCAAATGACACCCTTGAAAAACTAGGTAATTAATCAAGCCTGTATAGCTCTGATACTGTGTCATAATAAGATTGATCGATCGCAGGGCGTACTCTGATGGAGACTGGTAGAAGAAATTAATTACTGACCCAGACATATTAGCAAGTTTTGGTGTACTGTGTTTGGCGGTGTATTAGAGAAGCCTGTCACATAACACCTAGTGAAAAATTTAAAAAAATAGTCCCATAGAACAAAAAAATTACATCTATAGACAAAAAAAAATTAATTATAGAGAGGATCAGGTTCTAAAATAAGACTTTTTATTCTTGGCTCTAGAGAGTGATGTAGGATATAGCAATTTGTTTAAATAAGGTGTGACACTTTTTCAGACATAGCTCTTAATGACTGAGAGGCATAAATGATCAATATTTCCTAATCTTCCGGTAACTAATAGCATTCTAGAAAGCAAGTATTGAAGAAACATTTCCTGGAAAAATATAGTGATTTTTTTAAATTAAAAATTTTGTGGGATGAGGAGAGAGATTTGAAAAATTGCTGTGAAGAATGAAAGTGAACAGCAGCAACGTGATGAAAATTTTTAGCACCGTAATTGTCCTAAAATTAATAGAGGCAAGATATAAAGAAAAACAGAAACAATACTGCAGATACAAGATGAATTTCAAGAGGTTCACCATGAAGGAAAAGGAGCTTTTCAGGTAAGAAGCATCAAAAATATACACAGGTTTAGCAATCAGCGTCAACAGTGTGAATTGTACTGTGAGAACATACAGTAAAAATAACACTAGCATAAGGTATTCTCCTACTGCCAGATCTGCTAAGCGAATAGGAACTTCATTTTGCACCAGCTGCAGCTTCCAAGTGGTCTACAAATGTGACATATGGTCTACAATACGTAGATTGGTGCTCTAATACTATGGCTGCCCCCCACTGTATCTAAGTATGTAGGACATATGTTAGATTACATTACTTAATTGTGCATTACCTTGCATCTGTAGGTATTAATTTACAAGCTTCTGATACATTTTTTTAATGTAAAGGATGACATTTTCTGAATTTTCTGTTCAGTTGCATTTGGATTTCAACTTAACATCACAACAAATCAAATTTTAATTGCAGGCATTATGTTGCTTTTAATGCATTGAGCGTGCATATCCATATGCAGGTTTCTTTGCTTTGGCTATTGTATTGTTCTGGGATCTGTTCTGGGATGGGGTGGAATTATTTCACTAGAATAACAGAGGATTTCTAGGGGACTGTACGTACACAAAATGAACTAAGGTCTAGACCTTAGAAAGAGAGAAAGAGAAAGAAAGAAACAATAAAACAGCGAAGAAGCCGTGACAACACGCACCACCATTAGGCAATACTAAGGTTAGGGTGGCTTGTATGTCAGGCTAATCTTTAGTAGGTTGTATAGGTAGTTACACAATAAAGATTCAGTGGAAAGTTCTTAATTCAACAAAATTAGAAAGGAAGAATTGTCTTCTGACTAAACAATTCCACAATTCTGTATATTCCTTATAGTGTTGCTGTTTGGTGAACTCTTGATACTGAGATTTTTTAGGGTAGTAGAATAATTGCAGTCATGCCTGTATTTATTGATTGTATCTTTAAAATGTTAATGGATTATTCATCATTATGTAATTGTTCCTTCTTCTAAAACATGTACCGGCGAAATATTTGATTGTTTTTTCAGTGTGCTTTTGTTCAGAGATTTAGAATTTCATGGGCTATTGGACATGAATTTGTCCCACATACTGAAAAGTTGATTACTGACTTTTTGTAAAGGAATTCTTATTTTACTCCGCAGAGATAGTTTTCAAGGCTACATACTCCTTAATTTTTTATGTTTTGGATACAGGAAAAGTTAGCCTGTGTCCCAGTGTCTTCCATAAGCTCTCACCATCACATTCAGGACAATCACATTCAGCTGAGGCCTCCTCGTATCTCAGTGACTTCATAGTTCTCACTCTGATCACATAGTCTGCTAGTAGGCAAAGGATTGGACTCAACAGAGGAAAACCTCTTGAAAAATAGCTTACCTTTTAAATTCCTTTTTTACAGCAAAGTAATGGCTATATTAGCATCCTCTAACATGTCTTTAAATATGAAATTATCAGTATAATAATGTAAAAACCCTCAGAATAGCTCCATCTGGTTTGGCTATAGCTGCTGCAGAAAATTCTGCCTATGCTGGATGAGCCCTGGAAGAAAAGTCCATCTGTCCTTTCTCTCATGCACTTGTTTACGGGATTCATGAACTTCTCTTCCACTTTTATGCTGAAGCTCATCCGTTATTTGAAGAGAAAAAGGGTAACAGCAAATCCCAAACCACTAAAACAAGAAAGTATATTTCCATTTATTTGGGTTATGTGGTGTTTAGATTAACATAAGGTATTTGGAGAGCCAGGTTATCTGTTCTAAAAAACAAATCAAATCATTGTTATTAAGATTTTAATTGCCATAATAAGATCATTATGTTTTAATAAAGCTTTATATCCATTTTGCATTATAACATGCTGTTGTGCAACATGACAACATTGGAATAATCTAGCACGTAAGAGCTAAAAATGGACAACAGTGTGTATGACTTTGCATCTAAAACTTCTGCCACTTCACATATTAATCTTAATTAATGCAGTCTGATAGGGTATTTTTATCTTCACAGCTAGTTGCCTTTTGTATTGATAGGAAGTAATATCTTAACTCATAGATTTGCAGGAGTCTAGGCGTACTCTGAAGGCAATTTCACTGCCTTCTTTTTATAGTCTGTCCTAAACTGAAGCTGTTGTTTCAGAATGTGCGTGGGGAGGGAGGGCGAACTGCTTCCAGAGACAGAGCATTGGCCTGTGCTTTAATTTGATCCTGTAAACGTGTGCTTAAAAACCTATGAAATTACACTGGGTAATCTAATAGCATGATATGAACAGAAGTAAAGAAAAGGCAAGTTTCCATTTCCGAGTCACACATTATTTTGGCCTACAATAAAGTAATTTGTCTGAGGCTATCTAGACAATGAGGAGCAGAAGGTAGGAGTTCTAGTTTGTTCTTCCGTTATTCACTACTTTTAACCTTGTATAGTTTCCCAAGGTATTCAACAGGACTCTCATTTTCTGGTTGGTTGTTGAAGAAAACGGGGAGCAGCTAAACAGTAATTTAGCAGCATTTTATAATGCATGGAGCCATATGGAGACCACATAATTCACACCTGAGAAAGTATGTACTTTCTGGTCATCAATAAGGGAACTTCAGTTATGACTACTTGCAGGTCATGAGGCTGGACAGTTGGACAATACACTGTCAAAACCCATTTTTATCTTTAATCTCTTCATGTGATTTTTGTCTCTTTCTTAATTAGAGCTTTTGTATTTGTGCATTCATCTGCCTATCTGTCTCAGGCCACAGCTGAGTAAGTGGAAATACAGCTCTTGGACTGGTGTTTTCAGTGGGAAGTTTTACAGGAACAGTGACAAAAAGCTTAGTTCTTGTTAGGAACTACAGTGGCTCAGCAGCACAGGTCATTTGAGGACGCTGATCCAGAAACACGGGATTAAATCAAATTGATATTTCCCTTTAATATCCTATCAGAATAATCTTCTTATCCCATATCATTAAATCACATAAGAACTTAAGATGACAGCTAAACACAATTAGAATTTCCTAGAGGATACAGCAGGGCATTGGAGTATGGTTGTAAATACATGTGCAGGAATCATGTTCTCATTCAAAAGAATTCTTTTCTCCGAGTGTCCTGCAGGGATTAAGCAATTCATACTAGAAAGCCATTGGTTTAACTATCCCCTGTGTGACAAGGAGTCTCACTAGATGGTCTAGGACAAATCAAAGTCACTACAGTTGAGGCTGTGACATTGAAATATTATGGATGTAACATATAAAATTTATAACTGGGAAAGAAAGATAATTTCCTAACACAATTAAAAACTATTTACTCCCTATATAATGTGTAACTAAGGGAAGGGAGAGGAACTGCTTGGCTTTCCCAGCCTTCTCCTTTTTTAGTAAATGTGGACTACTCTTTATTCTATTTGCATTAGCCATTTTTTGAAAGAAGGGACTGAAACTTTCTCCTATCCATTAAAATAAATATGATTATTACCCTGGATAGGGTACAGAGCTCTGTTAAAAAGGAGATCCTCAAGGACATTCATAGGCCCAACACGGTAATTTCTGTGTTTAATTGTAAAGGTTGTTCAATTAGCAGTCAGGAATATGCCTAGGCCACCATCAGCAAAATAAAAGATATTTTAGCATTTTGTTTCTCATTTTTCAAACTGTGACTGTGTTTCTTTATATTAATGGGTTTAGACCAAATATAACAGTGTTGAATTGCTTTCTCAATTTGCTGGGTATATGAACATCCGTCTAATTAAATGAAAAGTATGTATTTGCTGTGTGCATGTTGACGATGATCCCTATTTTGTGTTGTAAAAATTAGGAAAGTATTGATTCTTGTTAATATAATTTAATTTTAATTCTGCTGATGGCTACCTTAATAAAAATGTTCAAAAAATTTTAAACTGTTGAAACAATCTTCAATAATGGGAAATGATTTCTAGAGAAAAGTTAAGGACAAATAGTTGAATTAAAAAGCAAAATTCCTGTATTGATTTTTTACTAGTTTAGGTTTATCACAATCTTAATCCCTTTGGTGTTCTGCTAATTTATTTCTAATCTCTCCTGCCACTTCATTCCTCTCTCAGGATCAGATCCAATAAACCCCCCTGCATCTCTAAAGAAGGATTTAGATAGGGATGAATGTATCCAAGACCAAAACTTCAATCTAAAATCCCTCTTAGCTGCATCCTAATGATGGAGGCACACCATTTCACTCAAGGTCTCAGTGCAAAAGTTTCCAGGAAAACTTTATGGAGTACTTGTGTGACATGTATTTCAGAACCCACCAGCTGATAAGGATTCATTCAGTTGCCTCCTCAATCCCACTTTGCCCAGAAGAGTGCCAAAGCATCAGGAAATATCCTCATGTGAGTGGTGGCGGAGGAGGAGAAAAATGGAGGAAACGTGGAAATGTGGAAAAAGGAGGAATGTGACTTGGTGTGGCAGGGCTCTGAGCTTTCTGCGGGGGTCCTGGGTTCTGTTCAGGGACGACAGCTGCATTTTATGCCATGTTTAAAGGAACTTCTCAGTAAATCCTCTGCTGATTTGAATTTATTCTGCTTACTTCTTTTTCCACATCCTGGGGAAGCAGGAGCTTGGCATTTGGCTAAGCAGAAATTATGGCAGCCTTGGAGCTCATAAAAACATGCACCAAAGTTTTCAAGAGTCTTTAACTGAGAACTGACATAGTTTTTATTTTTACAATCTTCATTTCTATTTTTCCCCCCAAATACATTGTAAAAAGAAAACTGGAAGAAAAGTGTGCTTATTTAGATTTCACGGCTTCTGAGGCCTGATTTGCAGACCTGCTTTTACATTTACTGCCATGGATGTTCCATACATGTGAACACAGAAGATTTAGCTAGCTAACAAGATGGGAGTTGTGTAGGTACCAGAGGGAACCTGTGGGACCACATGAAATTGTGGGGAGCTGGTTGAATAGTCTCACCACAGAAATGTCCCCATCACTGTGATTCGACAGGGACTCAGTGTCACTGTAGAGCTCTGCGGCCGCTGATCCTGGGCCACCCCAGGGTCCACACTTAGCGTCTTTTGATGACAGAGCCTGCCCTTCAACCCTGCTGTTGCAGTGGAAAACTCTCTCCGTAGTATGCAGAGATTGTGCCATTAGGAGATTACTCATCCCCCCAAAGCCAGAAACCGCTTTTCCCTCCCAGCTTCCCGCAGCCCTGAGTCAGGGGAGAGAGGATGACGTTTATTTATAATGAACCTCTCTCCCAGCAGAGCTCTGATGCTCATCTGTCAAACACTCGTGGCAACTCATTAGTGCTCTGTCCTCCCAGAAGGTAATTCATCCTCATCAGCCAGCGTTAAATGCCTGCCTTGGCCTGCTGGGTGTTGCCCAGACACTGTACCAGCCTCTGCTGCCTTTTCCTCGGGTTTATCAAGAGATGGCAGCAAAAAGCCGTTTAACCTTTGATCTCAGCCCTTGGGGCCTCCATCGGTCACAAAATCATGGCAGATTCCACCCACTCACCCACCCCACCACACCAGCACCACCATAATGCAGCCGTCTAGCTCAGTGCTTCGCCTGCTGCATCACTTTGGAGGGCGGCGGGAACGACAGCCGGGCCTGGGCGCCACGGGGCACGGCCCACGGGGCAGGGGCATGGCGAGCGGGGCATGGCGAGCGGGGCATGATGAGCGGGGCCTGGCAAGTGGGGCATGGCTAGTGGGGCCTGGTGAGCGGGGCATGGCGAGCGGGGCATGATGAGCGGGGCCTGGCAAGTGGGGCATGGCTAGTGGGGCCTGGTGAGCGGGGCATGGTGAGCGGGGCACGTCAAGCAGGGCATGGCACCCCAGCACTCCGCCTGCCAGCACCCTGCTGTGGTGAGGCTGCTTGGGCAACACCAGGCAGGCCCAGCCAGGGCCGCATCCAGGAGCAGGAGCGTCAGCTGTGACGGACGTGAAATCCAATGGCAAGAAGGAGCCAGAATTTCCTGGCACCGTGAATGAGGTATCGATGTGGCTTCATCCCCTGTGGCAGAAAAAGAGGTCCTGTAAGGGCAAGGCGTTAGGTGAAGTTGAATATTTCTGAACATGAGAAGAAACAAACCTAATGGACTACAGCACCTCAAAAAGGGTGTGTGAGGAGTAAGTTCCTTTGGGGAATGTAGCCCTTGGCTTTGGGTTCATGGCAGTGAAAAATCCCATTTTAAAAAGGACCACAACATATCCAGACTGTGCATTGTGCTACCATGGTGCTACATCCAAGGTAAGGGATGCAGGAAGGAACTTTCTGATTCACTGTGACAAGCTGACAATTCATTTGCTACAGTGACATTTGTGAGAGGGACAAAATTAGTAACACAACATGTCAATAAATACAGGTAGAAAAAAAAATAAATTTAGACATGATTAGAAATACAGAACCTAGCCCTAGATCAAATATTCTTTAGGTTTCCTGCTAAAGAAAGGAATAATTGTCAAAATAATTGGGCTTAAACTGGATTTTTAGAAAATTTACAGTGGTCATTAGCGAATAGCAAAAGATCTCACTATTATGTGTTGCAGGATGCTTCCAGAAACTAGATTCAGATAAAGAAGTTATCTGCATTTAAAGTCAAGGCAAGCCCTGGGTGGTTAAGTGTCACTACTTACTCTTAAATGTCAGTGAGGTGCTGTCAACAGGTATGAAAAGGCACCCAGCTGCTTAAGCGACCCAGCTCTTCAAGCCTGTTTCAGCTGGAGGCAGAGAAAGAATGAAATATATATGGAGGGAACCTTGGAGTTCTAGAGGATACAAATAGCTATGTTCCAGGTCAGATGTATCCACCTTCCTTTAATCTTTCTGTTGTTCTGCTCCACCGCAATTGCATTTTAACCAAAATGGGCCGAATTCCATTTACATGTTCAGGAACGTGAATGGGGATCCTTCCTGCTGGCAAAATAGACTTCCTCCATAGTGGTTAGTTGCAATTTACGCCAGGTTAGAATTTGGCCTCGGTAGAAACAGCAAGCAACAGTAAAATGAGATCTGTTGTTACTATGAAGGTTTATGTGGAAGCCTTATGTTGTGATTAACAGTTTTATCAAATGTTCATGTTAGTCATTTTCTGTTATGCTATAAAGATTATTCTAGATCAATAAAACTTGATACAATATAATCAAAGTATTTCTAAATGAGTGGATTTGTCATTTGTCAAAAGTAACAAATCATGAAAAGTGATGCAGTTTCCTTGATTGTTTTTAATTTCTTATGTTTGCTCTCACTTTTTAATTGCTTAAATCAGCTCTAATATCAATCAACAAGGGTAGACTGAGAAGATCTAAAAAGACCCAAATCAGATTAGTAACTGGAGTAGTGAATAAACATACCAAAGAAAGGATAGGCTCCATAAAAGGACTGTTTTCTGAGGTATGTCTGACATTTAGTTAAAATTACATTACCCTTTTTATTTAATAAATGACAGAACTTTCTCTTTTCCTTCCTGGCTTCTAGAAATCTAACGGACGTCTGTAGAAGATGTATATGTGAGCTCTGCTGCTTTGGGTCAGACTCTGTTTATCTCAGAACATCCACCAATGACACATTTAACTAGTTGCAGCAGTCTTAAATGCTTTATGTCATGACATCACTAATGAAATCACCTCTGGAGGAAACATAAGCTTGGCATCCTAGAAAATTATTTTCAGATCTCAAATGACTGACCTCATATGGATTTGGACATCAATGGATTTCTGAGGCTTACTGTGACAACAAATACAAGCATTAAAATAAATCATTTTGTGAAAAAGACATCACAGGAAAATTAACTTTCCTTCCTACCCTTTGTCCGTCTGGGTTTATTACAGTACTCACCATGGAAAGGCAACCAGCTGAAAGATGTTAAATCACTGCATTAAAATTCTAGCCACCGTGCCACAATCTCACTATCTGTGTGTGAAGACTGTACAAAATCACTCCCTCATCATCCAAGTGCCCCTCAATTTGAATATAGTGGACAACTATTAATAGGTGAACAACTTCACCTAGTAAAATTATGCACATCGTTGAAGGATATTGGTGCATAGCATTTGGCAGCTTATATATAATTTCATAACTTGCCAAACAAATTAAAAAAAAAATATCAGTAATGCAAGTTATATTGCAGGTAAAATATTACAGAATGAGAAAAATAAGTGTGGAAGATGATTCCTAGGTTGTAGCCCTGACAGTGCAGAACCTCTCTGCTTTTGTACCCTGGACTTCCAGTGAGTTTTCCCAAAAATCAGTTTTCTGTACTCCACATAAGACTTTCCCCACACTTAAATGTTATGGAATAACACAAACCTCTGTGTGAAATACAGGTCGACTTATCCATTGCGAGGTAGCGAAAAGATGACTTTTCGGGTGTTAGATTTTTCAGAATAACAGTTTGAAGGATCCTGTCTACAATTCAGGATGCCATGGGTCAAATACTGAGAACCTGTATTGAAGTCAGTCTGCTGAGGACATTGTTCGGGGTAGAGCACTCCATTCTTCCCTCAAACAGCTATCATCTTCCTCTGCTGCTGTTGAGCTCTAACTGTAAAGCAGATTTAGTGACTGCACTTACATGTGCAAACTGCCATATCAAGCACCATTTGGAATTCAAACCATTCAGCAACTGCCACTATGTTTGCAAATAGATCTGTCTTTAAAAATGTGATCTCATGGGGATTCATAGGAAAGTTAGGTGTTAATTCTTGTGATAAAAATTCAGGTACAGAAAATGTTTGTTTTCAGTTAGATGGGAAGCCCTAAAGTTTAATGAAAATACTGTTAATTTAATTTTTATATTTTTAGGTTTCTATCTGTTCTATGTGACTTCAGAAATTGTAAAATATATGGGTAACAGAACTTGGAGGAAATTTCCACATGTGCACATAGTCATATATTTCATACTATATTCTTGATACTAAATCAAGACCAAATACTTGAATAACTAATCATATGGGAACATATACTATGCTTGCCTGTATGGTAAACACAGAATGTCACCAGTGCAGACATGATTTTAAGATCAAAAGTCAGTATATTGTTACAACTTTTCAAAATCATCTCAGATTTCTTTGAATTCATCTGATAAATTTACTTACCTTACTTTATCTAACAAAGTATTTTTGTAGACTAGTAACTTTTTTTCATTTCAAGTAGCAATGCTGTGTGGTACCATCTTATGATTTCAGTGCTACTGCCTTGTGATTCTGTGGATGCCACTGCAGCTCCTGGTTTCTTTCTCATCTTCCACTTAACACAGGACAGGACTAATAAGGGGCTTCAACTTAGTTTCCGTAGCACAGAGCAATAGAGTGCCAGGTTTGCCCCTCTCTCAGAAGTTAGGGGTTTTTCTGTGTCCCTGTGGACGTGCTGTGCAATTCCTACTGGATCTTTACCAACTTGGGAATTACAGCAGCAGCAGATTTTTTATCACATGGCTGCATAAGGAGGAGCCCTTTCTTTTCCCATGAAAACAGCTGCTCCCATCAGCTGTGTCTTGTGCAGTTTCCTCCCCTGCTGGAGGGATTTGATTCCCAGTGCTCTGGAGTGTCCAACAGCTGCCAGCTTTTTGTTGAGGGACAAGATAATGATCACGGGACAGTTTGCACAGCACCAGGCCTGCTGGCAACAGGCAGTTCACCCACTTCAAAGAGGGAAAAGGATCCTAGGTCAGGAGTTAGCAGGGCTCGCTGAGAGAGCTTTAAACTAGATTCAAGGGGGGAAGGGAATAAAATCAGACTCGCTAGAGATGAGCAGCACAACTGAAGTGTGTCTGTGCCAATGCACGCAGCACGGGCAACAAACAGCAGGAGCTGGAAGCCATCATGCAGCAGGAAGGCTCTGACATAGCTGCCATCGTGGAAACATGGTGGGATAGCTTGTATGACTGGAGTGCTGCAATGGTGGCGATAAACTCGTCTGCAGATATAGGCAAGAAAGGAGAGGCGACGGGGTAGCCCTGTATGTTAGGGAGTGTTTTGACCGCCTAGAGCTTAATGATGCCAACAACAAGGTCAGATGTTTATGGGTAGGGATCAGGGGGAAGGCCGACATGGCGGATATCCTGGTGGGAGTCTATTATGGACCACCCAGCCAGGATGAAGGGGGAGATGAAATATTCTACAAGCAGCTGGAAGAAGTCTCACAATTGCTAGCCCTTGTTCTCGTGGGGGACTTCAACTTACCAGATGTCTGCTGGAAAGACAACACAGTGGAGAAGGAACAGTCCAGGAGGTTCTTGGAGTGTGTGGAAGATAATTTCCTGACACAGCTGGTAAGGGAGCCAGCCAGGTGAGATGCCCCACTAGACCTGTTGTTTATGAACAGAGGAGGACTGATGGCTGATGTGGTGGTGGTCAGAGGCTGTCTTGGACATAGCAATCATGAGATGATAGAGTTTTCAGTTCTCAAAGAAGTAAGGAGGGGAGTCAGCAGACCTGCCACCTTGGCCTTCAGGAGGGCAGACTTTGGCGGGTTCAGGAGACTGGCTGACAGAGTCCCTCGGGAGGCAGTCCTGAAGGGCGGAGGAGTCCAGGAAGGCTGGGCATTGTTCAAGAAGAAAGCCTTCAGATGCAGGAGCAGGCTGTCCCCGTGTGACAAAAGACAAGCCGACAGGGAAGAAGACCAGCCTGGCTGAACAGAGAGCTTTTGTTGGAACTTGGGGAAAAAAGGGGAGTTTACCACCTTTGGAAGAAGGGGCAAGTGGGGGTAGGTTTCTTCTCCCAGATAACTAGCAACAGGACAAAAGGAAACAGGCTCAAGATGTGCCAGGAAGGTTTATTATTAGGAAAAAATCCTATTAGGAAAAAAATCTTCACTGAAATGTTGGTGAAGCATTGGAACAAGCTTCCCAGGGAGGTGGCGGAATCAGCATCCCTGGAGGTGTTTAAAAACTGTGTAGATGTTTGGCAGCTTTGAAACCGCCTAGCTTTCCAATGTTCCTCAGTTAGAAAGGGCCTTTTGCTACAAAAATCTGTAATTCTGTTTTATCTGATCTACTTTTCCCTTCATGACTTCAGCTTAGAGAGATACACATAATGTAATTATAGGCTAGCTAGCTAGGATACCACTAGCCACGTAGACGTAATAGCAGCGTATCTCAAAGAACTGGGTAAATTAGTGAGTGGCTGACTCAGGGTGAGCTGTTTTCCACTTAACACTGTCAGCTCTCTTGTTACCAGTCATCAGCCTGCACATGTCCGTGGGATCTGCTGTTCGTTTTAAGTTAACCAACCTTATGATGTTTTTCAGATCCTGCATTTTGTAAAACACCTGTTCTCTTCTTCAACCTTCAGCTCATTATGGGGTGAAAATAGGCTTTATGTTGGAGGTAGGATGCTTACCTTACAGTCAGCTGTTAATAGTTTTTAATATCAGCCTGTGATAGCACTGTCTTGCCTTCTTAGTGCAAGATGAATGAGGCAGAAAACAGGAAAAGAGAGTTATATGACTTAAGGGAGCAGTGCTTGAGCTCAAACTGGCACTCACAAACCACATGGTGATGGATTCTGAATTATGATAACACCTCTTTAAGATTAAACATAATCTGATTTGTCTCTTATTGGAAGGTATATGTTCAGGAACAATATTTCAAGAGAATAACTCAAATGATTCCCGCTTCATAATGAAGAAGCTATCTTAGCAAAAGTAATTGGAAAAATAGGTTGTGCTAAAGATCTTATTTCTTTAATTAGATAGGCAAAATTTATTAGAAAATACATATTTTAAACCTTGACGCTGCCACCAATTTTTTTCATTTTTACCATTCATAGGTATATAATGAAAAACGCACTTTAAGAACTCAAGGAAAATTACACATTAATTGAAAACAGAAGATTACTTCTTTACAAGTGTAAGTGGCTGCACGTCCTTCAAAATAAAAGGCTCTATATGAGATTTTGGGAAGGGAATTTTTATTTCTTTGAAATGATCAATGATAAAACTGCACTAGTGGTAAAAGGGAGTTTTCAATATTGGTTTTTCTTAGTGAATAAAGGGTGTACTAGGTACCAGAGAGACCTTATAAAATACTTCATGCTCTTCCTTTATGTCATCAAAAACTTGTCACCTGGAAAATAAAGCTGAGATTATACCAAAAGTGAAACACAAACACCCCTACAGTGTATGAAAGAAAGTGAATTAATGAGATAAAATTGACAAAAGATATAAGAGCTCTTAGTTTCTGTTTCTATTTACAACTATCTGTCACTGAGGATTTAAATGGGAATTTGAATGATGAATTTTCTCAAAGTAGTTATGGAGTAAGTATAACCCTAAGTGAAATACTTTAAGGAAGATTAACTTTTTGTTGATCTGACAGAGCTGACCTAGTTCTCAGAGGGAGTCATTTATAAAATTGTTGTTGTACTGCACGGTTGAGTGAGAGAGCGATGGAATATGAAAGATGACCTTCTCCTTTTACTTTATCCCCTTACTTTTGCTCTGGACCACTTTTTGTTCAAGATGCTTTCTCATTTCTCTGAATGTCTGGGTTACTCTGACAGGGGCTGGCTGCCCCAGGTTACTCCTGAAAGGGCTTGTGAACAGTGTGAGGGAGGAAGAACCCCCCTTCAATCAGGCAAAACTAAAAACCTTACCACTTTGGGTAGAAGCAGCTCTCCTCATGTTGAATTAGGAGAGCTAAAAGTTGTCCAGGTCCCTCCACCGAGTGATTTTTCTTCCTGGCCTACTTCAGAATATGCTGAAGCCAGTCATTTGCAGGGAATCAGATTCATTACCTGGGCTCTGGAATGCAAACTTCACCACCTGTGTGCAAAAAAAAAGAGAAACCTCGCCAGCTGTGACCTTTCAAAGGCATTTTCTTCCTCCTCCCCTTCCTCACCCTCAGCAAATTTTGCCTTTGAGTCAACAGGTTTTGAATATAGGATGAGAAGCAACATCTGCTAGCCCACTAGGAACACTAACTAATTAAAATGTAGGGGTAACTTGGAAAAAGTAGGATAATTTGATAGGGGAAGGATTCAGTTGACTGTGTTGCAAGGCCTAGGTGGAGAAGCAGAATTATGAAACTTTGGCTTGGTTTTACTGAAAAAAAATATCTTGAAGTTCTGAGTTAAAACTGTGCAAGATAAGAAAAGAATCACGTAGAAGCAAAGTTTTTGATACTGCACTAGTTAGCCAGAAGGAAATCAATGGAGAAAACACTGTCTTGAAGTCATAAAATCCCAGGAACAAACCAAATATTTTGGCAAAATCCCAGCAACCCTGCTTATCAGCCTGTTCAAAGGAGCAACAGAGACCGACCCTATCTGACATGACTGATGACTGCCAGGCCAGCAAAGACACATTAAATGTCTCATTAAGTTGGTAAGAAAATTAATACCTAGTTCAGTAAGTCATTAATCCTAGATATATATCATGTGTGTTAGCCAGTGTATAATTGCACTGTACTCTTAACTCAGCTATATTCTGCTTGAGAAGTCTCCTTGCAGAGTAAAAAGTGGCTGATAGAAGCACCCAGTGAAGGAGGGACAAGCTGGTTTTCCCTGAGTTTGGTGCTGCTCGCCAGCTGAAGCCCATCCCTGCTCCTGGCACCCCGTTAGAGCCTCCTCTCATCTCCACTGAAGACTCCGCTCCACCCACGCAGCATGGCCATGCAGAAGGCAGCAGTGGAGCCCCAGTGGATTCCACTTTCATCCCTGTGCTACCATACTGAGGTCATTCATTCTTGGGTCCGTGGCTTAACACACTGTGCAAAAGTTATTTTCAACATAAGCATCTACTTTCATTAGCTAACTGTATGAGCTGATGTTAATTTGTAAATAAATGGCTCCTCCACAGCTTGTAGGGCTTCAGCTCAACATTACCTTCCAGTTCACTGTTTCTCACGTCCCGTTAATTCTCTAAACTACAGCAAGATCAATTGCTGGTAATTTATCTGACCCAAGTGGGGTGAGTTTGATCAGCTCCCTGAAGATGGAGGTCATACATCACTACAGAGGTACAACAGGGACTGTAAAATCTCCCATCAGAGATGCTCTGCCTCTTGCTGCAATTGTCCTCTCCTGTCATTGCCTGCAGAGGGGGTTTTTGCCTATTATTTCCCCAAAGACTTACTCTGGGTGGGGAAATGCTATTCTCCACTGAAATCTTAGGGCTCTGCAGATAAGAGATTCTTAAAAAGTTGTGAGATCGTGACATGTCTGAAAGCCAAAGCTGGTAGGAAAAGAGCTGGATTTCAATGGAAGAAACATGAAGAGGGTTCTAACCTCTAAAAAAAAAAGTTACATTCATTTCTAAATATGTTTATTTAGTGCAGCTAGGCACAAATTGCACACAGTAACCATTTGTGGCCAACTAATTGTCCCTCAGCAATAACTACACAGCAGTACTTACTTTTAAATACAAGGTATTTTTCTAAATGTATTTAATATGTATGCTTTAAGTTTCTCTAATTTCTGTTAATTAAATAGAGCACTGTAAAAATTACTATTTTTCCATGCATCCAAGAAATTATATTATATGGTAGATACTTGATATATAAAGGCATCCCTGTCATTGACCTTATAGATAAGTCCAAGGAATAACCCATAATATGGGAGAAAACTTAGCCCAAGAAAAGAAAACAATGAAATGGGCAAAGCTATAATAGTTAATTCCTCACATTTCAGTTCAGTCTGCAGTTCTCTGCTTTTTTGCAGATACTTCAGGTGAAGCTTTCTTAGATGTGATGACCCATGTTTTGCTCTTAATTACACCACCACTAAACTTCAGTACCTCCATCAGTTTCAATTACATGTTGTTTACTCTAGGTCTTGAAACCAAAAGGAGCAATTTATCACAATTCACATTTTCTCAAATTTCTGTTTACCCCTCACTACTCTGAAAAAACAGACAAATTGTGGCATGAAAGAGGGTAAACATTTTTAAAAAATAGAAAACCATTCAGGTTTTTGAGTGCACAATTTAATTCCATAGAGACCAAAGACTTTTCCCTCCAAGTGTACATACTGCCCTCCCGTAAAGTAACTTCAAGTCCAAGCTCCCCACAAAACACAAGTTGCAAATTAGGTGCTTAACAAGGAGTTCCATAAAGCTGTGCTGAGCATCGAGCCTGCTCCAGTAGCCAATAGGGAGAGTCAGGTAAAGGATAGAGGAATTCAATACTTAATAAATCTCTTAATGGAAAAAAAAACAACCCACAAACAGTAGCCTATGTGGGTGGTCAGCTGGACCAGAGGAAAAAAGGAACACAGTTGGGTTTGGAGCAGTGTTGTGAATGTATAGTTCCTACATGCTTATTGTTGCGCTAATATATATAATAGTTGCTGTTGTGGGCAGCAGATTTGAAGGCTTTGTCTTTCTACTGTATTCACATTTTGAATACTTAGAAAACAACTCATGTAGTGAGCCCTATGGGTAAATCTGGTGGGAAATACGCGTCTGTGAATCTCACCACAAAGTATGTGTGAGCTAGGGCTCTGAACAAGTGAACAGCATCAGGATTTGCTGCATTCTTTACACAAAATAATTATCTCTGCAGCCCTTTAGGTCCTGGAAGCTCCATGGGCTCGGGTCTTCTGTTAGATCCAACTCATATTAAGCTGTTGTTCTGTAGGAAGAAACACTCAACACTGTTTCTCTCTCAAAGAAAGATTAGCTTGGAGAGTAAACATCTTAATTTTACTTGGAAATAAATTGTGTGGAATTGCTACCTTAATTACCTCTATCATTATTTCCAAAATTGAGAACTACATAAAATGCTTTCTCTTAATGGAATTAAATTTCCTGAAGGATTATTCTTTTCCATTTAAAAAAAAAAAAAAAAACGACCGCTTGGTATAAGTACTTTCTATAAAGTACACTATGTAAATACTTTTCTCAATTATTTTCTTTTTTTCTCCAAAAGAGCTGCCAGAAGGATTGTCAATCCTCGAGCATAGCAAGTTCTTCTTTTCTTTTCCATGATGGAAAAATGACTGTGTAATTTGTATTAGTCCATATTTCTGGAGTTTTTATGGACCAGACATATTGAGAATAATGCTCTTAAATTAGAGTTTTGCTTACTATGATTATCTGATCAGATCTTAGCAATATTGGTAAGGAAAAGTTTAGAAAAATCTCACCGGACAATGGAAAAGTTACGAATATCTGTTCTTTCAGCAGAACTTCCCTGGTGAATACATGATGAGCTTTCAGCCATGAGCTCACTAGAGCCAGGAATAATAATAACAATACTGGAAAAAGAAACAACTCTTTTATTGGAAAGAGAAAGGAGAGGATTACAGCTCAGCTACAGAAATCTGCATGCCCTTACATCACATAGGCAAATAAAACTCTTAGTAGGGGCAGTGCAAATGAGTTGCTGTACTGTCAGTCTGAAGTAAAGAGTTGTGAAGACAGGCACAGACGGAGCAGAGAGACAGCTGAGCAGCCTGCTGGAGAGCTGCACCATCAGAAGCATGGACCTTCTGTGTCCTGCACCATGAGAAGCCTCAGGCTGAGCTACGTATTCCCACAGCTAAGGAAAGTTCTGTCGCTTCTGCACTCAGATCTGTGTCCAAATCACTTAGTATGATACTGCATATTTCAGGAATTCAGCATATTACATCCCCTTTTTTGTTGTGGGTTTTGTTTCATTGGTTGTGGGGGGTTTTTTGTTTGTTTTTTTTTGTTTGTTTGTTTGTTTTTTTCATTTGAAACTGGTAGCAGTTGCTTAGATTTATCTTATGGAGAGAGTTTACATGATAGGTCAGCAACTTCCTACAAAGAGCTGGTAGGTCTATTGTTTTACACACTTACCTTGCATGGAAATAACTTACTTTTTCTACCAAAACATGAGCGGTGTCCCGACATGTTGCAGGGAACTACAAAAAAGGAATATTATATTTAAAGAAAACAAATTAAAGCCTGAAAAAGAAGAGAATATATTAATTCTGGTTATTAGATGTAGAAATTGTTAATTATTAGGTACTAGGATGAAAAGTTTTTTAATGACATATTCTTAATGTTGGTTGGGTTTTTTTTTCAGAATTAGGGTTTTCTTTTCTTTTCTTTTCTTTTCTTTTCTTTTCTTTTCTTTTCTTTTCTTTTCTTTTCTTTTCTTTTTTCTTTTCTTTTCTTTTCTTTTCTTTTCTTTTTTCCCATTTTTTTCCTCCCCAGTTTTTAACTTTGCCAGTGTATTTTTAGGTCAAATAAAAACTAGTTGCCATCATGGAATAAATCTTTGACCCATGGTGAAGATTTTGTAACCTTCTCTATCATGAAATTGAAGACCTTTTTTTTATGCAACTATTACACAACAGTTTGATGGTTAAAGCAAAATTAACAAATACCTATTAAAAGTATGAACCAAATTAAAATTTTAACTTAAGGTACTGTTACAAAGTAATTTAAAATCCAAGAAAATAATTTGTGGGGATTCAGAACAACCTATATGTATTTCATGCCTTAAGACTTACCACGCCTAAGTTTAAATATACAAAGTTATCTAAATGCATTACTTAAATGATTAGCATATAACTAGCAAAGTCAAGTATGCTATTCTGTATTCATGTATCACTCTCATCTCCAAAACCATAAATGTGTGATAACATTTCTCTGCTGTTTCAATAGCTGAGCTAGCCCTCTGGAACCACGGGGAAAGCCCTCGGTACATCTCTGCAACGCCACAGAGAAAGGGCAGAAAATGCACCGATGTCATTACTTTGTTGTAGCCTGACCAGGATTCACTTTTTAGCACCTTGGTCTGCAGGCAGGTCACACAGTCTATGCCTTTTTAAGCTCCAGAATAGTAAATCAAGCTATACCTTTTCATTGCTCACATCATTACGGAGAGATTGTGTGACAGCAGTCAGTGTGTGGTTTGGGAATCAGCAAACGAGGGAAGGGATAAGACTGATTTTCAAAAGGCTGTTTGAGACCTCAGAGACAGACACATTGGTTTCCTCAAAGTCTGACCTCTGTGAAATATTAAAATAACAGTGTTGGGAAGTACAGGAGTATAAATGCTTTTCTGATCTTAGCCTGTATAGTCAGGATCCAGGCCATCTGCTGGGGGCCTTACATCTATCACTTTCATTGTTTTATATTAAAAAAAAAAAAAAAGATTTCAAAGAGGTCTGAATTTTTCAGGTATCACTGTAAAGATGGATATTAAAAATGTGCTTTATTTTCCATAGTTGAACAGTTAGTTGATAATAAGTAGCGGCCAACTGGTGAGGCACTGGATACTAATGAGACATAGGGAGTGCCCAGTACTTGAGATAGTGAGCTACACTTCAATTGTTGACTGGCCAAAATCAGTTCTGGACAAATTTGTACCCTGTCTCTTCAATGTGGTGCATTGCTTTAGGATATCACTAAGTGACTGTAATTTTAAAATTTTTAGTTTCAAAACCACCAATATTTGAAACTAGTTGCTAGCACACACTTTGACCTGCCTGATATTAATTCAGAACAACAACAAAGCATTCATGCATGGTAACTTCGCATTTAAATGTTACTATAAATTAGGCTATTGCTGATAATTTTTTATAACAGTTCTCAAGATGATGCTAGGTTCAAAAGGCCAATGCATACATCACATCGGCTTACTTGCTTTAATTGTAATAGGTTTATGGTAATATCCAAATAATTATACATTAATGCTTAGCTACCTATAGCTTAATCCAGTAAAAGACTTTGAAGCAAACACATTAGAAGCTTCAGTGTCTACTGTTTAAATTGTAATACCTGGAGCAGAAATCTGATTTATGTTTTTTCCTGTGGGAATATACACAGGAAAAAGCTTTGTTACCCAATCCAAAAGGCTACATATGCCTAGGATCTCTGTAGTAGGAGATGCAAAGCACTGGAGGAATGACTACAACTGTCCTTTTCCTGGCATCTGATGACCTCTGTCCACATACAGATCTTGAGCATTTTTTTTTTTTCTGAAATAAATGTCACTAGCCCACAGTTTGAAAGGAATTTCTGGTTCTAGTTCTTTTGGATTAGGAGACATTACCATCATGCTTAGAAGAGCCTAGAGGTAAAAAAGAATGTAACTAAATGTTTGTTTTATAAGAAGCACAATCTTATCAGTGTGTAATGAGCATGTTTCAATAATACTGATGAGAATTCTGGACTTGGGGATTGAAGAGGGGGACTTGGGGCAAGCAAAGTAGAATGAAGTTTAATAACAGCGATTGCATTATAGATCACAATTTGGGACTTGGGTCTTTTGATTCCATCTGACCTCTCACCTGAAGGACAGAGTTCCTTACTGAATCTTTAGCCTGTAATCTGTAAAATGAACTTCTCAACATCTTTTACTCAAGTAGTCTTTCTAGTTCAAAAGTAATTTTGTGAATAACAAGAATTCTGATTCCATTTAATCAAAAATTAAATATTTTTAAATACCTTTGTTAAATTTGAGATTCCTTTGAAGAATAATTTTTAAGATGTTCCTGTGTCTTTTACCCCAGTTTCCTTTGATTTTTGCTTCCCAAATTAGCGTTTCAAATTACTTAAAATAAATGAGGTCAAAAATTTGCTAAGCTGTCATTATAGTCCAGCATTGATTGCTGAGGATAATCTCACTGGTCTTAGACTGACTTCTAATGCATGCACTATCTAAGTCTATTTTGATTAGGTGCTTTAGGACAATTGAGGATCAAGGAGAAAACTAAATATGGAATGACAGCTTAAAAAACACGGTCCTGTTAAATGCAGGTCCACCAAAATGAGCATCACTTTTTCCTGTTGCAATTACTTTTTCCTGTGCATTGGAGTCTCCATTGAGTAAAACCTCGTTGAAGAATTGTGAAAGGTTTGACAGATGAGTTGCTGAGGTAATTACTTAATTCCTTTCCATCTTGCTAGCTTTTTGTCTGATAAATGAGGGCTTAAATTCTGATTTCAACAATTCTAATCTCAGTAGCATTATCAATTACAGTATAATGTTATATTTTTTTCCCAGTGTGGCCAATTTCAGACTCCTCCCTTCCAGTTGTTTAGGTTAAGGGATAGCATATGTATGATAAATTTACCTAGTCACAGATGGAAAGGAAATGTAACCTTAGCTGACAGGTTCATTTTTAGCTGATGCTGTTACCATCTACCAAAAAATACCTTAATTCTTTTTTTTAAGTAAGTATAAAATGAAAGCTAAGAGGGCAAATGATTGCTTTGTATAAATAGCTCACAAACAACAATAAGGAGAGAGCAGAGCCTTTGGTGTGAGAGAAACCTAATGGACAGTGTGGCCACAAGACCATGTGTTTTTAAAAATAAAAAATGCAAAAGAAACCCCAAGATGTTAAAATAGTAAGATAATTTTAAATTTTTCAATCAAAGTAGGAACTCAAAAAGATCCGGAATTAAAACTGATGTATTTGTAAAAGGTTCTATGTGAAGTTGTCACTTGGGCTGGTGAAAGACTTGATTGTGCTTGTTCTCTTGACTTTTATATTATTTCTGTAGAAACATGAAATAAAGGATCTGAGGCCAAATGGGTGATTTTTGGGGCTATATGCTATAGCTGAGTGTGAATGTTCAGACGATTTATGCTGATGATCTGACTTTTACATTAAGTATTGGATCTCAGTTTTACTTCTTACTGATTTATACCTGAACATAAACAAGCCAAGGGAAAACAATTTCAGATCTGAAGTTCAACACATACACTGTTTTAAATTTAAGAGTTTTCACTAGCTAGCAAAACTGAAAATTGTTGGTCTCGTAAGATTAAACCATTAATACCAAATGCCATGAAATAACACTAAAAGTTTCTTAATATTTTATTCAGAACTAATCACACTACTCTGGACTGCCAGGTATTAATGGTATTAGTCAAAAGTTGAGTCTCCTGTATATTACACTGATGGATAGAGCTGTGGTTCATATATGCCTGCAACTAAATAACTGATAGATGTCTTTGCAGGTAAAGCAGAAATATCGATCAGGTGTAATACTGCAGAAAAAGACAACAGGCTGAGAAGAGAAAGTTAGAGTATGTCACCTTTTTAAAAATGTTGTGTTGTCTTACTTTCTGCAGTTTATGGTGTTTTATGGGAGACTTGAAGGCACTACTTCTGGAAGGGAATCAATTTGTATCCTGTAAGCAACTCTGGAAAGTGATTTTTGTTGTTAAGAAATGCTTTCTGGAGAAAGCAAGAGGATTCACGGAGAAACTATGGGTCAGTGGCTCCTTCAAAGGGATGTACCATGGAGAAACCTTTCTGTCAAGGTGACAAAAAGACCAGTGGATTTCTTTCAAGCAGGCATCTGTCTCAGGATACCTGTTGCAACTCGTAACAAGTTTCTGTAGCTTTTTCATTATTATTTGTTAATATTTAAATGTGTAGAAGAGTCCTCATGAATCTGCCTGCGGGGAACCGGGGCTAAGCACAAAGGAGGGAGCACTGGAGAATGTCACAAGGTTTATTTTACTTTAGTAAATAAATACTTTTTTAATTTATTTATTTATTTATAAATAAGTAAATAAATAAATAAATATTACTTTACGAGTAATAAACATTTTTGGTTTCCAGCATATAACAAATAAATGGTCATGTCTTCTTAATATTATTTTGATAATGAATGTCCTGCGATTTTTATATTTTACACATTGTCCTCTGAAACACCATTGTATTATATGCCTGTGTGTCTGTGTGTGCACACAGACTTGTCCTACAGAATTTTCTTTTCAGGTCCCAACCTGCCAAAAAGTTTTAGAACTGGCACTGGTTTCAAGAGACTAATCTACCATCAGTGCCGTAACAGCTGGACATACACACTCACTTGAGTGAATCCTCTATTTTCTTCATTTCTCAGCCAGCTGATGCCTTGCTTTTATCCATTTCTAAGTCCCACCACATAGAGAGCTTTTACACTAATCAGGGAAACAACTTCAGCTCCGTGGGTAATATTTGGGTAACAAAACTACCTGAAGGAACCCAGTGTTGAAGGGATCAGTTGGGTTTGACTAACTAGTTTTATTTCTGATAGTCTTTCAAAAAGCATACCTGTGAGACTCAAACACAAACATGATAAGAAGTTCTTGAAGTGTTAATGAGTTTACTATTGAGCATCTATAACCTATGAATATTTATTCCTCATTATTTTGGGGTTCTTACCAAACAATTGTTTTCTGCTTCTGCAACAAGGAGAATGCCCCACGTTCATATATCTTCTTTTTGTTGACATTTTAATTATTTCACTATCTTTTTATTTTTACAGGGGATTTTCTAGGGTTAAAATTGTGCAATAGGTGTATTCTAGATTAACATACATAGTAAGTAATTTGAAATATTAAAATGAACCATTACAACTCACTTAAGAACTCCTGCTGAGTATATATGATTATTTTTTTTTAAATGATTGATTTTTTCTTCTCTTTCAAATCCCTTACTGATTAAAGGAAAGGCTTAAAAGAAAGGTGACAGCCAAAATAAGCAGTGTTGCTCAGAATTAATATAATAATATAATTTCTTAAACGGTACACATTTGAACTAATAATACTTTGGTTTTAGCTTACTCCTTGATATTACTGAACAATTTTCTTTAGCAGAAGCGGCTTGTACTGGAGTCTGAAATAAACAAAAGGGAAGTGTAGGTGTGTTCCACCACATACTGTGGGCCACAGAGGGTCAAATTCATTGCTTGTTCTTAAATGTTTTTTACTGAAGGATGAAGTGAGTTTGATTTATATGTATTAAAATGTTATTCTTTTCTTCATTTAAGTAAGCACTGTTAAAACTGGCTTTTGATTTTCCATACAGGCTGCCAATCAATGGAGAGATTTTGCTCAGAAGAATTAGATTTTGTTGTTGTTGTTGAAGGATGAATTGGAAAAGGGCACTTGCTCCTGTCCTTCCCTGCCTGTTCCTGCACCCATCTGGGCAAATTCAGGCTGCTGTCAGATGGGGAACACAGAAGGGTTGCACCAACCCTTGTTCAGCTAGGGGCTCAAACACCAACGCCAAACACACTGGGAATGTGCTTTCCAAGCCAGGGTTGGGTAGTTTCATACCTTTAAGGAAGTGGAGAGGGAATTCCTGACCCAAGCTAACGCACCAAGATAGTAATTACATTGCCAATATTACTGGCATCCAACACAGTGTTGTCATCCAGTACTTCTGAAGGAGCCAACTTTGGTTGCTTGTAAGATAAACTGAAGCTAAAATAAATCAAGAGGTCTCCTTCTAAAGGCCTCCAGACAGTGCATCTGAATGAGGTGTCTATCTGTCCTGAGTCTAAGTTTCTGAAATGTGTAGAAAAAAATCAGTATTAATGGATGGTACAGCAGATTCCTTGGCAATGAGTGTAAGGGAGGTGGACTGGTAGAAGGCAGTGAGAATCTCTACTAAAACAAGAGAGGAGAGAGACCTGATGTATGCAGTTCTTGCTGTCTATACAGCAATAAAAATAAAGATGGTCCATGTGACACACTGTAACCATATTTTAAACAGTCAGAATACAGAAAACCTTCAGAAGTTTGTATATGCATTGATAATGCTTTAGACTAACATATGTTTTCTGTCTCTAGCTGCTGAAAATGGATTTAAATATAACTAGATTTAGGGAAAACATGTATGTGGATACTTGCCTAATTCTAGTTTTATTCACCACAGTGAGCCCATTTGAAACAAATTCTGCAATTTTTGTTCGTTAAAGGGTATCTCTTTCTTTCAAATCTCCATCTATGAGTGATGCTAACCAGAAAATAATTTCAAATGGCAACAAAATAAATTGTCTGGATTTACAGTGTCGAAAACTTGACACTAGTTATTTCTCTTCGAGAGTCATCCTTTAACCCCCTCAGTCCCTCATCACTCTTGCTGCTGGGAACAGTGCCTGCCATGGCTGTGGGGGCCAGCACCCCATGTGAGCATGCTGAGCTCTGGTGGTATCACTGGCAGCTTTGAATAGCCATCGGGCAAACCTCAGGGGTTATTAGAGCTAGACAATAGCCCGACTGGACCCACCTCTAGCTATGATCAGCTATTTTTTTATATCAGAATAAAAATTCCTCTGCATTTGATACTAATGGAATTGGATATAGAACCGTTTGTCACCAAAAAGTGTTGGGTTAGCCTGCAAGTGGATGAAATGCATGCACAGGGAGTTGGCAGAAGTCCTCACCCCCCGTATCTACTTCCACAATTTCATGACAATCTAAATTATATCCATGGCATGTATGGCAGCCCATGTGACGCTGTTGGGTGACAAGCCATTGCTCTGCTGTAAGCCACTGTGCTTCACTGCTTCCTGAGATTTCCCGTGGAGTTTAACTTCCATCTCCCGAGCATGTCTTCATGTGCTGAATATATTGCTGTCCTGTAGACTGCAGCAATACCAAGACAAGCTTCTAAGAATATAATTACACTGCATATCTTATTTGGGTTTTATTATTATTATTATCATTATTATTATTATTATATATCTATATCAATATATAATACAATAATATATTTCTATTTTATAATTTTATTTATAAAATTTATTAATTTATATTTTTAATATTTAAAATATATTTATAAATATAATTTCATAATATTATGTTTCTATATAGTAGTAATAATAATAATGATAAAATTATTAGATATTTAAAGTACCTGAACTGAAAGCTTAGCCTCCCAGAGCCTTCATCTCTTCAGCATAGAGGGAAAGGCTTTTATGGATATCAGCTCAGGGCAGAATCCCAGTTTAGGAGGAACCTGTATCTTGCTCTGACTGTAACCTCAGCATAGTCTGGGTGGTGCTAGTAATGCTTTTTTCTTCCCTTTGTTGCATAGAAAACTAAGAGTTTTGTCAGCAATTTAGAGATAATTAAAAATTGCATATGTCAGCAGTATTAATGGTACATGTAATAGCATACAAGTCTCTATTTCTGCAGAACTGCAAGGGGTCTGAATATGCCTCAATAACAATAGTATATGTGCCAATTTACTGTTTTCCAAATATATTATATCAATTTTTTGCCAGGGTAGTTTTCATAATTGCAATAGCTACAGTCCCCAAGTTTCTAACATCACAATTTTTGACATTAACATGGTATGATCTTCTTTTCCCAGCGAACACAGTACAATCACTATTCATTCTGTATGAATTAATGGTACATTACACTCTCATATAGTATGAATTTTACTGTCAGATACTGATGAATGCTGATTGTCAAACATTTCATTAAATTCAATACATATCTCATGTAACTTGAATACAGTTGCCATATCTAAATCTAAACTTTTCAGAACTGCTTTATAACTTCCATTATCAGATGGGATAAATGCTCTTAATATCAGATATCACAATACTCAATATATAAAGGAATTAACAAATACATACTTTTCCTGCACATTTTGTTTCAGTGAAAGGTTTTATTTTCTTCAGTTAGTTGTTTTGGAAATTAAAGCTCAGTGAAGGCCCAGTCAAGTATGTTAGTTCCCTGAAGTTTCATTACTAATCAGTTTCCATCTTTACAGGGAGGGCATTCTTTATGTCAAGCGTTATGAAGTATACATTTCAGTGTCAAGCTTGACATTCTTCTTTTAGCCCTTTGACATGTTAAATAACATAGAAGTCAGATTGCAGTGCGTAGTGTCTTTTGAATTTCCTAACAAAACTGCTTTGTATCTTAAAGTTAAAACTATCCTGTCAAATCCATGTGCCTTTCTAAAGCTCAGCTGTGATTGTCACAAAAAAAATAATAAAAAATACAAAACTAATACAGAATCATAAAGCCATGCCTGGTGAGATCACTGTTGATGTTTGCTTTTCACTTCATTTGTAACCTTAAATGTGAAACAAGAAGTCAGCACACATATGTCAAGACACATTTATCACACAATCAGTTAGAAAAAAGGTATTTCTGGACATATTCACTCCTCAATCCACCATATTTATTACAAGGAAGAAAAGATTCCTGTCCCACTACAGTTAAAATAACGGGCATGCCATGCATCTTTGCAGTCATACATGGGAATAGTCTGTGTTAGGATTTGTGAACAGAAAGGTAAAGGAAAAAAGTGAGACATCTCACACACTCTGTCACAGCTTTAATATAAGCTGAGTGTTCAAATGTTAGACATTAATTGATTGCTCCTTTCCTAAGGGCTTTTATGCCCTTTCTATTACCTAATCGTCTCTGTCTAATTTATTTGAGGCTAACACACTAATGTAGGGGAAAAAAAACTTCTAAACTCTTCCGGATTCTGAGAATGACAGTTTTGAGGAATGTTGCTGATCGTTGCGTTGCCTTTTGCAGGTAGATGTTGTTCTGTACAGGAGGCATTTCTGTATTCTTGTAGAAATTGTCTGTAGACAAAGAATGAAAATTAAAAAGTAATTTTTTATTAGCAGTCCCAATGAGATCGAGGGGTACCCACAGGGAAATTACTGTCATTACATTAAAGTTTTACCATCAGTTAAGACAACCATGTTCTCTGTTGTTTCCTTAGAGAAGGTCATTATTTGTCATTGTTTACCATTGTGTTTCTTAACTTTCCGAATTGCCACTGTGTGACACAAGAAATTGCACTTCTCACTATAGTTTTAGCATCGGTACACGTTAAGTGTTGGCATACACAGTTAAATGTATGTCATACTTTTTCAATTGGATATGTGAGGTCTTAACTCATGTTAAGCATTATGTTAGACTAGGCTATTGTAGAACATGTCTTTTCTTATAGCTTGAAGGAATATATATACAAAAGGAAGTTCTTTAGAGTGGAGTCTTCTGCTGTTAATGGAAAAGAACTATATTGTCATGAAGGTCACCTGAAGTGTCTCCTAACCTTACAACATATCCAACAACTTTTCTGTAGGTTCAGATAAATATTTTGTTCAGTTGGATGGAGGTTGAGGGTGTGTATTTGAAAGTACAAAGCATTCCACTTTTCAGTGAATGAAATGTTGCTAACTTGGGAAGCCTTGAGACTGCTCATATACCTAGCTACGTTACTGTAAGAAATGCATCAAGATCAAAGCATGAAAGACACTCTTAGTTTTATCTACCACTGGGATATTACAACTAAAGTCCTAACTTTTGAATTTTCAGAATAGATAGATGAAATGATTTTTTTAAGGAAGTATGCTTATTCTTATAAAAAATAGTTTGAAATCAGTAGCATGAATTTTTTCGGGTAATCTAGATTTATGATGGACATATACACGAAGCAACGGCCGGAAAAGATAAACGAAGAAGATACACTATTTTAATGGCGTTTTAGTTAGAGTAACAAATAATTTCTGTGAGTTTGCTAATACTTCTTTAAAATACTTTAAAATACAAGCAAACATTTAAATGAATGTACAAACTTGCATGGGGATTTGTTCTGAAAAATATCAGTTATGGGAGCAAGTTTTCTTCTCCTTTGTAAAACTGTTGTTTTCTTTTATTCTATTTTCATATTTCAGTTGTTTGAAAGGATTGGCTTTTATTTCAAGTGGAATCTTCACTTTGTTCTCTGAAATCTATTTTTGTTAGTGATGAAGCTACTTTATTTTAAAAACATTTGCAAGAGAAATGTGGAAAGAATTGGATTCCAAAAAATCCCATTATTAATCTCTTTATTTTATAAATTATAAAAGCATCTGAGCTTTGTACTTGTCATGTTTTAAGTCCACAAGGGAAAAGAGAAAGGCTTAATACTTAAAATTGTGAGATAGTTTTATGCGGTGGAGGTAGCCATGAGATGCCTAAAGAAATTTAAATCTGGGAGAACTTCAGTTTTCAGTTACAGCTACAGAACTTTGCCATCATTTTGCACAGATGTGTGGACAGTGTGAAAGATGTCCCAAAGTTTTCTCCTAAATGAGACTAGTGAAAAAGCCACCCCAGATGTTCTGACTCTATGTAAGCAGAAAGTTACTTTCCTCTCATGGCTGCTTGCATTTGAACTCAGGACTGAGTACCAGAACAGACAGAGAACTGAGAGCAGGGAAATGTATCTTGCAGATGTGGAATAATTCTGGAAAGGTTTCAAGCGGCTGCATTTCAGGGTTTTAGCTTTGAAGTCATTACACAAGTATGTAAATACATCCATACTTTGTTCCACTGGCTTATGTCAGGTTTCACAGGAATATTTTACCTCTTGCTAGAGCCATAGCATTCAGTTATAAAATTCTGACACTCTCAAACTTGAATTCTGTGTAACTGTTTTGGTGAAAATCATTAAGCCTGCTCAGTAGCTTTCACAGTCTGTAGGACTTAATGACAGATTTCTGATCCTTGACTGTGCTTGACATTTTGTCTGAGAACAAATTTCAGACCAAGACCTATATTTTCAGTGTCCAGAACTCTTTTTACTCGTTGAAACCTGATTTTGAAAGCTGTAAGAAGAAATATTGCTGGTCCATTTCAAGCTAGTCAAAAGGTAAGAATTAGGGCTCTGAATGTTATTTCAGTGTTCGTAAATTTGGAAAAGAAAAAAAAGAAAAAGAAAAATAATCATTCAGGTACTTCTGATACAATTCTATGGATTTATGAGTGGAAAAAGATCTCTCTTTTTATGTTCTTGAGCTTCAGGGTAATCAAACAAAGACAGTTTCTATGTTCACAACACAAATATTTTCAATGAGCACTCAAGCCGAGAGCCCTCCATCTAGGTTATTTCCCTGTGAGTCATTTGTTAATGCTTGGTCAGACTGTATTGAGGTTTCCTGGTCTCTTACAGCAGATAAATCATGGCATAATTCTGTCTTCAATAACTAAGTACAGTTAACTAAAGAGGACATTGAGATACTCAGAGCAGTTTGGCATGGGTACTTTTCGGGAGCTGAAAGCAGCAGGACCTCCTGGTGGCATTGCATTTTGCTCTGTGCTGTCCCCGTACACCCCTTTCTGTCCCCTCCGACTGCACTGTGCACGTCACTTCTCAGTGCCTGCCCAGAGCCACTTTTCCAAGAGCACTGCAGAGCTTTGTATTGCGTAAAAATATGCCAACCTACCAGTTTCAGAAAGGTTTGATCCCACCTCAGACTTTATCTTCTAAATTGTCCATTTTCACCAAAGCACCAAAAATACAGGGGGAAATTAATGCTGCATTTCAACTGATGTTGTTTACAACAACTTTAAAATGTCACCAGCATGACTTACTACTTACTAATGAACTAGTCTGAGTAGTGAGCAGTTTAGTTATAGCACCATAAAAACTTTGTGAGGCTAAATGTGAACTGTTAAAATGGCTGATAACATCATCTTTGCCACCTGAAGGATCTTGTTACACAAAAAAAATCTTATATTTGGGTCACAGGTGGCCACATCAGCAATATTTGGATCCTCACGGTTTTCTACTTTTTTGAAAGTGAGATATGAAAATGCACTCAAGCCTAAAAAGAGATTCAGCAAAAATGTAAAGCAATAAATCCAGATATATCAGGTTGGCATTACTTTATATTTAACTTTGAGAATCCCTTTAACTGCTAAAGAGCAGAAATGTTGATTAAGTAAGAGATTTCAGAACATTACTGAAAGGCTATAAGATCTGATCCCTCTACAGTGCCCATGAATGCTTTCAGGATAATAAATCCTTAAATACAGTGAAAGTGATGCATTAGAGAGTGTCAAAATTATCATTTGTCCCAGACAAGCTGGTGGTGAGTATGCATATGTTATTAGTATGTGGTCTGATATAATCTGTGAAAAATGACTTTGTGAGCACGGAGTCACTCCAGTAAAATATCTTAAAATGTTTTTTTTCTGTGCTGTGGATGACAAGGGCAAATTTTGGATCATTAAAAAAATTCAAGAAAGAAAACAGTTGAGCAAAAGGGAGCAATACTGTTTTCTTACTAGACATAATCTTAAGAGAAAATTATCTTTTTTTCTTAAGAAAGTTTTGCAACGTCCAACAGTTAATATGAAAATATTAAGCATCTAGCCAAATTAATCCCCAAATTTAATGCTAATCGTAATAACAATACAAAAATTACAATATACAGAGCTAGATGAGAAAGTACAGTTTGTACAGTTTGTTTGACAGTAGGTTAAATCATAATTTGGTGGTTTTGTTTTTTTAATTTTACAGAAATAAAAAATTAACGCAACCCTTTTGTTATATTTTCTTTTTCCCTTTCTTATACAGACATAGAGAAAAGACATTTCATATGCAAACTTCAAGCAGTATCTCAGTTTAGCAGGACATTCAGCTGGAACAAAATAAGGTTTGTTTCTAAGACAATCTATTTTACAAGTCCACTAAGGGAAAAGGAGGGAGGAGAAATCATTAACGACAGACTGGGGCAAAGTTGTTATCATGAATGGTTTATTTTCTGACAACTGTTCTTTAGTGAGTACCAAGTGATCAGAATATGAACAGCTCTGATAGGTCCAAAAAAGAAAGATCAAAACTTTTTGAAAATATAAAAATAGAACCATTTAAATAAATTTTGTTTTTAACATAGCCAAATAAATTTAAAAGGATTACACAGCCAAAAGAAATTATAACTTTGCTTTGGACTGAATTAAGCACTTAATTAATTTTTTTTTCCCCTTTTATTTTCATTCTGGTGAGATAAAGCTAACATTTTCTGTTTCAGATCAATCAGAAATTCACTTTCTGAAATTATTTTTTTAGTGTGCATAGATACACACACACACACACATATACATACATATATATATATATATATATGTACACAAAAATGTATTTTTTCCCCCCATTCTTTTCAGGAGGGAAATCACTTTGCCTGAGCTGATAGCACCCAGCTCTACCGTGCCCACTGTTGAAGCAGCAGGTTTAAGGCTGCTGATCCGAGAAGGAGGGTTACAGCAGAGACAAGCCGCAGCGCAAAACAGGATTGACCCCAGCCTCATAAGCACTGCTGGGCTTGTTGGCACCGATCTCTCTGTTAACATCACGGCATTAAATACCAGAGGAGAGGGAGGGAGGAAAGCCAGCTGTGGGGAGAGCAGAACACCAACAGATGTTTGGAGCATCGCAAGGCAGGGCTGCAGCAGGGTTTCAGCATCCCGGGAGAAGCAAGGATGCTGCAGGGATGAAGGCAGCAGCATCCAGCACCGCAGAGCCGGTGGGGAAGCAGTGCTGGGTCAGAGGGGCAAGGCAAGGCAGACAGCAGTGAGGCTGGCTCAGAAAATATCGAGAGCTGCTGATCTGCAAGAAGCAGCTGGAGATGAAATAACAGCTGCTCTGTGGCAGAGGGCAGATATCCATCAAAACTAACAAGTTACAGAACTAATTAAATTCCCAGCTGCTTTTAGGCAAACGAGTAACAACATTAATTAGAATGGCTTTTTCCCATCTTCACTGGTCAGAGGGCACTGGCCTTTTGTTTTGTATTCAGACTATACTATTTGAAACCGTCTCTGCTATCTCAGGGGGAAATGACTGAAAACAAACACTTTCAGAAAAGGAGTCTGAAAATGTCTGATGTTATGACATAACATTACTTATGTTTGGAAAGGGTCCAGAATTTCCTGTTCCCAGAGGATCCTGGTCTCAGCAATCCCACACAAATATCTCTGTGCCTTGGCAAATTTTTTTCTCCCCCCCCCCCCCAAAAAAAAAACCAAACCCAACCACAACCAAAAAATCAAGTTGGACGGGATATAATGGAAGGGTTACTTTCTAATTCTGAGTTGCTATGTACCACATAGGCAATGACAGAAACAAGGTACTGATCGGACACAGCAAAGCATCATAACTAATACAGAGTCCTAGTGCTATTCGGTTGCTTGAATTTGGCTCAAGGATATTTGCATTTTTAGCTGCATAGCAGCAAAACAAGAGAAGAGCACTCACCGTGTGCTTTAGCCAACAGCCTGGTTGTTCAAGCAGTGATCTGTGAACAGCTTTGGAAAGTGCCGCCTTCTAACTTCTTCTGCAGGCTTGATTGGAAACAAAATCCAGCTCTTTGACTTGTAGCTCTGGCAAGATTTGTCACAAGAAGAGCTGAAACTTGATCCTCAGCTGGGATTTTGGTGAAAGAGGCTGTGACTCCTGCACGCTGCTGGGTTTTGCTGTTCCTGGGGGGGGTGTTAGCTGTGAGCACGTCTGGACAAGGCTGTCCCAGGGTGGCAGATGTCATGGCAGCCTGCAGCTGGTGGAGGCTTTCCAGAACAGCAGTTCGTACTCTGTTCCTAGCAAAAACCTTCATGTTGTGCCAGGAGGTACCTGAGGAGTTTTGACAGATACTTTACTGGTTGGACTGTGCTGGAGAAACGTCTTGTGATTGTTCTTACAGATGTAGAGACTTAAATTCCTCCCAGTTTTGCTTGGGTTTACACAATTTATGTCTTCATCTGAATGCTCGCTCTAACCAATGCATTGGGGTAGGATTTCATCAAGACTGATAAACACTTCTCTAACTTTAAGATACTGTACAGTTTAGGTTTGCTCCTTTTTGAACTGTGGGCTCTCAAGAATTGAACTCCAACCTTTGGTATTAATTTTCTAGTGTATTTTGTTTTTGGACAAAGCTAGGCACTATTGGCTATCAACTACTCAGGGTATACATTCTGTAACGCTGTATAGCAAACCACATTTAAATATTTAATGCTGTACAATGGCACAACTGTGTTAATGTCTTTCCCTCAGGGGTTTATTCCATCAAAATTAACAAATGCAATTAATCTATGCAGGATACTTCATTTTTCTGTTCCAGAAATGTCCAACATTTTTTGCTTGAAACGTTTTTACATTTCAGACTAGAGTTCTATAGTTGGTTTCTATTCCAGATTTACAGCTCATGGCAACAAATTACATATTTTTCATAGATAACACTAATAGTACTAGTAGTTTATGCAGAGTATAATGCATATAACAGGCATAAGCTATGCTGAAGGTTATCCGTTATTCACTTTGGAGCTGATGAGTCCACATTAACCATGAATTCAGCCTGTGTCTTAATTAATCTTAGTTTCTTGAGCTCCATCACACCTTCATTTTACAAGTCACATATGGACTGTCAGCTCTTGAATGGGTCTTCTGCTCATGATCAGTCACAGCCTGCTGATATAGCAGAATCAGAGGTTGAAAACAGAGGCAGCATACTTCAGGAATTACCTGACTCTTGAATTTTATTTCTTTTTTCTTGATATAAAATAGTTTGAATTTAGTGCATGAAAAGCATGCCACAAAGCCCGTGTTTTGTGGTGGATCTAAAATATAGGACTTTGAGAATCGTGTAACATATTTTTTATTATGTTATTCCTTGCTTAGCTACTTTATTAAAGAAAAGCTAAACAATCTTTGTTTGCATGTATTGCAGTTTGAAAAGTTGGCACAATATCTAAGCAGTACATGGATATTAGAAGCATGAAGAAACTAAAGATACCAAAGGAATTCATCTTAGAGCAGCTTTAATTCCATAATAATAATCAGATGGATTCAATTTAGGTGAAAGTGTAATACCAAGCTCAGTTTCTGTCAAAAATAGAATGGAATTTAATTAATTATTCTGTTCTACCAGTTTATCTTCATGATGCGTAGACATTAAAGATGTCATGAAATTACAGTATATTAATGTCAGTGTGAAGCTATTTACATCTACCCTGTGCTTTGGTTGCAGTATAGGATACACAAATATAGCATGCTGAAGATTTGATGAGTAACACCTTTATTATGCCCATTGACTATCACTAAATTAGAACATAACACCCCTGGCAGTACACATGACAGCTGCACGAATGTAAAATGAATTCCTTTCAGATGTATATTACAATTAATGGCATGTGAATTCATAATGATCAAACACTTCTTATGTCCAAGATATTTATCAGCTGTTCAGAATACAAAAAGTTACCAGCTCATTTATGTACCCTTGGAATGAGTGGCAGTTTTGGATAGGCTGGTAAGTGGCAGTTCAAAGAGGTGGAAAAATCATTCTCTTATATATATGCCATCTTATTTGACACCTCCATAATGGCAAAGGTTTTACAATTGCATTTAAAGTTGATGATTAAGACATTCAGGGGTCCCAGGAACCTCCAGTGCCTGTTGTTCACTGCTGACCCTCTTCTCTCATGACCCATTCAGTCAGACCAAAGGACCAAGCTCAACTTTTCTCTAGAGAAAGCTTTATAAGTAGGGCTGGGGGCCTGACTCTATTTTTGTCTCACATTGCCATGCTTCAAGATACACAGTTCTGAGCATCTGTATAGCATCTATTCCAGTGACAGCTGGATAGCATCATAGATATTAAGAGCAGTTATCCAAAAGGCACTTCTCTGAAGAAGAGAACTTTTTCCCTTTCAGCTCAGATATGTCTTTTAGGTCCTCATTTAGGAGGGAGGAGCCACATCACTAAGCACTTAACAAGCATCCTGTTATCCTTGTCTGAAACGTTGTAGGCCATGTACAACATCTAGGATTACCTCTGAGGAGCTAAGTCCAAGAGTGCTCTCCATTTGTCCTCATAAGCCAGCCTCCTCTATCATCTTCATTTAGATGGAGAAAAGAACTCCAGACACAAGTGCAGACAGGAGCCTAACAGTCTAACATCAGTGAAGTAGCATGAGCTGAAGAAATAACAGAAACAGGAAGATAACCCAGGCCTGGCAGGGCCTACTGAACTGTATTCCCCAATGGATTGCACAGTCTGGGAATAACTCTCACGCTCCACTGTCATTTTGGACATTTATTTTCTGACAGCTTTATTTTGTCAACTAGAATTACGGAGTACTTACAAATGGGAGCGTACACTATTTCAGATACATAAACTTGGTTTCACCTGGATTGCAAGACGGTTTATCAAGTTCTACTAATTGCACAGTGTACACATGCGTTGACTAAAGCAAATCACTGGCTTCTAATGTGTTTGGCATTAGGCAAACACAGCAAGAAATAGCTTTACTTCCAAAGAAGGTACAGGCTAGCCCTCTGTGTAAGCTGAAATTGTGTGTCTTGCGCAGGGAACCGACAGGCTTGGAATACACCTTTGTCCTAGAGTGTGCTGGAGAGCTTCTGTGAGCAGAGCATTCCAAGCCTGAGGAGCAAAGACTGAAGATCTGTCTGGAAAGCAGGTTGACTTCAGCAAAGAAAATCGTTCTTGCTTTTCTCTTCCACTAAAAGAGGAATGTCAAATAGAGGATTTAGCAAGAAAGATGGTGAAACTCAATGATAACCCAACCACAAGGCAATAATGGGTGAACTCGGTTCTGCAGTACCTTTCTGTTTCCTTACTGGCTGCCTCTAGCCTAATATTTAATAAAATGTCCTAATGTTTTTATTTAGCACTCTATTTAAAACCTGTTTTAGTGTAATCAGTGTTTTTCAGTTTGTAACGTTGTATCGCTTTAACTCAGCTATAATAAGATAAACGACAAATACAAACCCACACACGTAAAATTTTAAAAAACAAAAAACAATGAATGCTCCTGATATTTGCTCATCTTGCACAGAATTTTTACTCCTGAATAATATGAAATTATCCAAATCTAATCAACTGAATCTTGTTTAAAAATTCAGCACCTATTTTTATTTGTATTTGATTAGCTGTGACTTACCAAAGTTCTTTGAATTGCATCTAACTGGTTCCATTTCATCCTTCAATGGATTCACATATTGTGTTTGTGTTATGTAAGGTCTTGCCGAGAATTTGTTCATATTAAATACTCTGAATACTTCTTTATGCACCATGAGAGATGTTAGACTTTCAAAGCCTCAAAGACATGTTTAGAGATCTGCTTCGAGATCACCTTTTTCACAAATAGCCAAAAGTATGAAATCTTACTATGACTATGTTAAAATCTTTCAGGCTATTACTTAGTATGCCACTACAGTGAACATCTTGGTTCTAAAGACCATAAATAACCTTTTATTTCTTCTTAAAGAGAAGTAATTTCCTTGTTTAGAATTGAAAGAAGTGGCAGAAAATCAGCTGGCAATCTGTAACTAAGGAGCACTCATTTTAATGTTATCAGGCATAGAAAACAAAGATTTTCTTTTTGGTTATGAAATATATACACTTGAACCACCATTGCAAGTGACTATACAAGCAATCCCATTTAAGATATAAAAATGGTAAAATAAATCAAGCTTTAGGCACCCTTTAAAATATTGCAGTTGCAGCCATAATTGGTCTGATAGCTCTAAAACAGATTGATTTCTTTCTGAATCTCTGATCTTCATAATCCAATGAATCACACAGCTTAACCAGACTAAATCATTTATTGCTATGTACAGCTAAATTTCTTGACAAGTTCAAGATTAATAAAGTTAGCACCCCGAACCCTCATTACTTGACTCTGGAGCTTATTTTCTAAGCTTTCATTCATGTATTACTCTTCAGCCTTCTACGTAATGCTGGGGTCTGCATAAGCCTGCGAAAGCTGTAGAAACTGAATTTCAATCACGCACGCAGAATCAGCAAATAATAAGCTGACTTCTGAAAATGTTGGAGAACGGAGCGGACTGGAAGGTGACAGGTTCATATTCTTCTGCCTCAGCTCAGCAGCACATGATGAAGTACTCCACACTTTAAATGCTGTTTCTCTGGAAACTGGAAAGCATAGAAGACAGGTAGATGTTAATCTTGCTTCTGGTTAAGAAGACCACTGTTACTGGCAGGGGTTCCTTCAAAAACAAATGAGAACTTTCATTTTTATGAAATTAGTAAAGGACAACTGAAAAAGAAACACCTATAGCAGGTGAGTTACATGACAGGATGATGATGATGAGGATTTAAACATCCTTTTTGTTTCAAAATTTGAGCTCAAGATACTCCAGAAGTAGCAGAGGAGGGAGACTCATGTCACCTCGGACTCTATAATATTATATATTATAGGGTATTATATGGTATTAGATTATATTACATTATATTTAAAATTAAATAATATATTATTATTTAATGGATACTATACTACATAAAACCATGTAATAGAGTAGAAAATCATGTATTTTGTATTTTATAAACTGCAGACTAAAACCTAATAATTAATAATTAGGATCTGAAGAGATTATTAAGGGCTAGTTCATAAGCAATTTGTTATATTTCAAGGTGGATGCAGGCAAAGTGCTGATATTCAGGACTATTGTTTTCTCACTGAAACCATTATAAGCTACTGGTGTCAAGTCCCTCTAACCAGCAAGTGAAAACTGTTAATTAGATGTTAATAAATGTTGGGTTTCCAAACGTTCCTCCCAGGTGTGAGGATGTTAACCTGGAAACTTCTGTACAGGCTAAGGAATTCTGTGACTTATTTGCTGCAAGTGTTCTTTCAGAGATCAATACGCAGGATCTACTATATTTCACAAGCTCAGTACAATGCTTCAAAAGACCCTTTAGCAGAGCTCTGTCCAGTCAGAAGCTGTGACTCATGTTCCCTGACCACTGATAAGAAATGGCCTCGGTGCTGCAGCACTGGTATTTCAAAGAATGACCTGTGGAGCTGTGCTTCCAGGAGAGGAACAAAACTCAATACAAGAGAAAGAGAGGGCAAGAGCATGCGAAGACTGTATCAGGGAAATGTTTCACAGTGGACATTGTCTGGATGATAAACCTGTGTCAAAGGTGAGATAAAAGGCGCAAAGAGAATACAATCATCTCTTTTCAGTTTGCATGAGTATGTCACCCTTTCTATAAATACAGTAGTACGAGTATAGTAGATGACACCCAGTGAAGGAAGTATTCATCAGGACCTGTTTATTCAAACATCAGCCTTTTTGTTTGAGCGACTGTCTGTGAACAGATCTGAATCTGATAGGACAAACACAATTACACATCACCTGGGCAAATGGGAAGCTAATTGATCAAAACAGGGTGAGGATATAGCTACTTCCAGCTCTTAAGAAGGTTTTTTTTTCCCTTCTTGCCAGTAATTTTGCAGCGTTGTGTAATTTTTTACTCTAACTTCAGTCTCATCATTGCAATATTGACACTTTGTTCACATCTGGTAGTAGCTTTGGCTCCATGCACAAGCCAAAAAAATTTCTTTTGATGTTTGTAGCTGAAAGAAGCATTTTCCCCCACAAGAATCAGAATCAGAAATCCTCTTTACTCTGGAATACAAAAATAGATCTCCCCAGCATCTCTGCCACAAGAAAGAGAGTGTCTTTGCAGATATATCTAAGTTGCTGCTTTATGTCCTGGGGTCTTCATAATAGATAAAATTTCATATTTATTGAGGTAGCAATATTGATGCAAGAGACTTAAGTCTTTGAAATATAAGCACATTTCACAAGAACTAGACTGGAAAATTAAGCAGTCAAATTCTAATATTGGGAAATATTCCTTTTCTTGCTTTGTCTAGAACATCACTGAGAGATTCAGTTAAAAAAATGGTTCTTTCTATTTTTTATTTCCAACATGATTCTTTCAAAATGAAAAAAAAAAGGGTGAGAGAAATTTCTAGATAATCTTAATTTCATAATATATTATTCTTTACTCTTTTCTGGAGTAAATTGCCACTGTTCCATTGATTTAAACTGTCTACATGAAAAATTAGTCCTATACAATGGCTAATATGAAAGTTTTCCTTTTTTCATGCGGTGAAAAATGACCTTCAACAGCGTAGGCAGGGAATGGCATACCCGCCCACATATCCAGCCACACATGCACTCTCTCAGCTGCTAAAAGATGACCTAGCTCCAGCCTAGTTCCAGCACCGCACCAGGGAACCTGGATTTTCTGCTGGCACAGGACTGACTAGCTCTGTGTAAAGCCTCTCTAAAGGAAGTATTTTTGCAGCGTGGGATTATCAAGGGTAATGTCAGAACGCAAGACTGTAGCAGACTATGTAACAAACTACAAAAACAAGCAAAGAAAAAGGTAGTTCAGGATGACACTGAAAAAAATATCAATATTGGCATTATCATTCTGAAGTCAACAGATTTATGATAAGTGCAATCACAAGGGTTATGTTTTAACTGGCCATTTGAATTACTGATGCAATTGGGCAATTAGAAATTAATTAAAACATTATTATTTTTACCTTAATTAATTGAAAAGATAAGTAGTGATGGGTTCAAAATTATCACTACAAGAGAAATGCATTTTTAATGTGTAACATGAAACATGAACTTCATGTATCAGTGATTCCTATTTAATTAAACAATTAATTATCAATGTGCTCATGCTTGATGTAAGAACTACATGTATTGATCACGTACAGACATGTATTCAAAGGTAAGCATAGATTGTTATGCTACTGCTACTCCAAATTTTTGTATAGCCGTTATACCATAGTCTCTTCCTCTATTACTCAGACGAAAAATGGAGAAGCCACAAATAGAGATCATGTCTTGGTCAGCCCACAAATTCTTCTTACAGGAACATTTTCTTTCTATATGTGGGCTATGCTAAACTAAACTGGATTGTCTTCATATGAAATACCACCTTTAGTTAGATTTCTACAAACAGTTATCAGCTAGCAGCATCAGCAGAACCTCTTCAGATTCTGGGAGGTGTAAAAATATTCAGGCTGGAGGGAGTTTCTCTTAGCAAAATGGCTTGAAGAGCGCAGCACTCAAATTCAGCCATTCTGTTTGGCTTGTCATTTAAGTCTTTGATTCTCTATGTGGAGACAATAGAAGTGCATACAGGCCATAGGGGCAAGCCGACACTGTCCCTTAAAACCACAAAAGTGCTCTGAAGGCAAGAATATGAAGGATATGAAAAGGTCTTGAGTCCCAGAGGAAGTCCCAGGGAACGTTCTGGCTAGTTGAATTCTACAATTGTGTTAATCATCATAAGTATAAGCCATATTACAGCATGTTGTACATGATATGAAGGCGGACAAGTCCCAGAGCTGCCTCTTCCCTTTGTTCACCTGCCTAAACCCAGCTACAGTCTGTCCTCTGCTTTGATTCAAATCCATCTCTGAACTATGCCATACATTAAAGGCATGGCTGAAAAGCACATTCTGCTTCAGAAGTTGTGGTTGAAAAAAATACCAGATTCTTAGTTTTAGCAATTTTAATGAAAAAGTTTCCAATTTGGAAGAGTGAAATGCTTACTCTCTTCACTTGGCAGACAGCTCAGAAAAAGCCTTCACCTACCTGGCCACTAATGATCCTCACAGAGACTTCATTGTCCAGCCCAGCAGGCTAATCAAAGATGCTTTTCTTCAGCCAGTTCTGATGACAGAAGGGAATGTATTCATCATCATTCTGAAACTTGCATAAAGGTTCATTATTCCAGAAAAGAGAAGACAAGAAGCCAGCAGATCCTGTAATCTATGAAAGTTTCCATCATTGGACCAACTGTAAAACATTATACAAAGCAGTGTGAGGGCTGCTCTAACTTTAGCCCACTCTCTGGCCCCTCGTGCTCTTCTGAAAATTTCCTGATCTATCATATTTTCTTCTGACTGCTCTCTCCTCCATCAGCCTCAAGGATGTGGATATTACAGGAGAGGCTCTTCTGACTCTGTGCAGGCTGAGGATTCCTTTACATATCTACCTATACATGTAAATAGATACGCTGCCACAAAATGTGATTTAAATGATGAAGCACCTGAAGAGGGATAATTTAGGTTAAAATAGGAGTGTCTTAGCATGAATTTTCAAGTGAGTATTCTCAGAAGATGGTTAAGAATATTGTAGTTATCTATAGGGCTTTAGAAAAAAATCTTTATTTATAATTAAGGACATTGGGTCCTTTTCTGCACATCTGTATTGATATTCAATAACGCAGATTAGTTTATAACAAAAAGTATTGATTTGAATAGTTGAGGTTTTGCAATTTCTTATGGACTACCAAGCACAATTCTGTTTTTCATTTTTTAATTTTCTTAAGTCTGTACTTCCAGATGTTTGGACAGATGCTGTTGGCAAGGAACACACAGTCACATACCTCGAACTCTATACTGTTAATTTATAGTAATACAGAGAAGATTAATGCAATGTCCTGCATAGATGTAGATTGTTTATAGTACTGATTTGGGTGTGAAAAAGTTATTCACTACTGTTTGCTCATTACTTTTAGCTAGGTTATCAATTAAATCTCAGATCTTCACAGAACATGTTCCTTTGATCCTGGCAGCTATTGTGATTAAAATTTAATTAATGTGACATATGTGATGTCCTGTGAGGACTCAAGAGGACCCCAGGATGCCCTCCAGGTCTGTTGATTCAGTGAGACGCCCTGCTTTGGGCACTCTAACTGGGGTGATTTTTAAGGGCCAAGTAGCCAAGATCTGGCCAGCATCTCTTTTGGTTTTTGGCTATTCAGACTTTTCCTTCTGTGGCTTTATATCTTTCTTGTACTCTTTGTAGACCACTTTGCAGTCTGGACTCCTAGGCATCAGAGTGTTGCCATTAAACAAGACCCAGTATGCAGATATCATGGGTTTGATGGATTAAATTATCATTAAAAAAAAAAAAAAAAAAAAAAAAGATTGTGTGTATTAAAGCTCTACCTCTATTCAGGCAGAAGGGAAAAATTAAATTCAGGGAACTACATCTTAACTGCTCTTTCTGAATACACATTCACTTCAAAACAGTCCTGAAACATGGAGACTTATGACCCATATTTTCTAGCACAGTATTGCCTCTTATAAATTCCAGTTTTAAAGTCTAATCCTACTTTGATTCCTTCTAACCATGTGGATTCTAATAATGCCTCCTGGAACTGAGATCTTTCAGCTATTGCTGCATATTTTTTTGATAAAATCCACATCCTTCTGTTTCCAGCTGAAACAAACTTGAAAAAAAAATTAGTAAGTATCAGTACCAGTTTATTAAACCTTTCAGACTTGTAACTTCCTGCTGTCAGCCAAAAATAGGATTCAGTACTGATCTAGGGCCATCATTTGCCCTTTTGCTTTCTCGTGATGATGATTATTAATCATTTGTCTTATGACACCAGCAGCATGCTAGCTGCTTCACAGTTAAAAACTAAAGAAGAGATCTCTGCTTACAAAGCCTATCATCAAAACAGAAAAAGAGTAGGAGGAGGTACAGCAAAATTATCATTGAGCAGGAAGGTTTTGCTCAGCCTTTTCTGCCCCATGACTTTTTTCATGTGGATTGTTGAAAGGGTAAAATTCTGTTTGTGTGTGTGTGTGCTTTTTTGGGGTTTTTTTTTTGGTGCAAAATTTACTTCCTAATGTAAAAGCCACAGGAAAAAATTAAGATTGATCACTATCTTCAAGCAGACGAGCTCAGGTCATCTGATACTGGGTGAGGGCAGACACAGTGATGTCCTCACACTCCCAAGAGGTGCTTCTAACTATAGCAATGCATGTGGGGGCCATTTATGCATTAATCTTTCTAATGCCAGAATTGCATGCCTCTGGCTTTGAATATCTGAAAACCCCTGGTGGCTAAGGCAGTCTTTCAGAAGAAAGGAGGAAGAAATCAAACTCTGCTTTCCTAGGTCCAGCCACAAGGTTATAAATGGTGGATGCTGCCCCTTTCAACAAAAGAGGCAGCCTGCTCAGGCTTTTTGAAAGAATAATGCTGCGAATGTGCTATTGAGAAATAACATATTTTTGTCTTCTAAATCCCAAATCCAGTTTCCTTCAGCATTGGTTTTCTCCAGAGGACTTAGGGTCTGGATAGAAATGGGTTTGCAAGCACACTGATACAAATACTGTGCAATGCTCTGGGGGCTCCCTGCTGTTTATATCCATTTCTGAGGTGCCTGATTCCCTTTCTGTAAAGAAAGCCAAGTGCCTCAGCACACCAGTGAGTATTTCACTCTGAGGGTCTAAAAATTGCACTGCCAGATTTACCTATCAGAGGCATAACTCGTCATTCTCAGAGGAAGCATATACCTACTCTCCGAGCAAGCACCATTAGAAGAAAACACAGTAGTAACCAAATGAAAATCTATCTGGCTCCCACACTGGAACTGTTGCAGCATTGCCTTTTATACCGCCTAGGTTATCTAGCAGTCTTTTACTAAGTAAGGATAATTAATATTCAGTCAATAGTCGGTAGGTCTTCAGCTGTGCCCCTTGCATATCCTTAGCAATGCAGCCTTCTCTGATGGGGGTGCTCTGGAACAGCTGCTGGCGTGCGTGTTTGGGGACGTCAGCTGGGCCACTGTGTTTCACAGATAACGAAAGTAAGTTATTTTAACAGAAGAGTGCATTTTGGGTAAGATGAAGTTTTCCTGTTCACGTGCGTGTATGCAGCCTGGTTGTTGACAGTGGGTCTTGGAGTGGGGTAAGTACCACTGATGAGACACTGCTTCCCACAGCCAGTTTGCCATCTGTTCCCAGTCAGGCTCTTTGGTTTTCTTTCCCTGTATTTGAGCTGTAGAGTATTTCATTTTAAGACATCCCCATCCAACAGCCAGGATTTATCCTGTCATAGGATGTTTTGGGAACTGTTAAGCCCTCCAGTGTGCAAGCCCTGTTGCTACAAGCATTATAACTTGGCTTTTAACTTCAATTCGGTGTTAGCATTCCTGATGCAGGAACAGCTGGGCTTTTTTTCTATTTCTAAAAGATATGGGCAAATCACGTGACACAGCCACCTGCAGAAACTAGTCTTGCCTGAAATGGCATGTTGCAAAACCAGCAAGGAATGGAAGTCTTGCATTAAAAAGGTGTCTCAACAGCATTATTTTTTCCTAATAGTTCCTAAATAGTTCCTGAAAGACTGGGGAGAAGTAATTCCTGCAAGAAATCAAGCAAACAAGGAAGAAAAGAGTAATATGAGAAGAACAGGGAACAGTATCTTTATTTTTACCGAGAGGCATATACTTCTGAAATGGTCAAAAAATGACTGATATCAAGAGACAAGCATTTACACTAGGATATTTGTCCAATTTGTTATTCCCTCTCTATATCCAAAATGCATAGCATTGGAAAACAAGGTGTTGATGATTAATGCTACCAGAAAGTTATTCCTGAAACAAAAGAGGGAGACTGTTGTTACAAATTCACTTTTTCTGATTTAAGCAATGTGGGCTGAAACTCAAGCAAATGCAAATATACTGAGACATGTTCATTTACTGATCATTCTAATTTTAAAAAGTCAAAATATCCTTGCTCTTTAATTTAACCACACTGTGTATGTATAAACATCAGATATTTTTATAGCAATTACTATGAATTAAATACCTCGCAACGTGGAGTCACAACAGCCACTAAAATGTTACTTTCCTCTGACAAAACTGAGGTAGTAGAAATCCTGAAATCAACACATCCAAAACCTAGACCATTTTTGTAAATAATGACTTTTATAATATTTCACTTTAATTAAAGTTACAGTTCTGCAGAGATTGAAAGGACAGAAGTAAACCACAGAAAGTATGCAGCAAGCCTAGGTTTGTGCATCCGAGTGGTAAAAACTAATTTAAAATAGGGAGTAAACGTTGGTGAGAATCAGAAAACAGTAAAGTAAGTACATGGTAGAGAAATTGCAAAGAGCACCACAGTATTAGAATGTTTTGCAGGCACTGGGGAAAAAACAGAATTTATATAATCTTGTTTTTTATCAGAAAGGAGACATACTTATGAATACAAATACAAAACTCCACCAAGCAGAAGATAATTCTTAAGAGAAATATTTATGTGACATACTGAATGATGCTGATAACTTCATTTCTCAATATATGTGCATATATAATATATGTTTTTTTGACCTGCCCATAGTGTGAGACTGTACTATAATGAACAGAATATCTATGCAAGTGACAATGAAATATTCACTAAAGCAGTCAATACTGCTGAGATACAATCCAAGGTTAAGAAACGTGTAACCTTGAGACTGAAAATAGCAAACTTAACACAGAAAATATTTTTGTCACCTAGTGAAATAAATTGAAAAATCTATAAATCTAAGGTTGTTGCTTGCAATTGTTGTTGAATAAATTATTGTATTTTTCTGTGACTTTCAAATAGAAGAAGTTTAACAGTAGCCTAGTCTTCTATATTTTAACTAGGGATATGGGGAAAAAAAACCCACATTTCATTAACATCCACCACTGTGTCATGTCAAAATATATTACAAAACACCATACTAACATTTTGAAAACAATTGTAAAAGCTATTGAGAGAAGATGGTTATGACCTGTCAAAATGCAGCAGACACATCTTCAATGAAATAAAAAAGCTACATTATTGATCATAATATTTTCTTCTAGTAGGGCACATAAAAAAAAAACAGTGCAGCATTTTTTTATGCTCATTTGACTTCATTGTTTCATACCAAAGCTTCATGAAGTTGAGATTCTTCTGCTCTCATTTAGACGACTGAAAGTTGGGCATCTAGCTTGAAACAGATTACTATAGATTTACTTTATAATCAATGGAGAGAAATCGGACTCTTTATCAGGCAATTCATCCCATTGTCCACAAAAAGCAAGAATCAGTTTCCCCAAAATAGTTATCTTGGGCCTCTAGAGATCCAAATATCTACATGCACTTGGCAGATGTGATGCAGGATAGGTAGGACACCTACATCCCTGTGATATGCAGCCTGGTAACCTGAAGTGCCAAAAGTGACAATAGATACCTGTATTGTGACAAAGGAACCTTCCCTTGAGCATCCAATGTAGGAGTCACTCTCTGGAAGGCTCTACTCTGTTTCCCTAGCTATAAAGGGAGCCTAGGATGATGACTTAAATGCATATTTACAGCTTTAATGTACAGATATTTAATTTGGGTCCCACCTTTTATGCTAACATGCTTCCTATAATAATCCACATAATACTTTACACACACAAAGAAATAGATCCTGTCTGCTTTATATTTGCTGTCATATTGTTGGCTTCAAGATAATTCATATCAAGAGAATCTATGCAAAAGTAATTTTCTCAGGTGGCTTTTCAAAATGAGATGTACCACAGCAAAGATTAATTTGAGGGGAGGAGGGGATAAATATAGTCGTTCATGAGACTGTTGCAGTATCTATTTTTAGATTTTGAAACAAAGGTGAGAAGAGACAATAGGTGTTAAGGGTAAAACTATTCTCCTTAAACATTACCTTGGTTTTGCTGTGTTGCCCTGCTACAGGTTGTCATACTGCCTAATACTGCCCAGCTAAGGGCAGTATTAATTTATGTCCTTAATTTAGGTTTATACAGCAAGCGGAGAAACGGTGAGTTAGAGCAGGTGCCTCTGTAAGTACTCTGAACTGCCTTCTAGCATAGCCAAGTCCGTGCTTTGACTCTGGTCAGCCAAGAGGAGCAGGCGTCTCCTCTAAGCCATTTCAGTCCCGCTTCATGCTGAACACAGACAGAAGGTTTTACCTGCTCTTGTTTTGCCTTTTTTGTCTGCTTCTCTGTATGTTCATATAAGGAGGCAGAAACGTATGTTCACATCCTCATTTGCCTGCTTCGGGCAACAGGTTAGAATTTACCTCTTCAGAAAATCTCCTGAACAATGGAGTACATATAAAGTAAATGTCTGTTACTTGTTCCTATAGAAGTGGTTTCCTTTTGTATAACTAATTATCACTGGAGCAAAGGCTCAGATCTAAGATGCCTACACCTGACATGGGCACTCCATTATGCCAAGTTTTCTATTTGTCTCCCTGGCCTAATGAATGCTTCTTTATTTCAGGTATGAACTGGAGAAAGCAATAGACACGTTTCTCAGACTCATTCCTTTGAAAGTGCAAAACTGGAATTCAAGTGGGTTTTCTGACATCTTCTCCAGGGAAGAAAGTGAAATGGGGTCTCCACAGGCTGTTTTGTTTTATGCCTTATCTAAGTACACTTTTTGTGACTTGCTAGTAGGAACCAGGCTGGTACAATGATGATATGATTGGTGCATATGCAGCTCCAGAGTCAGAAATTTACTCATTAGAGAAGTTAACTGGTGGAAAATTGGGTGCTTTACATAAGGCAGCAAATATTTAACAAGGCCCACAATGTGGGCTCAAAATGTGGAAGTCAATTTAATGGTGGGTAGACACCTGCATACACTACGGATCCAAATATGTACGACAGTACTTTGTAATAGACGGCAGATGGCTTCTTTGTTGTGCAGCATACATGCAAGAGATGAGTACAAGGTACTTATTTATAAAGTCTGCAATGAGTATAAGTACTGGTTTTGTTATATAGTTTCATCATGTAGTTTACATAAAATTATATAAGATTGTAACATTTCATTACAGGAATGGTTATGCTAAGCTGGTTCTTTGATAGCATTTGCATTCTTTTAAGTGTCTCCATAATGACAGCAACAGTAATGAAAATAGTGGGCTTGGGGTTTTTTTTGTAAATAGGCTAGAACCAGCTGTCGTTTTTGGTAGTATAGATGAACAGTGCTTTATAGAGCCAGGGGTAGATAATTTCTAGGCAGATTGTTTCTTAGTTATTCTTAGAAGAAGCATATGTGCTGCATATCAATGCCAGGAAATCACTTGCAGCAAGTGTGCTGGTAGCAAAAAGATGCTAAATTTGGACTACACATCCATTTTAGCCAATGATATTACAATCACAGACTAATGTAAGTAAGAATGGGAATGTAGTGTGTGTGTGTGTGTTGTGTGTGTGTGTGTGTGTGTGTGTCCCGTAGGTTTAGGTGTTAAAACAGAATTTCTGAAAAATGCTTTTACAAAGAAATTCTGTGGCATCAGCAAAAATTATACAAAGTTAGTTACACTAATAGTTTTAGGGATATTTCACTGAAGTTGTTCAAGGGATGCTTTTGCATGATTTGGAATTCAGAATAACTTAATTGCTTAAATTTCATCAAATGGTACAGTGTAACTGATCCAACTCCAAATTTTCAAACTGGGTCACTATTTTTCTCAGGGAATCATGGGAGGACAGAAGGTATGTCTTCAGAATTAGTAAGTATACACGAGGTAGGTGTTGTAAGCTAGCCAGCAGAAAACCTAATGGCAAGGTGAGTATACTGAGAGTCTGCCATTTCCCCCCTCGTTATTTCTACAAACTAAGAAGCAACTCAGCAAACAAGACTGAGTGAATGCTAGAGCTGCTTTCCTCAAACTGTGAATGATGCACCAGAATTATCCTTGCCTCTAAAATGTAATTCAGCTTCCTCTTATATTCATAGTAGTAGCAGTACTCATAGGAGTATTTCCTTATTTTTCTCTAAACAGTTGGAGAACTTTCTTTGGTAAAACACACAAAGCGACCTTGCAGGTTGCATACCAGGCTATTAAAATATGCTGAATCAAAGAAAATAACCTATTTTAAAAAATAATAAAAGTATGTATCTATTTATATATATGCAAACAAAAATAATTAGAATGGCAAGATATGTTCTCTGAAAATTGTTCTTTGGTGCAATTAAAAAGCCTAAGGAAAAGTAAATATAGTTTTTCAATCTTGGAGAAACTCAGAGGCTGTAGAATTCTGTATTTAAATGGCATGACATGGGAAACCATGGTTCTGACTTTGTCCTATTGATCTTTACTAAACTTAAAAAAAAAAAAAGCAAAGAAAAGAACAAAAGACAAGGTTTTGGAAAGTTTATTCTTATTAAAAGGTATTTTGCTTTCCCCGTTAAAAAATACACAGCGTAAAAAGTACTCCACAATTTTCTTCTAGCCATCATTTATCTGTTTGAACAGTGCAAAATCAGTGGAAGAGAAGGAAGATTGTACTGTATAAATTGTGCTTCTGCTTTAAATCCAGACTGCTTTGGATGAAAAGTTCAGAGATTTCTACAGTGGCATGTAGAAATCCTAGTGGATTAGATAGCTTTGTGTAGGCTGTGAAAAATGGGAAGCTAATTTCAACTTGGTTAGGACAGCACACTAATATTATGCATATGGCCTATAATTGAAAAGTTCTTTATTCTCTGAACCATTTGCAGTATCCTGCAGTGGAGATGGGCTTATTTGCTGCTGCTGCTGCTGGTAGATATTATTTTATTACGTTTTAATTTGGTAATCTTCAGTCTTCTGATTAAGTGTATGCAGCACAGAGTTTGTATGGATCATGTTCAGTATTGCTTAAGCTATACATTAGAACAGAAAGAAAAAACAATTTGGTTTCAAAAACTTCAATCTTTGAGTTTTTAACATTTCAATGATTCTTTCATAATTTTGTACATAATATACTTCGTGGTTTGGTCATCTTTGGTCTGCAAACAGTCAATTTGCTTTGAATGCTATTGAATATGGATTTGGATAAAATAGATAATAAGTATCATGATAAAAGAACAGTAAGCTCTTTGTGCCAGAATCTTGTTTTGCTTTCTTCTTTTTATTGTCACAGTATATATATCTACATTTATTCTATTTTGTTCAGAACATTCGATTCCTATTGTTATGTGACAAACAATAATAATACACAGATCAGTAACTAGAGTTCAGATTTTTGGAAGCTAGCTAGCAGGAAACACTTCCATCTGCTTGGAAAGCTTTGGATCAAATATATAGAAAAGAAATCCAAGCTACCTTCACCTACTGTAAGAAATACTGAAAATAATCAACTATGAAATATCTGTATTTTCTAAAAATTGAATGACCATTCTCAATAATGCTATAAGAATTCTTTTATTTGAAAGAAAATCTATGATTCACTTGCTTTAGGTGTCTCCATTTGTCTTGTAGACCAAGAAAAGTAACTTAAAAAAGCCCATTTAAATGGGCTTTCCTCAAACTGTGACATGAAGAAAAGCACTGGAAGATGCTCATTTGGTGCTGTTACATTTCTTCTGCCATAATCATCTGTTTAGTACCAAAATATCTTAATAAATATAAAATTTTACATAAATTAAATACAGTAGGTAGTTATTAAGGACAGAAGCAAACCCTTAAAGACACCAAAAAGTTGAATATTAATTAAATAATAAACCTTAGACCATGAACATGTGACCTGTGTTTTTCCTGTACTTCTTCCTAATGAATAGAAGAATCTTCAGTTAGGCATAGAATTTTTCCTTTTATGCATCTTATTTATTCTATTTCTTACATTTCCATGGAGACATGATATGAAAGTAATGTCTATCTTATTCTCTTTTGAAACTACTGGAATTTGCTTATTTTCCATGTTATTGCTGGAAGGTTCCTGAAGAGACTCTAAAGCACATTCATCTTTATGGGAAGTTCTTCGGATACATTGTTAAAGGCCTTTCATAGTGGAAACTCCCCAGCCTTCCCAGGCAGTCAGCCCCCATTCTTCTTATTTGACCATCAGAAAGTTTTTCTAAACCACCCATGCCTCAGTTGAAGCCTCCAGTTTGTCCCAGTCGCCATGGACTTGGAGAGCTGTTTGGTTGTACTCTCCTTGCAGCAGGCAGCGCAATGTAGCTGCCAGGAATAATGACACACATCCCCTCCACCTTCTCTTCTCCAGACTAACCAACTGCACTTCTTCTGACTCCTTTCATGGAGGAATATTTACTAGTCCTCTGAAAATTCTCATTCTTTTCCTCCAGACTGAGCAGCTGGCCCCTATTTTTCTTGATGGTGATGTTCCAAATTGAATATGATACTTCAGCTGAGATCTTTTCAATATCCGATGCACAGCTAAACAGGGAGATTATTTCACATATTTTAGAGGCTATACTCCCATTTCTGCATCTCTTTGTTGTTCACCATTTCACAGTAGCACGACATAGCTCTCTTGTTCAATTTTGTGGTCCCTAGCCATTTCTTCTCCATATGTTATTTATACATTTGAATATTCCTGCCCAGCTGTAATACTTCCTATGGGATTGCTCTGAATTTCATCATTTTTTCCATTCCAGCCCTCAAATTTAACAAGTCTATTTGGCATGTTACGATTCTCCAGCATACCATGGTGCCCTTATGGTAACTTCAGCAAACTTAATGAGTAAAGTCATTGATCTATCATCCAATTCTTTAATGAAAATATTTAATAGAACAATAGAATGGACTCCTGCAAAATTTCTTCTACGCATCCTTCTACCTTAACAGTGAACAGTAATAATTATAGTCTGTGTACAGTTTTCTATTCCATAGTATTATCATCTGGACTGACATTTCTTTACTATCTTTTGAGAATTTAGTGAGAGAGAGTATCTTTCTAAAGGAAAGATATATGACATCTTTTGTGTCTCCTCTGTCCACAAAACCTGCCATCCTGCTGTGGAAGGAAATTAGATTAGCTAGATGTGATTTGTTGTTGGCAAATCCATGTTGGCTGATGTTCATTTCCATGTTGCCTTGCAGGTGCTCATGAAGAGTCAGTATGATGATTTGTTTAAGTGTAGTTAACTCAGTTGTAGTACTTGGCTCCTCCTTTTTATCTTCTGTTAATGGGAGATTTTTCTTTCCCTGGTCTTCTGATATGACATTTCTTTCCCACAGTATCTTTAATATGACTCTTAATGGCTCTAAAATATGATCAGCCAGTCTTGAAGTACCTAATGGTTCTGTTTGTCAGGATCATCTGGCCTGAAAATACATAACTTACATAGTCAGCTATTGAACCTAGCTCCCGGACACACACAGGCATAAATATCTAGACACCTACTTTGAGGTGTCTTGGTGTATGTTCCAACTGAAACATAGGCCTCTGCTGGCATAGACACTGTGGGCACCTGTCCTGGCCTCCATCTTCCACTCCAGAAGGGTATGCATCTCCTGAAGGATCTCAAATATATAACTAATTTACAATAGGGTAGAATTATATTAACACCAATATTTAGGCAACGGAACTGGGCCTGTGTAGCCAAAGAAGTCCAGGAAATTATTTGGTCACTAGATGTCCATTGCAGGGTGATCAGCATTGCTCTCCAGGCTCCCCTGACTATGTTGACTTAATCACAAATGACTGTTGTGGAGATACCTATCTTCACAGAAAGACACTCAGAGCTTGGTTCAGTTGCCTAGACATAAGCATCTGTGCCAACTTAGATGGGAAATGGCATCTTGCCTGGCTTCCAGCTGATAGTCCAGGAAGGCACGTGTAACCTTTAGCTGCTGTATCATATCTGCTGGTTCAAATGGAGCCAGATGCCTGTGTTTAGTAAATTAATCGAGGCCTTAAATTTAAGTCTTAATCTGGAACTTCAGCCTGTTCTTGGAGCTGAACTGCTGTGTTTACCCTCATCTTCTATGTCACCTAGGGTAAGGGTAAGTTTGCTCCCACTGCAGTGACTGGGCATTTTGTTATTGTAAGATACACTTGCCACTTAGAGCCCTGTTTCAGTCCTTTAGTCGTGACCCATTTTTCTTATTCATAAAACAGAGAAAAATACTTAGGGGTTATAGGAGTTATAAAAGAACTGCTGTTAAGTGGTGTGAATATCCCTAGATAGGAGTTATCCAAATCCCAGTTTTTATTATGGTTAACCAAAGAAATTTCAGGAGTTGACATGAATTCTGAAATGAAAGTATATATTTTTAAGAATGAACAAAATGCCTGCAGTTTCCCCTGCTGAAATTCAGGCCCCTTCTAAATGAGACATTTCTAAAAAGATTGATTGAAAGCTGGCAATGGAAAATCTGTAATTGTCATTAATCTAATTACAGTCCATCATGACAGACCAATCATCAGAACAAAGTTACAGTGAAATGTATGTATGAATGCTATCTGAAACACTTGGTAAGCAGGAGGCCAGCAATTTCTAAAGCTTCTTGTGGAAATACCTGCTTCATTAAGCTTATTGCTCTTGTTTTCAGGTCTGTTTGGGATAGATTCTGTAATTTTGCTAAATGTCACAACCAGGCAAATAATGGCCTATGGCACAGTTCTGTGCACTGCAGACGCAGGGGCTTGATGTGCAGGTTCAGTTCAAGAAGGTCATGACTATGACCTTGAAAGGTCCTCTCCAGCCTAAACAATTAGGTGAATCGGGGGACGCTCTTGCTCATACTGTCCAAAGAAAAAAAAAAAAAAAAAAAAAAAAAAAGAAGATTGTAGTACAGAGCAGCCATTGGATCTACTCATTTCATTCTCTGGCTTCAAAATAGCTGCTTCTGGTTGTTATGTCTCCTATTTCTGGAGAGTGAGTCAGAAGTGATGGAAGACAATATTACCTCTTCTTCTACCCATTTTTCCTTTTTCTTCTACGCAAAATTCTTTGTTTCTACCCAAAATAATGACAGTTGCCTGTGTACTTGAAGTGGTTTTAAGCTCTGCAGGGGCTTGTGTTTCAGAGCTACACAGGCAGCAGGCGTAAGAGTCAGGGGCTTTAGACACACACCTCTTCAACCTGGCATAGAAACGTTCTGTGCTCAACCTCTTGACACATTTAGGTGTCTGAGTGGAAGTCAGTAATTTGTGTGTGAGTACAGCATATTTTGTGCTGGATGGCCTGCCCAATATATGCATGTGTCTGGAAGTGTTGCATTATTCTGTAGAGGCTGCTTAAAACAAAAAGAACACAGCTGGCATTCCTTGATCACAAACTTAGGAAACTGAAGTGGTAGAGTCCTTTCAGTGTGGTTGCTTTCTGGGTGGAGTGCTTGTTGCAGAAAGAATATCATTCTAAGGAAAGTCTCGACATAAGTTTTTAACCTGAACAAAGATTTAAAGGTTTCATCTGCTGTTGCTAGAAGTAAGGACAAAAGGTAATTGGTGACATGCCAGACCACTTTAATGTAGTCCACAACATCAGGAAATTGTAAGTAGCTCTCAGATGTGTTCCATTCCAGCTCTCCCAGATTCTGAGTGCAGTTTCAAATTAAATTAAAAGACAATTTTTTGGAAGTGCCAGGTCTGAGCCATCTTGGTTCTGTGTTTCTTACCTTTCCCTGGAGCTTGGGTGGTTGAAATAGTTTTCAGTTTGCTGCATCAGGGGAATACTGGCACTGAGTAAATCTTCTCTAATCCAAGTGAAAGTACTGAAAAGGCGGCCTTGATTTTTAAAGCAGCAGTAACTAAGTTCTAAATGCTTTAAAATTCAGACAACTTAAAGATAAACTACCAAATCTTCTAGACTCTCGTCCTATCTTCTTCTTCCCTTTCACCTATTTCCCATTCGTCATCACTCCTGAACTAGATACAAGTTTAAACAGCCTGTCAAAATGTTTCTGTCTATTTTTCTGTGTTAGTTTCTAAATCATGTCATTTTTCCTCAGAATGAGCACTTTGATTCATGCCATCTGAACTTCAGAATCTTTTGCCTCAATTAAAACAAAAAATTGCCAACATCTGTTGAAAACCTGGTCTTATTCCTCTGCTTTCAATCAGAACTTTTACTCATGTCATGCAAGCTTTAAAAAACATACCTTTACTGAGCTTATACTAAGTTTGGCATTTTGGAAAAAGGTGTAACTGGAGTTATACTGGAGAAAGAAAGCTGATCCACAGCATTCATTATTCGAGAAATGAGAACAGAAGCAAATTTTGAGTGACATTATATGATGCTTCAAGAAAGTGCCTTTTACTGAATGCAACCTACATTGACATTGTTGTCTGCTGTTGTGTCTACAATTTTTAAACAGGAGTCTTGTGTATTTTCGATTCTTTTTCCTTTTTTTTATAAGAAAAGCATTGTGGAAACGTTTTGTATAAGCCTTTTCAGCCTGAAGTTCTATCATACAAGTAATGACTCACAGGTTTGTATTTCAGGGCCTGCTTACAGGTTTTGACTTTGGCTAAAATCCAGAACAACCAACAAAGAAAGCACAATCATAACTCCTTGAGAATTAGTTACAAATAAATAACAATAATAGAGGTAAACAATATACAAAATGAGAAGGTTTTCTTACTAAATTTATTAATAGTTCTCAGTAAGTAGATATCTATGCCTAGTATCTTCTAATACTATCTTGGCACTTTTCTATCACCATGTTGGTCCCTTAGGGCTACAGAGTAAAACACCAGTTGACTTCAGTAAAATGTGGATCATGACTTCGTAGTAGCACCTGGGAGGGGTTTTTGTTCCTTATTATGAGTAATAAATACATCACGTGGAGACATGGCATACAAACCGTGTTCACAGATTCCTTTCTGAGATAGATCCACCAGTTTTCAGCAGATCCAAAGACACTATGCCTTTCTCCTATTTGAAGTAGGAGTACATGTATCTCTGATCAAATGCCTCATGACTGCAGAGACAAGAGTAGGATTTGTGATGTCGAGTGCAATTAAATCTGGCAGCATCTGCTACCAAATTCTTTGTACAAATGCTTGCAGTGGAAGCGTGCAGCTTCAGTTCTTCCTTCTCTCTGTGTGTTTATGCTTGTTCTATTAGGTGTTTGTTACGACCAGCTTTTGTTTCCCGGCTGCTTTACTTCGTGGCTAAAAGCTTACAAGAAAGTGGGGGTGAGAGGTTGAAAGGAGGAGCCAAACATAGTCCATAGGCCACCCTAAAAGCATTTATTCCTATTGGTTACCTAACGAAAACATTTATTTTGAAGTAACCCCATCCATGCATTTACCAGCCCGGGAAATGCATTTACCAGCCCGGGAAATGCATTTACTGGTTTTCTGAGATAATCAGCTGATATTTTACAAAGTTTGTACAATCTCATTTTGGTCTATATCTGTCTACTGCTGCAATCAGATATTACTTGCATTTACAGACTGAAGAGGCAATAAAGGTACTCTCACCACACGAAGAAATGCAGTTCCAAAGTAGGGAAAAAGGGTTGACATTGATAAAACGTGGTATCTTGCAGCAAAGCAAACTCCTACACATAGGATAGAGGAAACCCATTCAGCAGTACAAACTGGGAGTTGACTGGCCTGAAAGCAGATTTTAAAATAGAAGAAAAAAAAACCAAACCACCAACAGCCAACTGATCAAACAAAAAAATCAACCTGGGGGGACTCAGTCAACAGCAAATTGAACATAAGCCAGTGGTGTGTCTCCACAGCGGCTGTGCTGTGGCTAACGTAAATGTAGCCACCAGGTCAGGTGAGGTGATTTTTCTCCTCTCTCTCTCTCTCTGGCACTTGTGACACCACATCTGGAGTTCATGTCATTTGTCGCCACATGACAACAATGACATGGACACATAGGAGCATGGCCAGGGGAGACCTCCAGGACGGTAAGGGACTGAAACATATGGTGTATAAGAAGAGGGTGAGGGAACTGTATTTGTTCAGACTGGAAAAGACAAGATTTGAGAGGATCTTATCTAAACATGCTTAGTGTGACAGCGCAGAGAAGGAGAAGCTAAAATCTCTTCAAGAGGCACACAGTGAAAGGATGAGAGGCAACGGTCCAAGCTGCAATGTGGGAAACTCTTACTTGAATTTGATATAAGGAGCACATTTTTTTACTATGAAAATGTTCCAACACTGGAACAGGTCATACACAGAGCTGTAAGATCTTCATACTTGGAGCCCTATGGTTACATCTCAGATACTTTTCAGTATTACAGATGTCACTAGGTTATTTAGGCAACTGACCTCTGCCATGTGTCTACCTTTATAATACAGCAGCTGTGGGGCCTAGAGCAGCAGCATGTGCACTCACTGACCACAGCCCCACTGTGTTAGGCTCTTTGCAAAAGCAATTCCAAAAAGGCGAAGGAGGAATGGTCATATCCCTGCTGAACAAACATCTAGTTTACTGAAGGTGTATTGGCAAACAAATTCTGGGAGAGTTTCTGAGGGAATTAATGGAACTGCCTCGAGATATTTATTTGGAGTGACCCAAGGAGCAGAGGAACAAAAATATTTCTTGGTTTAAAAGTTTAAGCTGTATTTTGTCATAATCACCAGTTTGAGAGTGAATTTACAGGAAGAGTTAGTGGGGGAGATAAGCTGAGATGAATCTTAAAAGTGAAGACAGGATGCTGTGTTCGATTCACCGAAGATAGGAGAGCCAATGGAGAAATAGAAAGGGAGGTGATGTGTAACTTCCTTCTCTCTGAGGTCTCAAAGGTCTGGTACTATTTGTAGTGCTCTTCAAAATCTTCGTGAACCCATTGAAAGAGAAAGTGACATATGTTTCACTCAGCTGCCAACCATATGCTCCTGAGAGTCAGATACTTTTCCTGTTCTCAACAACTGTAACCACTATCCTTCCTCAATGTAAGAAAAGCTTCAGGAAATAAGTTGAGGAAAGACTCTAGACAAGGTGCTGGTGAAAAAATGGGAAACACTAGGAGTTAGCCAAGAAGCTGGATAATTAGATGGAAGTTTTGGCTAACTTAATGGGTAATTAGAAGTTAGGAGGTGTCTGACTGGATGGAGGTTTTTTTTCTCCATGAAAGGCATAGGGCTCCTTTTCATTAAACAGGTGGCAAGAAGAATCAAAGTGGGTCTTTGTTATGTTTGGATGACCAGCGAGTGTCAGTTGCCCAAGTGTTTTTAATTTCAGCCTGCTTAGAAGTTTCATTCTTTCTTCCTTGACAAGACCCTTAACTACAGTGGTATGCACACGGGTATGCATTAATACAGGGTAAGCACATAAGATTTCTCTCTTAAAAGACCATGTCTCTTCACTACATTTAACGTTAATCAAAGGGGAAGGAAAAGTTTGTGCTGCCTAGACTCAGTTACTTCATTCAGTCATGTAAAGATAGAAGCAACCTGGAAATGAGTGATCTAGCGATTCTGTTAGGTACTAATACAGAGATGTTCACCAGTTTCTTAAAGCTACATGTGAGATCCTTTGGCCATGCACGAAGGATAGATTCTTTGACAATCATCTGAAAGTATTGCATGAAAATGTGTCAAAGCTATGGTTGAAGCAATATCTTTCGTGTACATGGGGTATTTGACAACATTTTTCCAGTTTTTCCATATACCACCTACTCGTCAAAGCTTGTCTTGTTTGTAAAATGGCTGCATTAGCAAAAACGCTGTGCAACACCATCTCCCCAGCCAGCACAGAAGCAAAAAACTTGGTCGTTTTTTCTAATAAAAAGTGAAAGAGGGAGAAGTTACTATGAAAGATCTTCTAAGGTCTATATTGTGTCTATCAACCATGTTACTATAATAATTTCTGGAAGTCAAGGATCCACTACAATCTGAATAACATATTGTACCCTGCTGGAAATATTTTAAGCAACCTGGAATTAATCATATACGGAGTCTATTATCAATAAAGTAAATACAAAAAAATCATATAATTCAACCCAAACAAAGAAATATAACACAGCTTCCTGAAGGAAAATACTTCAGTGCATACGTACTGGTACTCAGGCCTTCCAAAATTCAAGAAAAGGTTGGATTGACCCTGTCTTTTCCTTCTGTTCCACAGTAAAATAAGTGGAAACAGCTTTGAGGAAAGAAATCACAAGACTCCAGTCTTGGCAATTCTTTATTTGATCTCTCAGAGTAGGAAACAGACGGCAAGTGGAAAACGTGCTGATAGAGGTTGTGAAAACAGGAATATGAGAATGATGATTGAATACCAGGCAGTGTGTTGAGATTTGTGTTCTTTTCAGCACCTCTTCTGTCTAAGGAAAGGTGCTTCGTGAGCCAGGGAGCAGGTTCAGGACAGCTGTGACTCAATTACTTAGAGCTCAGACAATGTACGGTGACAATAATCTAAATGTGTAGGTATAAATACAGATCCAGATCCTCATACATGTGCAGGACTAGAAATTATCCCAGTGTGAAAGGGTAAGAGGAGGTTAAATCCCTTCCCACATTGTGGCACACCCTCCCTCTGGTTCTTCTCAGAAGGACAGGACCTACCAGGAATCCCGGTCCTACCCACCCAGCAGGATTTCAGTGACAGACACCTCTTTCCTGAAAGTGGCTTTTCCATCAAAACGCTGATATGCTGAGATGGAAATGTTTTGTGAGGAGAGTTCTAGTTCAGCAAGCTTTACCCAACACACAGGCAGTTGTTTCAAGGAACTTGGCCTATCAGGCAGGTTTCTATCTATAACGTGTGGAAATTCCCACCAGCTCTCGGGGAGTCCTGCTCAGCAGGTGCCGAGTTTGAAGACCTCCACCTGTGAGCAGAGACAGGGCTCACCCAGGACGGATGCTTGTTAGACACATCTGGGAGCTCCACCTCTTGCCAAACGTAGCTCCTGGTTGCCCACCCAGCAGCCAGGCACCGCTGCCTGTGTGGTGGGGCTGTGCCACGTGCCTGCACTCCGCAGTCGGCAGCCTGCCAGCCAGGCTGGGAAGGTGGGGAGTGGGGCTGGGATCTAAGGAGCTTAAGCTGAACACTTCTTTTCATAGCTTTCCTTTCAGCAGAGAGGTTGCCAAAGACTTTTCAACCAGCAATCCAGAGAAGAAGGAACCTGTGTGGTTTTTTATAGCTTGCTTTGAGCTTTTAGAAAAGTGCCTTTATCTTCTGCCCCTTCACTGGGAGGCAGCTGGCATCTTGGTGTTCAGAGGAGTAGAAGGTGCTGTTACAGCACAGGAGGAAAAAGAAGGATGCAGGGAGTTTTAAGGAGAATCTCCACGCGGAAGGGAAACAACAATGATGAGGAAAGGGTGAAGTTTGGCATCCTCCTTCTTTCACATGAAGGCAAAGTGTTCCTCTCATTAGGAGCTGGGGTTATATTTATTTATATGGCCTCCACTGCTGCAGTGCCTTAATCAGGCACTGTAATCAGTATACAGCAGCTCTTAATCGCTAATGGCTTCCTCCTCAGAGCCCTCCAGAGAGGTGTTATCTACATTTAAGACATGAGGACTGAAGAGCTAATGAGGGAAGCAGCAGTTTTTAAGGTATTAATGTAGCTTTTTCCTTTCCAGGGCAACAGAGCGGCAACCTCCCTCTCCTGGTGCCACTGGTCCTTGGAGGAGCCTTTTTGTACAAGGGCCACGGTGTCCCCTGCTTCCTCCAGCATGGGTTCCAAAGGCAGCTACTTCTGTTCTCCCCAACAAATCCACACTGGGCTGGTACAAAACCTGTAAGCCCCACAACACGCACAAGTACTGCAACACACTGCTGTACACCAGACTTCTCTTGCTTTCCTCACCTTCTTCATCTTCCAACACCAACTGCAGCACAGCCTCCTCCTCATGGGGTCTCATCCCCTGGTGCAAGGGGATGAGGGTCTTACACTGCGTTGTGAACTTAGGGGGTGTCAAAACAGCAGAGCTGCATGTCGGGAATGTGATCGCTATTGCTCCGCTCTCAGCTTCATTCATGTAAAAATCGTGCTGCTGTTGGGTTTTTTTTACTTAATTTGGAAATGAATCTTCAGGCATGGGTAATGACTGTGTTTTGGAAAATATCACAATGACTAAGCAGCTCTGCTGGGAGCCTGAAAGAGGTTCAGTGGAATTTCGACATTACTTTGTGACAAAAATTAAAACAAACTCTGTCTGCATTTCTCCCTTCTTTCCCTCCTGCTGCAAGAAATGCCACAGGACTTACCACAGCTGACTATGGAAATGAGCTAAACCTGGAAGAAACACTGAGCTACATTCTTTCTCCTCAACTCACTCTTTTGCTCCTCCGTATGTAAATTTTACATGTACTTAGGAATACTCATTAGCACATACTAGGATTTGTTTCAACATCTTGCAAGGAACAGATGGAGAGAAAGAATATGAGAAAAACTGAAGAAAGGATACAAGAAAATTGAAAAGGACAAAAGAAGAAAAAGAAAGAGGAAAGTCTAGAAAAATAAGAGGACGCAGAGAATTTCTATATTCATGGTGACCTTTTCACGACAAATGCCAACATACTTCTCAAGTTAAAAATTCACACACCTTTACAGTGACTAGAAAATACAGTTCAGACCAGCTTGCACAGCAATGACCTTACTGAAGTGCCATGAGATGTTTAGCTGACCTCAGGTATTTATTCACAGCACTGCCTCTCCTGACCGTTCACGTGGTGTTAACAGCACTGACACTTGAAGGACCTACTGACTCATTCACAGCAAACTTCCACGGTTTTCTAGAACATCCTTGGCAGGATCCTTGAGGCCAAGCTGCTTCACTCTTCATCCCACCTTGCCCATGAGGCAGCTCCAGGCTGCGCTGAGAGCTGCTCAGTTGGCATAACAGGGAAACACACCCCAGAGGACATTCATATTTATAGCTGCTCCTGGTGTGTCTCTCCCTCTGCCAACACATTCTGGACGACTTGCGTGAGGGATCCCTCTGACAGCACCCCCAAGCACGTATGGAAAGGCTGCCCACTCATTTCAGGGCCGTGGTACTACTGCCCACAACAACTCTGTGGCATCATCAAGGTGCCCACGGGTGCTGGAGAGTAGCCCATAGGATTGTCAGTGTGGGTAGCTAAAAAGCAGCTGCAGGGAACTAAAACAAGGGTCAGCGCTTTCCGTAAGAGGTGGAGGTCAAGGGGCTTCAGCTGCCACCTCCAGCTCAACACCAACCAACCAACCTGCCGCTGGTCAACGTGAGACAGTGGTGGCCAGCTACAGCACACTTCACCAGTGAAAATCGTATTTCTTGTCTACACCTGGTCAACCCAACTGATTTAAAAATTTTAAAATAAATAAATAAATAAATCCAAATGAAAATTGAAAGACATGCCTTCCATTACCTGTGCCCATACAAAGGCAAATTAAAAGTTGGAAAAACAGCAAAGTTCAAAAATTTACCCAGAATCAGAAAGCTGAATAGTAACACATCTGGGAACAGGACTGGAACCCATCTATTTTTTTGCAAGGGACCTTGACACTTGCAAAATGACCACAGAAGCCTTCATAGTATCAAACTGCTAAGACTTGGGGCTATTGTTCCCTCCAGAAGCAGAGACTTAGTGGGAAAACATTTATAAAAATTCAGTTTACTAGGTGCGGGGGGAGGGGGGAGAGGTGAAATTGTGGAGGAGAAAAAAAGAACAAAGATGATAAACAGTGATGTTTGAAGGACAAAGAAACAGAAAGCAAACCTTAATGAATGAATGAATGTGAAGGGGAAAAAAAGAATGTAAAAGATATAGAACAGGTACAGGAAAAGTAAGGGGAGCAGAAGAAAATGAGAGCAGTAGAGAGGAACGCTGAAGGTTTTTCAGGTGTAAGATTCTACTCCCACACAATGACACATTTCCAGATAGAATCATTATTTTCCAGAAGACAATTTTTATTCTTAGAATGGCTTTTTCTGAAGTGACTGAAACTGGAGAAGTCATAATCTGGAGAGTGGTGGACATCGGCGATGGAATGTTTTAATATCAACTAATGCTCAATCTGTTGAATCTGTCCAGATGTTGCTTTCCTAACACTATTTTTTAATTACTGCTTTCCTGTGTATTCTGTTTGCTAACTCATTTGACCAATCTTAATGTGCAGATAAACTCACATCCACTCGTTTTGCAGAGCTGAATAGAGGGTGGGCTTCTATCCGTTACAACTCAGTTGGAATTTCATGACACAGGCACACAATTTGGATTGTATCGAGGGTAAAACCTGTCAGAAATCCTGTGAAATGTGTTGATAAATACATATTTTATTGACAGAATTTGCTGCATATGTTCATCTTACATTTAACTAAGATACATTTCACTTTTACAGTCCTACCTGTGTTACTTAAGACTGCAAATGTGTGTGGCAATATAGTAATAATTTGTTATTGTATTTTAAAATTACAAATATGAGTATTAGCATTGAGGTTTATGTATCCAGCTTCAGCTTGGTTACTATCATGACATGATTTTTGTACAGATACTGGACACTTAGAAAAATTCTTCTTCATATTTTCAGTGCTTTTGCATAATACACTACTCAAAGATTATACTTCTTCTGTGACCCCTTATCAACAGATTGCCACTTTAAAGTAAGTTTTATTTTACCTTTTCCTTTTTTTTTTTTTTTGTCCCCCACAAGCACATCACAGTATATCAGTAAAAAATTCCCAAATACTGATGGATGTTATTTTGGATAGCTTTTTTACATATTAGATGTCACCATTCCAACACCATTTTCCCACAATGTATCCAAATTTCACATGATTTTAAAGCCCCATCACAACGCCTCTCACTTTATTGAGGAGCTAGTTGATGAGATTTTGTCTTAGATTTTTATAGGACTCCTCTGAATGAGATAGTCTTTCACATCAGTGTTAGTAATTTATTTGCTGGTAGCATAATTCTGAGTTTTTTCATGTTTAAAGCTAATTTTACTTTGGGATATTATTTTTATAGATCTGCCACACTTTCTCCAGTGAAAATCAGGAATAATTGCTAACAACTTTAAATGTATAGTTGATCCTATTTCTGAATAGTCTTCATGAAAGGAATTATAAAGAAGGCATCCGTCAAGCTGTTAAGTATTTCATCAATTTTAAAAACAAACAGGGTTAATTGCAGGTTTACAATTATCAAAATGCCATAATCCTTGTAAGCTCTATTGTATTAATTTTATTCCCATTGTATCGAGTTTATTCTGATGCTTCAGTCTTACTGGGTTTTTTTTGCCTAGCTCTAATGCCAGTAATTTTAGCAAGAGTGACCAGCTCTCAGCTATACATAGGACTAGAACAAAGGCAGATGATGCAGGATGCCAGGGTCAACACATCTTTTTCTGCAATGTAATACTTAAAGATTGACTATAATATGAGAAGAAATGGATATGGATTTCTACAGATGCTTGTATTGAGCATGTTGAGAATAACTTACAGTTATTACAGTACAGAAGCTGGTAGTCATCAATGGATATTTTTAGCCAGATCAAGGTCATGTTTCCCAGTTTGCAAGAAAAAATGTGCTTTATGTTTTGAAATGAGTTCTTGGTTTGCATCTCTCTCTCCAGGTAGATGAGCTAACAATTTAGCCATCTGGTAGTTAGAAGTCAGACTACTCAGATTTCCATGTATAATTGAACTACAGATGTAAGTTTTGCAGACAAAGTATATCCACAAATGCAAACTATATCCGAAATCACCCTTTTGGAAATTTACCTCTTCATTTGCACTTGTTCCACCACAGAACATCCTGAGTCGAGCTTGGGCTGTCAGTGCTTGAGACTTGTCACTTGGCCACCAACAAGTCTTCTCATTAAAAACAGACAGCAACAAATCATTGTCATGGTTCTGTGTCAGAGGGACCTTTTACTGAAGAAACAGCTTTTCTTCCTCTATTTGATGGATCATTTTTGCATGTCCTGCAGTCCCGCTCATGTGCTGGTCCCATACCCTATGTGACAGCTCACTTATATTTTGCCTCCCACCTTCTGTGGCATGGGAAGCTCCACCTGGATCACTACTGCTGTTAGCAAAGCTTTTATCATGTCCATACAGTGCCTGCTCTGTGATCTTTTGGAGTGTTATCTCTACCTGACCCAACCTTACTGCTGCCAAATTTCCCTTCCCATTCAGTCCATGAATACCCACTGCACTGACTGCCTTGCCCTGGAGGCTAAATGCTTGCCAGGTGAGGGACAAGATTATTTTATAGGAGAGAAGGGGAAGAAGTGACATGTATCCTTTAGCTACAGGGTGACTGTAGCAAAGGTCACGTATACAGCAGTGGAAAGAAACCCTTTTGTCTTCATTATTTCAGTGTGGTTGTCTTGAATTGTAATCACTGTGTGATAATTCTGGAATTTATTCCGACTGATTCTGTATAACCTGAATAATGTCTCATTATGTTGTGTAATACTCCACAAAGAAAGACCATGAAATATAGTAGTGCTTTAGTCAGTGGTGTCCTGCATGATAAGATATCTCCTATGAGAGGCATTGTCCCATCATTTTCTTCAGTGTCTGGCTTTTTTGTCTTTCATTTATCACTATTTTGTTATGATAGTAACAGAGATGTTGCTTTTCAAATTCATTATCATTGTTGTTTCTCAACATTTCCCAAATAAAACAATGATGATATAGAGCACCATGCTTCCATTTTCCTGATAATAGCTTTCTCCAAGGAAACAGATAGGTTTCAAATTGATGTTGATAATGAAGGTAATATTTGTCTACAGCTATCCTGGTAAGTCTTTTCTCTCCCTCTCTCTCTCTCTCTCTCTTTCTTTTTTATTCTTTTTTTCCTTTTTTCCAGCACAGCAGTCTTTGTGCTTTCCAGGTCACTGAAAATGGGACAGAATGCTCTGAGCTATGTGCCCTACTGAGTGGAACTGTTTTGTTCACATGCACTGATGATCCCTTTGTGAAGAAATAAAAATGCAATCAGGAGGATGCAGAAGTGAATGCTTTTATTCTGTGCTCTAAGTTTAACAAAACAAACATATTACAGACCTCCTCTGTATTTGAAATATTTCACGATGTTGTCAGGTGCTGATAATTCCATTTTACTGTGGTGTTTAAATTGCGCTACAAGATTAATGTTTATATGAGGCTGCTCTATTTATGCAATGACACTTCAATGCAGTAGTATTGTCCAAAGAAAAGTTATTTCTTTATGGCTGTTTTCTCTGTGTAATTTTTTTTGTATTATTCTAATATTTCTAATGTTAAAGAAAAAAAAGAGTTTTAGAAGACCATGCACTGAAATAATCAGAATAATTGCAAAATCTTTATTATTTTAAAGGATCTCAAGGAGCAATATATACTTTGCACAGAAGTACTGTGAATGTTGGCTGGCCTGACATGCAACACAGGAGAAAAGCTGAGGTGAGGGAAACATTTGCTACAAAGATATGTTTTTACAAATATGGAAAAAAAAAGAAAGTCTCTTGCTATAAAAAATGCAGACAGGGAGCTCACCCTGTCTTGGATATAATTTATTAGTTTTTCCTATCTGCCATTTTGAGATGAGTACCCTAAGATAGATGGTGCAGACAGAAAAGGCAAAGATTCAAATATTTCAATACAATGTACTTTTAGTATTAATTTTCTGTAGGGAAGAGAAGGGAACAAGCTTTGCAACTATGACTGGGTAATCATGATCATAGAAATTATATTCTAAACATGTTTTAAGCATTACACCATATAGCAAACTGGATAGAAGCCTTCTTCTTATTCATCTTTATAGAACAGCAAACCATTAAAGACATTTAGCCTTCATCTCTAGGAGACATAAAATTCAGTGAATAGATTTCCCTGTTCTTGGACATCACAATTTTTATAGCTATGGTAAAAATTTTGAAATACACTTACAGATATTTTTTTCTCTTAATGTGAGTATCTTTTCATAATTTCAATAAAGGAATTGGTGTTGAATGTCCACTCAGAATCGTCCATATAGTGTCTGATAAAAGTTCTTTCATGAACATGAAGCCAGCATATATATACATATATATCTATGTCCACACAACTATAAACAGAGAGAGATAATTTGAGATTGTTCTATACTTAGGGTTTAGGGCGGTTACATTGTTCAAAGTGACTGATTTTGAATGCCTTTATTTATAAGTACACATCTTGAAACACCCAATGATCTGATGGGGGACAATCTTCATAAGGGAAATCCAGGTAATTTGTCTGAAAATCTTGATTTTTAATTTGAATACTCAAAAATGAATCCATTGTATAAATGTGATTATTCTTGCAAAGATAGGTCAATGGTTGATAACATCTTGGATGCTTTAGTTGTTTTCTTCCTTTTTCTGCCCACTGGTGTGCTGTTGGAAACAGATAAACTGATTTCACTGTCGGAAAACTCGGTTATGCAGACTGGTACTGGAACCGATGAAAACAACCCAGCTCTGTCCCCTGTACCACAGAAAGGGACACCAGCCCAGCTTTCCAAAGTACCAAAGGCTTTGACTCAGTCCAGCCCCATATGTTTGCACTGGTTCATTTTCAGGAAGGGACTGGTCACACATCTAAGTGCTTTACTGGAGCAGCAGTGGAGTGGTTGGTACTTTGCAGGATTGAGATCTGCGCACTGTTCACCACCTCTCTGGTTCCCTCTACTGCGGAGCGTGTTTTCGCTTATGATTCAGAGGAAGACTGCCATCTTCTGAAGCACTAACATCATTGCCTCTAGAATCTGGATTTTTTGGAAGCTTCCAAGCAATTATACATCATGCCTTGAGCCTGTTCAGTGTAGGAAACAAGACCATATCTCAGGGTCAGGTAGTACCTCTGATGGGTTCCAGAAGTACCTATTCTGAAGTAAATATACACATGGCAGCAGTGTGTCAGGGGAACTTTAGCAAGCTGCAACACTGTTATGTAGCAAATCAAGAAAGCAATCCAATGTTATTAATTATCCTGAAATATCTTCTGCAGAGAGTATCCTTTGTCATCTGCTGGGAATCTTTGATGTCTAACCTGAGTTTTAGGACAAACTGCCTAACCTCAAGTTCTAATTTGAGGCATGCTTCAGTTTCTAAAGTTCTCCCCAGGCACTTCCATGCAGATTCTCTTTGATTCACTGCAAAATGAAGTTTGACATATCTTATTATGAAGAAATACTTCATTTGAAAATGTACAGAGTAGCTCTAGGAAAAAAAAAGAGCAAACTCAGGAAACCTTGTCAACAGTGCGGCCTTTCTTGCAAATGCAACTGACAAAACTGAAATAATATTTCCCATTAACAATGAAGTTTGCAAATAGCTGTGAGTGCAATCTGTGAAGGTACTCTTGCTATGAGGCTGTTAGCTAGAAAATAATGTTGAGAATTTATAAATGTCCTGAGAGCACTTACAGAGAATTTTGTGGTCCAACTCCTCGTCAGTACCACTCTCGCCTCTTGTTGCTGCGGGAGGAAGGTAGGTGGAGTATTTATGCAGCGGGTCTTGTGGTACCAGTTCCTCTGAGTCAGTGTAGAAGACATTTCACAAGTGAAGTGGCTGAATCCCAGGTTGCATGAAACCAGTCTGTCAAAACCTTATATCCATTTTGTCCTTTTCAGCAGAACGCTATCAATTATGCGGAATCGGTGGAGTAATGCCAGTTTACAAAAGGCGTGGATTTAGTTCTGAAGCTTTTTCTCCCCCTTCTTCTCTTTTCCATTCATTGTTCTTCTCTTTCACTGACATCTCCAGTGGCATCTTACACACCGAGATATGGCTGATATTGCACACACTATAAATCAGATCATTGATTCACACTGTGAAGTGTTTCACATTTTCTGAGAATTCCTGGGGATATCATGGCCTTTTCCTTTCCTCCCAAAGAAAACTGCAAAAGGTGCTCCCTGTTTAGCTCAGCATGTTGGGACCATCTCACTGAATAGGCAAGGGGGAAGGAATGAAGAAAAGGACACTCTTCATCCATAGATGTTTCTATCAGTTAATTTTATCAAACAAAGCTGTCAGCCCTTTCAAGTGGAAAGATGACTAGTGGTGAATGCAGGGGTGCATGGGATACTGGAAGCATGTTAAACCTTCGTGGCTTTCTCATCATCCCCAGTACCTCTGTGTCCTCCCTGAGGTTTACTCATGTTTGGGAGACATCTCAGTGCTAACCAGCTGGAGGGAAAGAGACTGGCAGCCTCACCACCTCAGCCCACTTCTATGAAATATCCAGGAATGCTGAGGAGAAAAACACATAAATCCTACTGTCACTCCAAGAGGTCATCTCCATCTTCAGCTTTTTTCCATTTAAAAAAAAAAAAAAATCTCTCTCCATTTTAGGTCTAAAAAAAGCCTGTAGTTTGCAAATCACACTGGTTTGTTGTGAGCCATGACTGATGTGTTGAGATAAATCAGTGCCTTCAACAGCCAGACATGGGGAAGGACTTGCTAGCTATGTGAGCAGCCCATCTGACCAGGTGCTGCATGCCTGCAAAAAAAGAGGGTGTAAAAGGGACAATAACAGAAATGTAAACATTTTTCCAGAAATATTTTCCCTTATCATCTTTTTGTTTTTTCTGAGTGCATTTTTTGGTTGTCTATGTAAGAATCAATCCAGCTACAAACCTGTAAAAAAGAGGGTGTAAAAGGGACAGTAACAGAAATGTAAACATTTTTCCAGAAACATTTTCCCTAAGCATCTTTCTGTTTTTCTAAGTGCATTTTTTGGTTGTCTATGTAAGAATCAATCCAGCTACAAGAATAGTCCCAGATTTTCTCTTTCTCCCACAAAGGATTCTTTAAATCATTCTTGATACCATCCAAAATATTGTTCTGTGGTGGGGGGTTTTAAGTTTCCTGAAGAAGCGTGATTTTAAATGCGCATTTCACTTGACTGCATGCTCAGAAAGGAGGCAGCAGGTTCATTGCAATATTCCTTCTTGTGGTTCATAGCGTGTGGGTCGAGATGCACCTGACTGTGTAGGCTGAGGTGTCACACTGGGGTTAGGGTGAGCTCAAAGACCAGCAGCCCGAGCTGCTCCCCTGGGAGGTGGGTGGTGTGTGAGCACAGCCCAGCAGGCGCAGGGACCACACAGTGACCACTGTGGCCAGTGGCCTGACTGCAACCCCTTGACGCTCTGGTGCTCTGCTTAGATGGCAGCCCATTAATCAACTCACCTGCCAAGCAGACAGAAACATTTCACGTATTCTTCCAGCCCCAGCACAAACACCAAAGGTCTAGATGTTTAAAACAATACATGCAGCTACCTTACCAGTCCAAGGCAACATAGCATTTTTTTTCCCATTTTCTCACTCACTGTCACACATGTGTAAATGCGGATGTGAGGATGGGTGTGAGGATACAGAGAGCTGCTCATTACCTCATGTTCTAACTTCTAGCCAATAAAGTAATTCAGAAGTACAGCTTTATAGAGCAATGAAGCTGGGTTAATTAGCATTGATAATATACAACTGTGGGCTGGCTTCAGGGGTATCGTGTTGGCCGATGTAGATAAGGTGCAGCCGTGGCTGGTTCTGTTAAGTGGTTGAGAGCTGATGAAGAGAGAGCAGCTGAAGAAGAAGCAAGAGTGGAGGAAGAAGCAAGAGAAGAGAGAGTGCCCTGGATGAGGCGAGATAAGGAGAAGGCATCAGAGGGACTGTATGAAGAGTGTGCTGGTATGAGATGGTGAAAGACCTTGTTGCAGCTTGATAGTTTGGAGAGTCCTGTGACACAGCTTCACGTAGGTAACAGTAGCTTTAAAATAAACATTAAGATACTCTTGCATCATGGCAACTCCTTCATAGCTGTGCTGAAGCAGGAGACCTAATTACTTTTACTGGATGTGTGCAAATGGATAGATAAAGTGCGAAATGTTACACCCTAACAAGGGGACCAAGAAGTGATAGCAGGAAGAGGAAGGGTAGGAAGATAAAGAAACTATGATTTTGTTGTTACAAGGAAATCAATGCACGTCTTTGGGAAAATGTGCTGGAAATGGCCTTTAAATCTCCATAAGTTGTAGTTATACAGCAATCTATAAAAAGGTGGGGGTTTTAACCAGGTGTTCAATTAATAGGATTTAGTATAATAGGTGTTGCCACCTGATCCACCTACGCTCCTATTAATAACAAAGTGCACAGAGATGCTGTGACTTCCACCTGCTGCAGCATGCTGAAGAATTCAGGAAGAGTTCTCTGCTGCTTGTAAATTTTGTTTCTTTGGAGACACGCACAGGTGAATAATATCTGTAGGAACCGATAGAAGCAGTTCAACAAGATAAAGTGTTCTTACATTTCTGACATGTAAAAAACATCTGCTTGCTTCTTAAATAAACCATTGAATGAATATTCTTATACAGCACTATTGAAGCATGCAATACGGCTTCACTAAAAGCCTTCCACTGCCCTCCAGATACACTTAAGAAAATAACTCTAAATGGAAGGATGATACACACAATAGCTAAAGGGAATGCAATCACATTCAGAGAAGATGAAGAAATCATAAGCAGCCAACCTGCATTTCTGGAACGTCCTTGGGCTTTTTGCTATTGGCAATTCTAGCAAAACATTTCACAGCGTACACCCATGGCTGCTCCCAAAGCCTTCAGGTTGAACCGCCAGCTCTGGCTTATATTGCTATTGTGAGAATAACCTACCTCTGTGAAAAGGAAATAGGAATAGGAAAGACTAATAGAAATAAGTTGTAACCAGGCGATTCTTCCCCAGGAACTGGAGTGAAACTTTCTTTTATTTCTTTTTAAAAAGTAAGCAGTGGAACTGCAGGAGAGCTAAGGGATGCTCTCTTCTAAGAGAAGCCCCGAGACTGTCTCCTGCGTATGTCATAGTGCCCTGGCAGGCCAGCCCCAGCTCCTTCAACAGGGAACTCAAGTTCAGATTTTGCTTGAGCCATGGGGCAAAGAGAAAACTTCTGTCCTGAAACCACTGTCTGAAATAAGATTGGGAAGAGCTGGTCATGACTAAGGTCGTTTGATACCACCTTTCAGAAAAAGTAGAAATTAGCCTCATACAAGATCATCAGAGGGAATATATATGAAAATATGTAGTGACTTTGATCAAATTGTACTCTGGTTCTACAACTCCTTGATTTCAGATTTCCTTCTCCACAGTTTAAATAAAAGCCATTTACCTGCTTTCTTATAGTCCAATTGTGTTAGTTTCCATCTTGGAGATAAACTCTTAAAAAACTTTGCTTTTGTCTTTTCTGTTCACCTATTCCCACATCAGGCAAGTGGACTGTCCCCTTGGCAGCAGCCAAGTACTGTCAGTACCCCAGGGAAGTCTCTCCTAATCCTTCCAGCTGAAGTGCTGCTGAGCACGACTCTCCCAACCGTTTCTGCTCCATAACATCTTGACTACTTCACCCTTGAGCTCCACAACAAAGCCTGAACTGAAACATCAAACAACATATTCTTAAAACACCAACATGTCAAATTCTTCGTAAAGGATGTATAGGTCAGGGGTAAATTTTTAAAAACCCTTTCTTTTTTTCTATGAATAAGATGGATTTTTTAAATGTGCAAAATCCTGGAGTAAAGGCTCTTCCTAGAGTCTTTGTCTCCTGTAGAGTTACTACCTCCTCAATAAGAAAAAAGGTGCTCTTGTTTAAGGCTATGGGGGGCATACTGAGCCTCCCATCCCCTCTCTTAAATGTTCTGCCTTTCTTTCCCTGAAAAATCCTGTTGAAAAGAGTATATTTCTTAGAGTGAAATTCAGAGAGAAGGACTAGAATAGCTTCCTGCAGGCAGTTGCCAGGTTGATATATCAAAGCGATATTGCTTTCTGAATTGAGTGGCACCAATCAGCAGGAACTGTCAGTCTGGGGATATAATAACTGTGGTGCCAGTCGTCAGGAATCTAAATGAAAGTTTCAGCTGTACTTGTTGTATAATTAAAGTGCCTGTTGGCTCGGTGAGGGGAATAGGAAGGGGGAAGAGCTTTGCTGGCAGTGTCAAGGGAAGAATGGCATCAGAAGGAAAATGTGGTGAAGCACAGAGCACCTGGATTCTCCTCCTGGAGCAGTGTGAGAGTCAGACGACCTATGTCACGGCATGAAATGGATTTTGCATCTGCGCCCTCCATAATTCCGAGCGCTGTTAACTATCTTTCAGAAGAGAAAGTGAAGATTTGTATAAGCCTGTCACATTTGTCATGCTGACACCCTGCCGAACTGCCTCCCTGGTCTCCAGTCCAAATATAGATCCCCGAAAACTCTTCTCGGCTGCTGTCTGACTCCGTCAATGCCTGAAATCTGTAGACACCTGATTTTTTAATGAATAAAGTTCCTCGGTTCTTCCCAAGACAGTGACCCAAGCCCCCTCAGAGCCCGCAGACCCAGTGCCCTTCCCTTCCCCCTGCCCAGGGGTGGCTGTGGGCACAGGGGAGCGGGTGACCCCTGGGGGGTGCTGACCCACATGGGGAGGGTGGATGGTGGAGCTCATCATGGAGCATGGGGATGAGTGAGCCCTTTTCCACCTTCCCAGGAAACTTCTCTGGTGTCCAGGTTGTCAGCCCAGGGCGGCGGGTTTGTCCCTGCTGTTGAAGCTGTTTCACGTTACTGAGGTGTAACTGGTGTGAGGATTGGGACTTCCAGGTGAAGTCAGAGAGGGAGGATCAGGCTCTGATTTCTCCTTCCAGGGCTTTCTCAGGATACCGTCATATCGAGACTGCTCAACACAAAGAAATACTGTTGGAGCAAGGACAAAACCCTGGTTACCCCCTCCTGAAGGAGTGCTCACAGCACCAACAGGTGAATACTGGAAATCCAGAGGTGCTGCCACTCTGTCTGTGTTATGCCACCGGAGACCTTTTGCAGATCTAGGACTGAATAAAATATCTGATGCAATGAACCAGATACCCTTCTGTGAAGGAACCACAGATCCTGGGATCAGTGCTATTTTAATCAAATTTTGGTATGTGAATCATATTTTAAATGGATTTTTTTTTTTTTTTTTTTTTAATATTCTGCTCTGTAAACATGAGAAAAACCATCATATCCATGCATTACTTGTGACTGGTGAGTAAGGTCACAGTGTTGATTCGCTTTTCTGCGTACATGACTATGACTCACCAGGCAGAGGAAAACTCTTAGGCCATACCAGAACAGGTATCAAAGACAGGTAAACCTTGTCTTTTCTGGGCTGCACAAGTGAGTATTCATTCCAAAAAAACTTAGTCTGATGTAAGATTTATTGAGAGAGCTGTAGTCAGCTTCATTCCTGTCCCTGTACTCCCATGCTGCATATCTGTGACTCCCACCTAACTTGCATAATTGTCCGGAAAGCCATTTTCTTATTGAATTGAGCAAAAATGTCACCATCTACCAAAAAGGGGAAAGTGATTGCATGTGTCTTTACAATTCCTAATCTGTAGTTTTCTAGAAGAGTAAGACACAACAGCCCCCACCAAAAAAACGGAGACCAGAGGAGGGCCAGGTGCCTGGCCAAAATGGATTCTTCCTTAAATTTCATGAGTTGGAAGCATCTGTGATTCATCCAGCTATTGTAGTTACACAATTAAATAGTCTGCCTTTAACAACATTTGGGGTTTACCCGCTTAAAACATGCAGAATTGAAACTAAGGTCTCTAATGATGAAAACATATTTTAAAATAAAGATAATTTAGAATAACTTTAAAAATATGTGTTCTAAGAATTCCTCTTTCTCATTTACTTCTTCCAGTAATGAAAACAACAAAGTAAGATGTCTTTGGAGTGAGATTAAATGGACATTTTAAACAGTTTCTTTGGCTGGGAAAGAATCAGATAAAGGTAGTACAGGTCTGATTTCTCAATTTATCTAAGCATGGTCTCTAAAAGATGAGAACCACTGAAAAGGTGATAACAAGTTTAAAAGGGTATGTAATACTGATTTTATAAATGGATTCAGGTTAACCAGATATGACTGCAGATTTTCCTACCATCTGTCCCTTTGGGGAATGTTCTGCAATAGCTGAAGAGTCATGGCAGATCTCATGCTTAGGCTCTTCAGGCTGTTTTGTCCTCCTGGATGTTGTCAATTGCATTTGTATTTCTTTTTATTATTAGTGTTTTGCACCCTGGTGTCCACTGAAGAACAGATTCTTATGTACACATCCTGTGGCATTGCTACAGGCAGACGGTTTCTATCCCAGTGCAGCACTGGCTGTCCTATGGTTCTGGATTTCTTCTTTTAAAGGAACTGCCCAGCGTCTGCTGTGCCAGCAGTAGAATGATCTTTTGTATTATGCAACTTTAGAACAGCTGTCAGAATAAGAAAGAATTATTGAACGTACCCAAAATTGTTTTCCATTAAATAATTAAAAGTAAATTCAGTTCCTCAAAATGTTTGTGAAATCTTTAATGTGAAAAAAAGAAAAAAAACAAAAAAGAAAAAAGGCAAAGCCAGTATCAAATGGCTGAAAATTTAACCTAAAAGTATTCAGAATGGAAGCAATGTGCCAATATTTCATAGTGGCAGTAATTAACCACTGGGAGACCTGATTATGGAGGTGCATAATAACCCTTAGTCTCTGAATCAAATTAATATCTCTCAGTACTGACAATCCTAGTCCAAAAAGCTCCTTCATAGGCACTATTGCTTCAGATGATCGGCTTTGTGCCATGTAAAAAATCAGAACATGTCATAATGAACATTTCTAGCATAAAGTTTTCACCCCACTTTTATTTGGAAGTTATTTTCTTTGGCTTTGGGAGTGGAACAAACCACAAAGAGCTAAGTATAGTTAAATTATTCGGTGAAAATCAAAAGCAACTTGTTATAACTGATAAAAGGAAATTTTAAGTTCTTGATTCTTGTTTATTTTTAAGATATCATATTTATAATCCCACTGGTTATCATTTCATCTGAGAGCTGATCAGGACATTAAGAAGGACAAGCAGTTACAGAAGGAAAACATCTACAAATCATCCACTAACTGTGAGGAGATTTGGGGGAAAAAACTTCCCTGATGACTCTGCAATTGTCAATTAAATGATTTGTGTACATTCCTCTGAAGAATCACACTTGGGCTGAGATGTGGGTAGGGCACTAAACAGATCGTTGTCTTGATGCTCCAAGATGGTTTTATGTTGCAGCTTTCCACTTTGAAGTTTTCTAAGCTTTCTTAATAGTGCAAGTATCATAATGAAAATGTCTCAGAATCATAATAATTAGATTATAAACTGTCATAACAACTAGTTAATTTTCTTTGCATATATGCTCCCCCATGGTTTCTTCCACATCTTTCTTGTAATTTGAAAGGCTCATACCATTCCCTAAAAGATGAAAGGATGTAATGCTTGCAGGCAAGCTCCAAGTTTTTTCACTTATTCTTGATGCTCCCATTTAGCTGAGGTTCAGCACTGTATTAGCTCACTTGGCTAATTACATTTACCAATTCGATTGCTTTAAAATTGATATTAAAAAAAAATCTCCATACAAAAATCCTACACCATTGCAGTATCTGTTCATGAGAAACAGAACAGTCCTCTTGCAGTGTGAATACTCTGAAGATCAGACATCTCATGAGGCAGCATATAAATACACTGGTATTTATTTAGAGAGGTCCAGGTAGGAATTTGGCTCCTTGGATTTTGATATATCTGTTTGTTAACAGCCTTAATTTTATTAGCTGTGTTGGTAGAGAATTGTGGATTGCTTAGTGGGGCGGGAGTATTTAATATCTTATTTGAACACTATTTCAGGATCTTGTCCATTGTTTCTATCTTTACATGAGCTGCACATCAGAGATACAGAGATAAGCAGAAGGAACTGTATAATTTAGCCAGCTTTTCAGTAGATAAAAATAAATTTTTAGCAAATGGTTTCATTGTGTAAGAACAGGTAATGCAATGCAAGTGACACACATCAGCTGTCTTCTGCTCTCTGTCGACTGCTACAGATGCCACCATCACTGGCAGAGTGAGTAGTGATGCTGAGTTAAACTCATCTGCCACTTTGCATTATAAGCCCCCGTTCGCAGTTGCTTATAACTTTCCTGGACTTTGGCTGGAGGACAGGGGAGGGCTGTCCCCATAACTGCTGTCCCCAGCTGCACAGCACTGGGCTCAGGAGCTATGAGCAGGGAGGGTGTTTCTCCTGCCCAGCTGGGAGTGGCATGGACACGAGGCAAGATGCAGGATTAAAATATGCATGGATGAGGATAAGGAAGAGGAAAATGAAGTAGGATGAGCAATAGGGGTTTTAGGAAAAGGGACTGCAAATAAGAGACCTGGGAAAGGAGACACTTGCAGCTATATGGCTGTTGGCAGAGGGGGACTGAGATTAAACAAGGCTCTGGGGTGGGGGCAGGAAGGGGGCTGGCAGGGGGGTGATTCTAACATACTGCATAAGGAGACAGACTTGAAGTGGGAAGACTGAGGTAAGGAGGCAGGTTCTGAGTGTGAAAAAGCCCTGCTATGGGGCAGTGCGTGGTAAAGAAGCAGAGACACCGAGTCCATAGGGGACAGCACGGTTGGGCTCTGAGCACCTGTGTTGAAAAGCCCGTGGGAAGAGTCCAAGGCTTTAGGTATGCAGTGAGGAACACAGTGTTTGGATGTGGTAAAGGCACAGAAGGAAACAGATTCAATAAAAACTGTTGACTTGATATAAACTTTAATTATCTTTATCTCAAGGGGAACATATATTGACAAGATCTAAAGCAACTCTCTGCTTTGAGGTTAAAAGTTGCTAGGAGAAATGTAACCCTGCAACCAGTTAAAGCCCTAACAGTTAGCTTCCCATCTCCCTGTCTGGTGAAGGGCTAATGTGACAGCTGCCATGAGGCATCTACAGTTATTCTAAGAAATACCAAGAGGATGTAGGAAGATGTAAGAGTATGGGTGAGTGACAATAACTGTTCATTAGTTTTC